>NW_027509019.1:2155000-2172500 GCF_051911475.1 Siphateles boraxobius | reverse complement strand
CCCCGACCCCCCTAGTGTTACCATTTTACCACCTCCGCCTCATTTTGAGCCAGGAAAAACCATGATATATATGTATATATATGTATATAAGTATAGGCATGCGATGGTTTCACATTTTCAAGCTTTTATCACTGTGTTCGTTATGCATGGATGAATAGTTCACTATAAGGTCAATAAGAAGCATTCAGAAAATAGATTTCCATTTTCCATTTCATTCCAACTTTAACTAAAAAGAGAGAGTTTGTCAGTGAATGGAGAAGGTTTGGGAGATCGCCCAGGTGAGTACACTAGTGGTGTAGTTCCTGTGTGAGAGAGGACGGTGCCCTTACCCCAGTCTTATCACACAGCCTGAGCGTGTGGAAGGAGCCCATGGCGAACAGCTCTCCGTCAGGAGCCCAGGCCACTGCCGTGATGGGGTAATCATGAGGAGAGCTGGAGAACAGCAGCCGCCCATAGCTGTCCCACACCTGCAGGTCAGAGGTCAACACTGATCATACTCTTCATGGGAGTGCACTCTCACACTAATGTGCCCTGTTCAGTAAATCTGGCCCTTGAGTCATCACCATCTGTGAGCAGCCAGTCTGACACTGATGTGAGCTGGATTACTGCCACGCTCGGCCACTCCCCCTTTCTGCTTGTAACTTGAAGTTTTGTTTTACCGACGGATCACGGGCACTGCAAACGAGCGTTTGTGTCAGGCTCCGACCGGAGTGTGAACACCGTGATGAATGTGATGATACAGGGCTCAATAATCTGTGCAGCAGCTTTAATAGTAATAATAATCATGTTAATGTGAATGCACAGGAACATCAGTGAACCCGAGTGATCAGGTGCACATGCACACAGGCTGAGATCACGTGCCTTTTACTGTCTTCATAGAGAGCAACACAACAACTCGTTGGTATTGCATTATCAACATGTGCTGACCTTATATTTGCAGTCTTCTCCTCCTGACAGTATGAGATCGTTGACGGCACTCCAGTCCACCTTCAGAATGACTCCATCATGAGCTTTCCACTGCAGACACAGGGACGTACGATCATGAGTGCTGTTGTTACACTGTCGTTTACATTTCTGACAGATGCTTTTATATAAAGCGACTCACAATGCATCCGATGAATATTTTCAGTCATGTTGTACAGGAATGATTGTGTGTCTTGTTGAGAAGAGCTGTGCTGAGACTTCTGAGTTTGACCAGAGCACTCAGAAACACATGCACAGCAACAGCCTATGAGTGCCATCATGCTCTAGTGGGCATTTGTAAATATGTTTGACATGTATATGAACACACCAAAGTGGTCTCGATGACATTAAATTCTGTCATTAATTACTCACCCTCATGTCGTTCCAAACCCATAAGCCTTTCCTTCATCTTCAGAACACAAATGAAGATATATTTAATGTAATCTGAGAGCTTTCTGTCCCTCCATTGA
Organism: Siphateles boraxobius; assembly: GCF_051911475.1. NCBI lineage: Eukaryota > Metazoa > Chordata > Actinopteri > Cypriniformes > Leuciscidae > Siphateles > Siphateles boraxobius. The sequence goes on along the minus strand of NW_027509019.1, from coordinate 2,171,067 downwards.
CAGTCTACGCAACTACCACTTCCCCAGAAAGGTAGTAAAGACATCATTAAAGTAACCCATGTGACTCCAATGGTTTAACCTCAATTTTATAAAGCAACGCGAGAGCTTTGGTTGTGCAAAAAAACATAATTTACAAAATATTGATCTCTGACGCACGTTTACACAACAATGGCTCCTATCGCATCAACACAACATGCAACGCATGCGTCGTGGTGCTCTCCTGAACGCGGGCTGGAGATTCAGATTTTGTAAATGAAACTGAGGTTAAAGCACACGTCACATGGATTACTTTAAAGATGTCTTTCTCTAGTCATTAAAAGTAATTTTCCTCTCTGAGTGAACTAACCCTGCACTATAACTACTATAACAATAGCCATGTTGTGGCATAATACAGCTCCCATAATGCTGAGTCTGTGATGATGATGATGATGAGTGTAATGTCCACTGCAGTACATTAATGAATCATGAATATTGTATGTATAAGCTATGTATGCACAGCCTGAAAACACACACACACACACACACTCTGTCACCGTGGTGTTGTGTGTTTTTGCTGAGTAAATGTGACCCCTGGGTCTGACCTCAGCTTGAGGAGGTCATGGGTCGTGCGGGGGGGTAGATGTTGGGTCATGCACTATAACCACTATAACAAAAACACAGACATATCTCCAGGCATCCCATCCAACTCAATCATCACGATTAGTCATGTGACATGACTACATCACCGTTTACCCAGCGAACACACAGCGTTAGTATTGGGTTCATGTTTGGTTATGTATGGGAACTAAATAATACAATTCTAAGAATGTTCTGTTTATGTTTTTACAACCATAAAATCCCGCTCCAAAGACATGGCATGGAGTTAAAAAAAGAGCTTAAAAATAACTGATAAATATACGAGTTCTGGGTCAAACACGTGTAACACGTCTTCTCTAGCGGTCTGCTGTGTTATTGAGGGGACAGTGTGCTTACACACTCATCTCATCAGCGTAGTGCGCCGGTGGGATGTTCACTAACAGTACACTGTTGATCAGGTGAATTAAACTTCTTCGAAATGATTTGTGAATTGTATTTATGTGCAGTTCACAAGAACAACACAACAGGAAAATGGTTACTCCTGTTATTTTGAGTTACACAGCCTTTTTTTATATCTTATTAGGACTGTAAACTCAGTCAAATCAGGTAAAATTAGATTTTTTTGCCATGGCTCTGAGACTCGATACCTGAAAACTTCTACCGGTTAAGAAATTTGAGCTGGTATATGGGTAACAGTTATATTGCTTACAGCAAACAGAGATTATGTAACTCTTTACAGATAATACAGAAACTACTTGTGATGGGCTGTGCTTTTTCCTCGACTCAGACATGTTTGGCAGTTTTCCTCCAGCTTGGTGTTGATAAAGGTCAGAGAATGGCGTATGTTGCGCTGATGCACCTGTGTGTCAGTGATGATGCTGATGGTGTGAGTGTTGTGTGTACCTGCAGGACTTTAGAGCTGGGCTGCAGTGGCTTCACCACGAGCTGCCGCCCCGACGTGTACAGAACCCGTCCCGAGTCTGGAGCCCAGGCCACCGAGTACACCGGCGTCCCTGTCAAACACACACACACACACTGAGTTAACCCGCTCACTGCTCATATGAGCAGACACTGCCCCATACATGAGCAGGGAGTTAAATGTGAACGCTAGGAAACAGCTTATTTCAGGGGTTCGCTGTTTTTCTTACACCAATCAAGGGATCAGGAGGAAGCGGTGCAGCACACCTGGGTTTCTGCTGGAGAACACGTGTGAGTGTGTGTGTGTGTGTGGGATCACTAAAGTAAGAGACTGTGCGGAGCAAGCTGCTTACTCCACTAACACATCGCATGTAAACGTTGTATGTAGCGTCAGTTCTGGCTAGCCAAGCTCTCATCAGTGACTCTCAGCTGATCCTCTTCCTATAGGAATACGACGTCTATCACTGTACACATAAGCTCTTCAGTATTATCAGCAGCTGTCGTGTCTCTCAGGAGCGCATTACCCTCCTCCATCCCCAGCTCCACCTGTCTCAGTCAGGATCTGGCAGTCTGATTCCCCTTGAATCAGAAGAAGTTCTCCAATTATGTTGTACTTTCAAATCTTGAATTAATGATATCTGCAATACATTCATGCCGGTTCTGTTCTGTTGCCCCTAATTTGGGTTATTGCTGCTCTCCTGCTCTTATCCATGCTAGGCTGCCCAGAACAGAACTATACCAATCCAAACTGTATGCTAACTGTCAATCGTATTTGACGATAGTGGTCCTGACTGAAATGCATATAGTTCATCATAACATCGTAATAAACATCATACACCCGCTATATTGCTAATCTAACCAATTTTTTATATCAACAGAAAAATATACTGAGATCATTCAGAGTTGCATATGCCAAAGCCCAGCCCCCCTTCAGGACGTGAACGGTTACGTCAGAAACACCAGCGATTTCAAAATGTGCTTTTGAGCATGCTTTTGCTTCACTGCAGTTTAAAGGAGAAAATACTCAGCAATGGATAAAGTTTTATAAAGTTGTACATAAACCTCAAGAATTGTGACAAATGTAAAAACATGAGCTCTTTTTTTTTAAACACCACAAATAACTAATAATAATGACTAAACAACAACAAAGGTATGAAAAGTCAGCAAACTGCGAAACAATGATCCTATGATTTATTCATGCTGCAGTGCATGCTGGGAATGTTTCAGCAGTATTGTTCAGACAACTCTGTTTGGGTCGTTGGGAATTCTGCTTGGGCTAACATGTGTTTTCATGCGTCAAGCTGTTCCATGAGTGTGTGTGATGTCTCCCAGGAGCAGATGTTGCCCCTGACTCAACTCTACATGAGTTAATCATGCTGGACGAGTAAATTAAACACAAGTTTTACTAATTACTCTAAGTACACTCAGTAAACAGTGGGCTTTACTGTACGCTGTGAGTCAGTTTAGTCATCATAAAGCTCATTATACTGCAGCTCTAGTGATCACAGGTTCAGTGCAGTTCTCTCCATCTGTCAGAAGTCTGAACCAAACACGGGTTTTAAAGGTTTAGAAGCACTTTATATGATGTCCAGGACTTTCTTCTGCTGAAGTTATGATGTGGTGTTTTAATGTGCTTTAAGACAAACCATGAGTGTTTGTGAGTGTGTGTGTGCGCGCGCGTCTGTGTGTGTACTTGTTTTTCTATCCCGGTGGGGACTTAAACCTGAATGCACACAGACTCATGGGGACTTACTCGTGTCACTGTGGGACCTACACTGAGGTAAACAAGCTTATAAATCATACAGAATGAGTTGAAAATGTCTTGAAAATGTAAAAATGCAGAACGTTTTGTGTGATGGGTAGGTTTAGGGGTCGGGTTAGTGTGTGTGTGTGTGTGTGTGTGTGTGTGTGTGTGTGGGTGTGTGGGTGTGTGTTTGTGTGTACCTTGTTGGGCTAGGGTTGACCTCAGCATCCCACTCTTAGACCAGATCTTGAGCTGTCCATCTTCACCAGCTGACACACACACACACACACACACACACACACACACACACACACACAAAGAAAAACAACATCCTTGTAAACAGTCTACTATGCAAATCTGACCTGTGTGCTTAAATTCAGCGTGTACTCGTTTTACTTTAATAATGTGAGGTGGTATAATCAACAAAGAAAAAACTAGAGTGGGACTTGACCTTATGTATGAGCAACTAACTGGATGATGAAAGCAACAAGAGCTACACAATAACTAATCTCACAGTTCAATCAAACATTGTTCATGTTGTATGACCACAGCCGTCTTTGTGTTGCTCACTGAATGCACTTTGGCATGACTTTCAATCTCGTTTTTGATTGATACAGTCATAAAGTCATCCAGGTTTGGAACAACAGGATCAGTAGAGGTCAGTCGAAATTAACTATCCATTTCAATTGATCAATTTCATATTTCCTACACAAACAGATTCCTAGAGTAACTTACTGATCAGAGCTCAAAAACACAACAGGCAATTGTCATATACAGGCTAAATGTTTTTTTGTGGGTAATTTATAACAATTAATTACTAGTAATTTTCTTATCCAGTAAGCGTGTGGTTTTATCATTGCTGTGTGTGTTGTCTGCAGCCTGTTGAGTGTGTGTAAAGTGATGAACCTGTGATGAGAGCGGTCCCGTCATGATTCCAGCGTCCAGCGAGAACGGCTCCTCGATGCGCCTCCACACTCTTCTCTATGCGGCCCGATTTAGACACCAGGTGGAGTTTACCTGCACAACACAACAGCACACACTCCATTGAGAGCGAGGACACATCCCCTGATCACACACACGAGATGAGTGGAGAAAACCGGTGACGAAACTCTGCATAATAGTGCTGTAAAGGCCCATAACTCACAGCAAGATCAATAACTATAATGATAACTCTATTAAAATACTTCAGCTCTTTGAAGTCTGGTGGATTTTGATTGGCTGATCTAATGATATTGTGTCGTTATCATTGCAGCTGTGGTGTGGACGTTCATATTCTCACAGAATAATTCATAAACCTTGTTGTAGTTATCATCCTCGGTGTGAACGGGCCTTAAAGAGTCCCAGTAGTCAATCATTTTAACAATTAAAACTTCTCTTTGATCACCAAAATTACATTTTTAAAAGTTTTTTCCTTGAATAAAATGTCTTCATGCCTTTAAATATCTTGAATGTAACTCGACACCCTTGCCTTATTTAGTATGAATATATGCAAATGAGCCCCGCCTCCACTCACTCACTCACTCAGAGATCCACTCGTTGACGATCACACGTTGATCTGATTGGTTACAAGGTAGTTTGTGACGTCAGAAACACCAGCGATTTCAAAGCGTGTTTTTGAGACTGTCTTTGGTTCACTGCAGTTTTAAGGAGAAAATACTCAGCAATGCTGTCGACTTATGAATTTACACATGGTTTGTGTTAAAGCATATTAAAAACACCACATAGACACATAAACAGCATTAAAAGCTGGATTTTCACCACAGGGGGACTTTAAAGAAGTAAAACATCACTGAATGAAGGGATGACAGTATAAAGACAGAAAGTCTATCATTGTGATATACTGAGTATTACCAATGAATGTGAAAGTAAAACATCAGGGGAAATTTGGGGGAAATATCAGCTTAACTGTCATGAAAATATTGTTACATTGTTGTAATAAACTTCAATATAGCTTCTTAATGGGTTTTTTTTTTTGGGGGGTAAAACATGACCAAGAAATGCAGCCAGACATAACTGAAACTCAGCCGTAGACTTTTAATCTTGTATATATATTATCCAATTGTGCCAAACTCGGCATACTGTGCGTCCTTGTTTCCTCCGAGCCGCTCAGAGCAGCGCTGCAGACACACGGCAGTCGGGCACAGACACAGATGTCGAGGACACTAGCCAGGCGTATACTTAGTGGCGCTGCGTATTAAAAGAGCCCTGAGTGTTCTGTGTAATTTGTGGTGGGCTAAAACTGCAAACCAGCATGTTGCTGCCCATCGCTGTGCTATATTTAGTGCATGTGCTCTGAACAAAAGCTTTAAAGCCAGTACTTGAACACAGGCCATATTTAAGTACTGGAGGCCCGTATTTCACCCCAAAGCACAACACAACCATTGACAGGTCGTATGTTTAAAGGTCACATATATGCCCCTTTTCACAAGATGCAGTGTAAATCTATGGTGTCCCCAAAATGTGTCTGTGAAACTTCAGCTCAATATTCCCGCAGATCATTTATTATAGCTTGTCAAATTTGCCCCTTTTTGGGTGTGAGAAAAAACGTGCCGTTTTTGAGTGTCCCTTTAAATGCAAATGAGCTGCAGCTCCGCCTCCCTTCAGAAGAGGGCGGAGTCTTTACACGAGCTTCAGAAACTCCAGCAATAACAAAACAGGCCGATCTCACTCATCCAGAATCCCAGAATAACCAGTAGCGAGTGCAGCCTTACGGAGAGACGCAGCAAGAGTTTCTGAATGTTAGTGGAGACGTTTATGTGTTTGTTGTGGAGTTACACTGATCATCATGTTGAACTTCTACACAAGTGTCCACAGTTCCTGAGGTGTTTATAAGACAGCGGTGACATGTTCTGGTCAATAGTGTTCAGTGCTCGTCTGTGCTCAACGACAGAACAGTTTCAGGCTTTGCCGGATCTTCTGCCGGTGCGTTAGAACTGGTCACTGTTGGCGCTCGAGAAACCGAATGTCGGCTGGTGTGTGTAAACGTGCAGATTAAGGGCTGGTAATATTACAATAAGATCCTCTTCCTACGTCATAAGGAGAGCGAAATCTGATCAGCTTATTTTCTCACACACAGAGAAAGGCTTACCTAAACAAAGTTACTGTGCTTCACTTTTCACGTTTTCTCGGTTGGTAGATGCACCAGGGACCTGATTATAGCACTTACACACGGAAAAAGCAGATTTTCATGATACGTCCCCTTTAACCTCGCACAGCACATGTCACATGTGAGGAGGCGGATCATAGCAGAGGTTGTACCGTCAGTGCTGGTGAGGGCGAAGACCTCGGCCCCGGCTTGCTTCTTCCCGCTCAGGGTCTTGGGGAGCCAGTGCAGGTCGATGGGATAGATGTGGTCCTGCAGTTTGACGAGCACACTGGTGTCGTTGGAGAGCAGGTTCCAGCGGAGGATCTGGTGGTCGTCGCTGCAGGAGTACAGCTCATCCGCCGAGGTCCATCCCACACCGCTCACCAGCTCTCTGTGTGCAGCGCTGTTAAGGGCTCAAACCGGTCCTGTACACTCACAAACCCCCACAACAGCCTCAGAAGTCAAACATGTTTCAGGGCAAAGATGGCGCAGGAAAGCACACCTGAGTTTTAAAGAGCACCTATTCTGCTTTTCTCCATGCTAATCTTCTTTCTAAAGCGCTATTCAGACTGGACTAGTTTAACATGGAGAGCATTCAGTTGCGTTCTAGACGCTGCGACGTCAAATCTGTGCAAAACTGCAGTGTTTTCCACATCACTCAGAGCAGAAAGAAGATCGAAAGCACTTATTAGAGGCACGACACTTCTTTTAGCGATTGCTAAGTGTCTATTAGCAACAGAACACACTCAGAACTCAATACATCGTTCAGCCGGACCTAACTGGTTTATATATATAAATATAGGTTAGATGTGTTTGCCGTGCGAAATCAGGAAACAGCGTAATACACACATGACGACAGGAGTGACGGCGGTGTGTAAATCGAGTTACTCTCACACTTCTGCTAGCTTTACTGAGATTACCATTTACTGAGACCCAATAGGGCTTTAGTGTGTAGTGTTGCTGTTCTGAGTTCTTCTCTATATCAGTGTCAGTGTTTCTGAACTCCTGAAACGCCTCCATTGTAATCTTGAGTTTCTTCCGGGAACACGTCACAATATTCCTCATTATAATAATTAATGCGCAGAATAAAGGGGCGGGGCCTGGTTGAGTTAGTTAGTAGTGTGTAAAACTGGCGGTTATGGTAAGGGGCGGGACATTTCCCAAACACAGCCGAAGCGCTCGACCAATCACAGCACAATGCTCCAGCCGACCAATCAGACCACAGTGTGCTTTTCAGAAGGAGGGGCTTCATAGAGACAGGAAGTAAACAGAGCGTTACTGACAGACTGGGAAGAGAGGAGCCGCAACAATCGAGAATATGAGGAAAATAATCAACATTATAATACATTATAACGTGATGATCAAAACTTCAAAAGTTTACAAACCGTTTATAATGATCAATCTTTGATCCTTCATATAAGTTACTGAGGATCTTCTGGAAATGGGACCAAATCGGCTGGGTGAAAAATATACAGACATACAACAACATTTGGCTGCATTTTTACTTCAATTAAGGCACTTTTGGTGTCTATCATCACAAGCTTTTGACTGAATCTTCGAGCACTGCTGTAGTTCAACTACATCTGTGTGCTTGTAAAACAGCCTCAGAGCATCATAATGCTGACTGTACCTATGGGTTAAAGATTACTGTAGTACAGCTGTTGTGTTTCATCTGACCACAGAACTCTTCACTCACACAGAGTTTAGACTAGACGATGGGTCACAAAGCATGTTTACAGCACTAAAGTTCAAGTTGTTGTATGTATATTTTTGGTCACATTTGCAGGAGACCTTAATAAATTAATGAAAGAACCAAAATTGCTACATATTATAGTGACCAAGACGTGCAGTGTGTGTTCCAAACATCATCATCGTCACAGCAAAATAAGAGATGCAATCAGAGGAAATCAGTGTAAACTCTAGACAGATATGATACATCATGTGAACAGTAAATGTAAAGGATATGTTTGGGTTCCTTCAGCAGAGATGTTTTCAACCGCATCCTTCAGCGTTTCTCTGGTGCTTTAAATGCGATATAGTTCCCTGTTTATAAGAAGAAACGATGAAAATTCACTCAAATGTGGCATCTATCTTGAGGAGACTAGCGGAAAGAAACATGTTTGTTTAACGTTACCTGACAGAGGGCGCCGTTGCCACGGAAACGCGTTCGCCACCACTGCCGTGCTAGCGAGCAACTTCTGAATAAAATAGCTTTGAAAACATTAAATGATCTTGAGGCTGTCTATGTTGAGGGAGAACACTTCTGAGTAAACACTAGTCGTATACATTATCTCCCGATCGTCTTCTTTTTCTTATGTTACGGGTTACTTTCCCTGCAGAATATACTAGGAAGTGAACAGGCGTTGAAACAACGCTGCTCCACATCTCGCGAGACGTAGCGGTGCATAATATTAAACAATTTCTGTTTTATTAATCATTCTCAGTTTTTTATTCTAAGTTTTTTCGGGAACAAATTTCGTGATTTATGTAAGATTTGCTAAATTATTTATTGATTAGAGAAAAAAATCTGTGTGTATTTATTTATTTATTTATTTATTTTTCTTTAACGCTATGGTCTCTTTTTTCGTTTGAAACTTAAATTATACTGTTTTTAAATAAATTGCCATTGATTCGACTTTTGTACATGCTCAGTGTGCTTGTTGTCGCTGAAACAAACAAACAACTGCCCGGTCACGTGACGCGTGGTGTTCCCATGAAGCACTGCGCGGGTCACAACGGACTCGGGTTCGTCACACTCAGTTTACGCGCCATTTACGAGTGAGATTTCAGCAGTCACTGGGAAGTGAACGGGCGCAAACTTTCCCTCGTTTTACTCTCTGAACACTCAATACATGTGAATCCGTTTCAGAGGAACTCAACTCGGATTAAACTCGACGAGCGAGCGGGAAATCAGCCGAACCAGACAGAGGTAAAGTTAACGTTAAATGGTGACTTTAATTGCGGGGGCGTCAAATAAAGCGTCAGATCGCATTAACGCATTTATCTGCTATCATTAATAAACGGGCCGATTAAAAGTCACAGTTTGGGTTCATAAATGTGGATAAGTTTCCTAGTTTTACTCGATCTTTCAAAACTGGCTTCTCGGTTGCAGCATATTACTGTTTAGCTTTAACATTAAGTATCCTGAAACAAAACGTGTCCTTCTAAGTTAATTCTACTATTCGCCTAACGTTAAGTTATATAGTACCACTATATTCCACTAACTTCTATCTTATTTTAAGCACTTGGAGAATACGTGATGTATTGCTCTTGTTATTGGTTTGTATGTTAGGAAAGCACACATATAACGTTAGCAGATATGCGGACAGTGAACCGATGATTCTCGAGAGTGAACACCTAACACACATGTTTAGTATTGCTCGATGTATAAAAGCACTTTCAGCTGAAAGCTGTCAGACGCGTGACGTGTTGTCACGCGTGTGCGCGCTCGTCGTTACCTCACAAACACGACACTAGTGTGAAGGCAGCTCGCTTACACACACACACACACACACACACACACACACACACTTTCTCGAGCGATGCAGCTCGGTCGGGTTTGACAGTGAGCTCGTGTATTGTCATCTCAGGTTACTGTTACTTTTTCCCCCGAGAGCTGAGAAGTGTAAACCAAGCTCTTCTTCTTCTTCTTCAGGTGCCGTTCATCATGCCTGCGAAGACCAGCAAGAGCTCGACGGCCTCCCGCAGAGCGGCGGAGGCGCGGGACGCGTGCGATCGTGATGATGATGATGATGATGGTGTCGCGAGCGTCGCGAAGAGCGTCACTGCACCGGGCCGCGCGCACGGGAACGGTAAGACCAGCCGCGCACGAGCGCGCGCTCTCAACTCTTCAGCGCGTGTTTATTCCTCATCTGTGTTTAGTGAAGTCCGTTATCTTACTGCTAATGTTCATAGATTATGTATTCTTATTATAAGAAGATAGTCATGGCTGTAAAAATGCTTTATGATCTGTAAATGTGTTCAGCTGTAATGTGACTGGGACCTCTCATTAAAAGTGAGGCTCACAAATCATTCCTCTAACAAAACAGCAGACAACTTGACCTGTAATAAGCAGAACTCACTATGCAGTTTGCAAAAGTATGAATTTTAGATCTGAGTAATTTCCAGGTCTGAATAAGAATGCAAAAGAGAAAACAATATTGTAAAATATTTGTGCTTTCCAGAATATTGTCCCTATTCAGTTTTCTAAAATATAAACGTGCATGTTGTCACTTCGAGATGCACAGATGACTGTACTTTATACCAAATATAATGCTGAAGCATTATGTTAAATGTGGTCTGAAAAACCGAGAGCTTTGTAAATGTAATTCTGCAGAAGTATGAAGTTTTGAAAGGGAACATGTGTAGGAACCGTGTAGTTCAGCAGTGAATAACAGCTGGTGCAGAGACGCACTATACCAGTTTCTTTGACGGATTCGGTGAATAACTTTAATAATGTTACTTTAATTATTTTTTGTGCGCACTTTCTTTCTTATTTAATTTAATTCATTTTTTGTTTGTTTCTGCAGATGTGTTAGACATCAAACCCCCTCTTATATTTGATTATTATATGTTTGAAGAAAGAATGTACTGTTTTGTTAGTCTGAGGCCATCCTTAAAAATATTCTGGTTTGCAGTAACGGCCAAAAAAAAAAAAAGAAGGGTCGGTACAGGGCTCCAGACTAACTTTTCCACTGGTTGCACTGGTGCTACCAACTTTCTCAGTTGGTCGCACCAGCATATGATTTGGTCGCACTTTTTTTTTTTTTTGCTAGATGCCATGGGATTAATCAATGCATGCTGATGAATAGTGGTTTTAATGGACCAAGGCTAGCAAAGGCTTTCTGGGTTGCTGCAGAAATACCTGTAATATATTAATTATCATTGCCAAATTTCAGGATTTTCATGGATTTTGGACAGTAATTTTAATCTGTAATTTTAAGCATTTTACATTTGAATTATATACAATCTATCTATTTACATTTGAATCATATTCTATCATTCTATCTATCTATCTATCTATCTATCTATCTATCTATCTGTCTATTATCATCTTTATATCTTTTAAAAATCATTAAACATTCAAATGTATGCATTACATTTTAAAAGATTAGAGTATTATAATAAACTGATACAGATTTTTTGTTAAAGTTTATAGTTGTAACAAAAAGCAGAAATCTCACACTCCTTACCGTCTGCATTTTATAATAATTTCCTTTTCCTCTGTCGAGCGATCATGAGTAATCGCTCGACAGAGGAAAATATAACCGCTGAAAAGACGTAGGAGGAAGGGGCTCTGTGTTTCGTGAGACCATTTTTATAATTTTTATATGCCTTAATTCGTAATGGGCGCGTTTCACCATCAGTGTGCAATGCGCGTGATGTCTAAGTTCGTCAATAAATAAACTGCACGTGTCTTGCGGAAGAACATTGTAGACGGAACTTCTCTCCGTTAATGTCTATGGCGAGTCAAGCAGGCACTGGGCTACTCCGCAGCCGAGACAACCCCGGGATAAAATAGTCAGAATATAAACACTTATTATAGGCGTACCGTAGTGATTCAGAATAAGTCAAAAACACGGTTTGGAAAATGGATTCATGATGTAGCCTACTCGTTCATTTTGAACATAAGTTACGGACTGCAGCAGCTGATACAACGGCGTTCTGTTGCTCAAGCGTCCACTCGCACAAATGCGACCACATAACATTTTAACTCGCACATTCGCAAAAAATGGTCGCAGTCTGGAACCCTGCGGTAGGTAGGTCAGTATTTTTTTTTTTTCAAGATTCAATGTATTAAAAAAAGGTACAACTTTGGTTATGGTGATTACGTAGGTGTGAATTTAAACAATTTTGCATATTGTGACGTCACTGACTGTGTATTCAAACCGTGCATCCACCGCCAGGTGTCAATGCAACTTATAAATCAGAGACCGGTTACGTTTTAGGGCTGACACTTTTGTGAGAAAAATCCTGTTCGATTTGAGACATAAGTGTTCATTGACTCGATAAAATTGAATGTCTAAAGAAGTTTCCATTTTCGCCAAATATCGGCAAATCCACGGACAACTAACAGGCATTACGGCGATCGCAAAGAGGGCGCTTGAGTCAGCAATATTTCTGATGATTTATTGGCGTGAAGTTTTGTGCACAATGACAAACAGGAGTGCAACATTCATGGATTGAAATTAACACCCTCCAACCCGCCAAATAAGGGTGATGAACTTTGGCGGGAAACGCTGTCAAATCACGAGGCATTTTGGAGTGTTTCTATGTTTACTCACTTTGGTGGGGAAGTTCGTGTAAGCCAAATCTGCGTGGATTTAGTGCAAATACGCAACTCGTGAGTCCTCATGAACACACACGTCACTAAGCAACAAATAACGGCGCTCTTGTTCACTTGCATTGAAAAAAAAAAGGCCGGTGGTGGTGGTGGCTCACTTTGAAATTTCAATTTAAAAGAAACCACTTTGATTTTAGCGTCAAATTGTAGCACGTCCTCAATAGTTTGAGTTTCCTCCACCAGCATTTAAGTGGTTTCCTTCAGGTCAGTCGACACGATCACCGTTAGGGAGGGTAAAAGATCTGGGCACAGATTTTCCATAACTTCGTAATTTAGTACTCAAATGTAAAATAACACTGCATAGTTTATCATAGATAGATTAATGCTTATTAAAGTTTAAGTTATTGATTTAAGAGCTGCGAGTGATTTTCTCTGCCTTTTGTTGTTTGATTCGCATTAATGGCTCAATCGTCACAGGTTTATTAGACGCTGCCCCTTTAAGACCGAGTGCAGATCTAATAGGTGGCTGATGCACCATCATTTTCTCCCAACTATTTACATCCATTTAAGACATAAACTGTGTTTCAGTGAATCTCAGAGCTGGTCATTTTTATATTATTATGTATATTTGATAGTTTAGATGCGCACAATGAAGCCCAAAGTTAAGTAGCCTATACTTTTCTTGTCTCGTTGCAGTGCTTTTCGGAGCGCGCGTCTCCTTGTGAACAGCGTCTCTTGCGCAGATGTTTGTGCTTTTAATAGCTCTTTTAATTTATCTATGTAAAGAAACCTCATTGCTTAACTGGCTCCTCTCTGCTGTCTCAGACGATGACATCACTTCCTGTCGGCTGCGGTAACTTCTGTTGGGTGCATTTCGCAACCTCACCACTAGATGACGCTAGGGATGTGGCGGTGAGGATATTGTTCCACCGGTTAATTGACGTGTCCAGTATCACTGGCGGGGGGTTTTAAATCGCTAATTTACATTTAATAAACATAAAATGCGCGCATCCACACGGGCATTCATAACGGTGCGGAGCAGCACTGTTTTTTTGTTGTGTTTTTCCCTAAAATGCGCACGGCCGCGCGCACAGAATAGAGCGAGTGTTTTCCATAGTAATGAACTGAAAATGCTCTGTTCTGCCCGCTCCGCGCCCGTGGACACGTGCGGCCGTGCGCATTTTAGTTTCACTTTCAAATTAGTGCCAGTTCGGGTGTGGAGTAGGGCTGTCGCGATAACCGCAATATTGCAGTACCGCGCTACTGACAGGCCAACCGCAGAGGAATGCCAGTAACCGCAGGAACCGCGAACCGCGATTTCTTTATTCACAAGGCCACCCTTCGTAGTTCGTACCAAGTGTATTGAATGTTAAATATGGTAATAATGATAACAAGACTGTTTATCATGGTGATTTGTACAGAGGATTCGTGGATTTGGACTTAAGCCTAAACAGACAGTGAATGTGATGGGATGGACTGAGCGCGTGCGATTACCTGCGTCTGTCTTTAAAGTCAAGTCATGTATATTTGTGAAAAGGTTGCCATTTCCAAGGAAAGCGAAATATTTGTCGTAGATTATCATCCTTTTAACGTGTAAGGGTATTTACCATGAATGGCGTCAGCATTAGACAGAGCGAGGAAGCCGTGGGGGAAAGCAGCGAGTCACGCATTGAATCAATGCCATTGGTCTATTAAGTGAAGCATTGCTGGCCAGCTGAGCCTTGAAAAGTGGAGCTCAAAGTTAAAAAAATAATTAACACCTTGTTTAATTACATGTATCATTTAAGGAATCAGCTTTTTTGAACGTTTTCGTTGAATGAACGGTTTAATGACTCACTCAAAGACAGTCCGTTGGTGTAACAACTGCGCGCTGACACGCATTTTATTAAGTATTTTATATAGCAACAAATAAATATAAATAAATAAATGGCGGTAAAACCGCATATCGCGCAATTGAGCCACTCAAAATTACCGCAAGGGAAATTCCTTCACCGCGACAGCCCTAGTGTGGATTGCTTGAATAGTGGGTTCATTAGCCTATTATTCTTACTGTTAAACACACCAAAAAAAACCAGTACAATGACAAATTCGCTTAAATTGGCACTTTAACATTTCGGTTTGACAGCAAATATCCCGTCGTCATCTTGTCGGTCAGCTCCTCACTCTCGTGAGCGGTGAGATGTGACTCCTGCTGCTTTTTAAATAGAAACTTCTAATCGACGGTGGTGGCGGTGCCGCGGTGGGCAAGTGATGTAACCGGTGTTGCTTCTGAACACCGTCAACACCGAGTATCCTAGCATAGTGGACACTAGGGCTGAGTTGGCCATATTGATTTCATTGGGATAAACAATATTGATTCTTAAATCCCAAGAATTGATTTTTGGTTTCAGTTTGACACAAAGAAAACTTTCCTTTTAGTAAAATAACTAATTCCTTTGAGGCCAAAAGTTATTACGTTGGTACAGGGGCCCGAAACCCCACCGTGAGACCTGGACCCTCGAGTGTGTGTTCCTCCTCTGACTGAGGTTGTGTGTTGTGTTCAGCTGCAGAAGTGTGTGTGGGCGAGCCGGTGTTGGATCAGCGCAGTCTGCAGGAGATCCTGGAGAGCGTGCCCCCCCCGCCGCCCCCCGCCATGAGCTCAGAGCCCGGGGCCCCGCGCCTCATGATCACACACATCCTCAACAGGAACTTCAAGTCCTACGCCGGGGAGCAGATCCTGGGCCCCTTCCACAAGGTACCAGACCAAGATCACTCATCAGATCAGATCAATTCTTAATATTGAAGTGTTAATATTAAACCGCAGTGCGTCTGGCCCGCTGTCCACAGGCGACAGCAGTGTTGGGGAAGCTACTGTGGAAAGTAATGCATTACAATATTGCGTTACTCCGTTAAAAAGTAACTAATTACGTTACTTTTTTAGAAAAGTAATGCGTTAAGTTACTTTTGCTTTACTTTTCACCTGAGCTGGGATTGTTTTTTTATAACAAAAGTTTTATTTTTGGGCAAATGTCACACACAACACTGGTCAACATGATGAAACTCTCTCCAAGATGATTCAATGTTCCTATTATTATAGTTGATCTGTAGATAAAGGTCTATGGGTTCGCATACAAGTCGAGTTTAATGATGTTTCTAAATCATGTTTCCCTGGAGTAAAGAGCACTATGAATGAGTTGTTCTTCATGCTCACAGTAATTGAAAAAATCTTAATTTGTGTCCTGAAGATGAACGAAGGTCTTACGGGGTTGAACAACATGAGGGAGAGTAAATACTGACAGAATTTACATTTTTGGGTGAACTATCCCTTTAAGGGTTAAAAGGGCGATACGACAAATTTAGTTCTCCTTGGACACGGCAACCTTTTCACGAATAGATTAGATATGACTTGAGCTCACAGACAGACGCAGGTCATCGCACGCGCTCGGCAGTTCTCCATTCAGCATGAATGATGCCAATGGTGA
>NW_027509019.1:2117500-2150000 GCF_051911475.1 Siphateles boraxobius | reverse complement strand
GCCAAACAGCATTTAATTCAAATTCTTAATCTTTAATATTTGGTCACTTCTGTAGGATAGAAATGCAACAGCCGCTGTGATTTCCTGAACGAGAACATGTGCGCATCAAAACACGCAAACTCAGAGCGAGAGTTTAAACTTCATCTTGAAATCGTGATGAACAACAATTTGCGTCTTTACAAGCATATTTATGTATTCTCGTGTGTTAGCGAAGATTTACTAATGAGTTGCGTTACAAAGCTTGTGGAATGGCACACACTGCGTTCCCAGATGAACGTGAAGCAACACACACTCCACACATATATATGATAACAGTGCAACTGTGAAACACAAACCGCGTACGACTTTCTGCGTTCCCGAACGCACGTTATTAGAAAGCTAAACACACATCACATGCAGAGACTGAGTGTGTGTGAGCAGCGTTTACTGTGAACGAGCTGAGGTCATTTTAACGTGTGTGTGTGTATATATATTAGGGGTGTGAACCTACACTGGTCTCACAGTTCGATTACGATTATGTCATCGACTCAGTTGAATTCGATATCTCGATGCATTACGATGCACTGCATTCCCAATGTTCAATTTTACTTAAAAAGTGATGTGTGTGTGTGTGTGCGCTTGTTCTGGAAGTCGCAGTGACATTCCAGTTTAAGTTTAAAGGGAGTAAAGCCTGTTTATGCCAAGAAAATGAAATTCTGTCAAATCAATTTTGTTTTAAAGAAATGTACATTTAAAAGCAGCGCTCATTCATCAGTGTATAATGTTACCCAACAGATGCGCATCACCCGTCGCCGAGTCCGCTGTTGACGATCATCCATTTATAATCACGCGCAACAACACAGAATAACTGTAATTTGACCATCAGGTGCGGTACTTGATCAGAGAGAATTATTGTGGCGGTGGATGATGTGTGTTTGGCTGTGGATTCGGGTGACGCGGGAGCTCATCCACTGACTCTACAGCCGTCAGACTCTGCCGGCGCTAACAGCTCGCGGTGAACACGGCTAACGTGGTTTATCAAGTTAGTGTATTACCTCCTGCATATTCTATGTGTGCGTGACATGAGCGCACACAGCGCGCGTCTTCTGCAGGTTGTTCATAAGAGCTGAAATGTGCCCAGATGTAGGCTTTTAAAGCAGTTGGAGCATGTTTACTCGCACCTCGTCTCCCCCTGCTAGTGTATGCTACCGCGACAAAGCACATACGCGATAAATGATGTCAGAAAAGCGTCAGTACATTATAATCGGTTATGGTCTATTACTGAACCGATACCGAATCGTCCTCGTCTGCATCGCAATGCATCATAGAAAAGATTCATTTCAACACCCCTTATATATATATATATATATGTATGTGTGATTTTTAAATGGTTTTAAATATATCGCGTAGCCTTAGAGAACGGCGTAATAATGCCAGGGTTCCCGCGGATTCTTAAAAAGTCTTAAAGTCTTAAATTAGATTTTTAAAATTTAAGGCCATAAAAAGTCTTATAAAGTCTTATTTTTACTTATGAAAGGTCTTAAATTTTAGATGACACTTCGACTTAGACATATCTAAATGTTTTCCAAATTAAAGCTATCTAATTAGCGTAGTATTATTTTATATTATTCTATCTTTGTGGATTTGCTTGTTCATGTGACAATTCGCATCACATTCGCGGCCGGCAGAATAACGTCTGTTTCCTGCACGCGAGAGAGGAGAGAAGAAGAAAGTTGGCAAATGTCAGTTCAGTAGTAAGTTCATTCTTTGTGCGTAGGGGTGTGCGATGTGTATTGTCTACTATGATATTGTAATCATTGTTTTAACGATGTACGAGGCACTGTGAGCTGACATCGCATTTGTCTCTCGTGCTTTCACTGCGTGATGTGTCAGTGCAGTTATAGGTAGGCCTATGTCCCCAAATTAGTTTTTGTCTTATATTTATATTATGTTCTTATATTAGAATATCACATCAGTAAGAGTGCCGTTTTCCCGTGCACAAGTGTGATATTTTGTTATACAATAGTTAAATTAGAAATAAATTAACATTGTGAGTTACTTTTTTGACACCATATTGACAATATTGTTTGTTTTCCCTTTATTTCGCTGACGAGAATTTCAAAATGAAACCGTAGCAGAGTCTCAATGCAACAGACAGCGATGATTTCTTGACTGAAATCCACGTTTTGAACGAGTCATTTTAACGATTCAATGAACAATCACTTGTTTCTTTCCCGAATGAATCAGCCGTTTGAACAAATCGGTTGAATGAATGAATGACTCCCTCAACTCGCTTACGGTATTAAGACTTGCTGCCGCCTACTGGCGGTTTTAGTTTCATATTTAAAGTACCCTTTAATTAAAACGTTAAAATTAGAAATCATTTCATATTTAAATATTGAATATGGATTTTTTTTTAAACTATCTCATAGCTTTATTTATGCAATTGTAAATGGAGTGTAAATATTAATGCCTCTTCTGATGCTGCTTCTGTGTCACCTCTGAACTGCAAAGATGGATTTTGATTGAATGATTTAATTTGACTGGTAACGGTGGTACTGTATAATTATTGTGTAATTAAGTATTATTGTATAAATAAGTATAATTACTGTATAATTTAATTTGAATGTTAGTATTTGACATAAAAGGTGATGCAGAACTCTAAATAAGTTTAGAAAAAATGTCCATATATATGTGAAAATGCCCCTGGAAATCAATTTAAGGTGGCAAATATTGCACGTTAATTAATCATTTCTGTCACTGCTGTGAACTGACCACTGCATAGAATATGAAACATATGAATATCTTCGTGAGTCTGCTGTCAACAACAGGCCTAAACCAGCCATTGCACCAGCACAAAAACACAATCAGTAAAATATCATCTAATTATTATCAACAAAACGTTTAAAATATCGAGATATATTTTTGTCAATATTGCACACCCCTAATGTACGGTATTAATTTTGATTTCTTCAAGTCTTAAAAAGGTCTTAAAAAGCCTTAAATTTGACTTTAAAAAGTGTGCAGGAACCCTGAATGCGGTTCATGGACTCTCGTCTGTTGAATGCGCCACTTCTGGTATTTTACTGGTTACTCAACTCGGGTAAATTGCAATCGAGGATTTTTTTTAAAGGGCACCTATTATGCAAAATTCACCTTTACATGGTGTTTGAACATAAATGTGTTTTGGCAGTGTGTGTGCACAACCACCCTATAATAATATTTTTCATCTTTTGAAAAGGGGCGTAATAGCTGCCCTTTAAATGCGAGTACTCGACTCTGATCGAGGACCCGTAATCGTGACAGCCCGAGTTTTGTTATATAAGTGTGCCACAGACGCCTTGCTCTTGAAGATCAAAGACGAAAGGCGTATGATGTTCTCAGTCTGCACAGTGCATGCAGGATTGACCATGTGTCCCGCTGTGGTCTTGTGTTCAGGACGGAGACGACTACGATGTCCTCCCCAACAGCTCCTTCTATGTGTCCCGAACCGCTGGGAAAGACAACTCCTCCGCCTACCACATCAGCGGCAGGAAGGCCACCTTCAGAGACGTGGGTGTGTTACTGCGCAGCCACGGCATCGACCTGGACCACAACCGCTTCCTCATCCTGCAGGTAATGCACACGCACCGCTCACAAACATCTGACACACACCGGGATGTGTTGCACACGTGTAAACGCAAAAATCCGCATCTGATCTGAGCCACTTCAGTCCAAATGTGGATTTAAATCAGATTCGTATCCGATATCTGGACACGACCTCCGTCTACACACGCATCTCTGATTCCACTTTGAGTTCAAGCCAGCACAAGGCTTATAATGCTGTATTATGAGGCAGACGTATGCGCTCGCTCACAGCTCTTTATCAACTTTATATTTATCTTTGTAAAGAAAAGAAATTGCACGAACACAGAAACATTCAGGAGCTGGTGTTCAACCTCTGCCTGTGACTTATATAAATAACTTCAACTAAAATTCACTATTCTCTCTCGATCTGAGCTGTAGATAAACTAAATAATATCCGGACTGTATATCTGTTCTGTCAGATTTTGCGCTGTAAAACATCCATGAGTCGTGACAGCTGTTATCTTGTCCATGCTGGAAAACAATCATGAACACCCAACATTAATTATATAAACCTTTTTATTGGCACGGCCATTCAAAACCAGGGTCTACCATGTGCATATAGTAAAACCATCACCGAAAATCATATTGGGTGGGAATTAATGTAAACACAGATCTCGGATACCAGTCCTGTCTAAAGTGAGTGATCTGATCTGGTCATAAGATGGATCTGTGCATTAAGAGTCTCGTGACCCGCCGCACGCTCTCGTCATGCTGTTCAGGGCTCCAGACGCAACCATTTTTCCTGCCGGTGCGACCACATATTTATTTAAGCCGTGCTGGACCGACCACAACGGTGCCGAGCAGCGAATGCAAACAAAATGAAAGCGGGATGAAAATGCACTACTCATTTATATTTCACGGATCGTTTATTAGTTCGGGCCAGTAATGGACAGCTCAGCGCCCCGAACTGCCCAGCCGCGGGCCGATCACGATCACGCGACACTGTTACTAGCAGATCCAGACTCTGGAGAAACACTGAAGAAATCCATTGCATTCGCCCCAGAATTAATAACATCATCGCTGCGAGATCCAGTGAGAAACACTCCGATCTGTTATAACCATAGATATCAGATTAAACATCGCTGACGTGGAAACACTTATAGAAGACTCTCAGTCCACAGATCAGCAACATTACCCATGGGTTTATGCTAATGTAGAAACTCTAAACATTACTATTGTATTGTGACAGAAATATTCAAACGCTTACAAGTACTACACCTCTTTTTCCAGCACTTCAAAACTATAATATCACATTTAAATGTTATTTTTAATGTGATGACCAACACATTTTTTTGTTCATCCTACAAAGTAACGGTTAGTCTGTAGCCCTGCGGTTGGCCTCTTCACGGACACGCTAATCTCAGCCTTGGACTGCTACAGCAGCGCATCATGGTTTTCAACACGAGGGACGGTGCAAACCATCATTTGCTGCTATAGAGTTTTAAGGGCCTCTCATGCGCTATAAACCTGACCGTTTATAAAACATGGGCTGTCCAAAAAGGTCAGAGGTCAGCACCGGTCCACTCTTCCTTCCTCGCTATAGCAGCACGTAAATATTGGTGTGTTCAAGTCAAGGCCAACCCCAATATTGTGTGTGCTGCTTCAGTGAGGCAGGAGCGAGCCTCCTCACTCCTTCACTTCATCATTCTCTTGTGTTCATCTCAACATCACGGCTGTGTGACTGATAAACCGCAGCCACTGTAAAAGTGAACATCTTATAAACCCTGACATGGTATTTAGCAGAAGTAAAGTTCACTTGCTGTCTTTGTGCAGTGGAATGTAAGTGGTGTGTTGGGTCATTTAAAGCCTGAGGATTGTTTTGCTGTGTGTGTGTTGTGTTCAGGGGGAGGTGGAGGAGCTGTGTGTGGACGAGGTGATGAGTGTGTGTTGTGTTCAGGGGGAGGTGGAGGAGCTGTGTGTGGACGAGGTGATGAGTGTGTGTGTGTGTGTGTGTGTGTTGTGTTCAGGGGGAGGTGGAGCTGTGTGTGGACGAGGTGATGAGTGTGTGTGTGTTGTGTTCCGGGGGAGGTGGAGGAGCTGTGTGTGGACGAGGTGATGAGTGTGTGTGTGTGTGTGTGTTGTGTTCAGGGGGAGGTGGAGCTGTGTGTGGACGAGGTGATGAGTGTGTGTGTGTTGTGTTCCGGGGGAGGTGGAGGAGCTGTGTGTGGACGAGGTGATGAGTGTGTGTGTGTGTTGTGTTCAGGGGGAGGTGGAGGAGCTGTGTGTGGACGAGGTGATGAGTGTGTGTGTGTGTGTGTGTGTGTTGTGTTCAGGGGGAGGTGGAGCTGTGTGTGGACGAGGTGATGAGTGTGTGTGTGTGTGTGTGTTGTGTTCAGGGGGAGGTGGAGGAGCTGTGTGTGGACGAGGTGATGAGTGTGTGTGTGTGTGTGTGTTGTGTTCAGGGGGAGGTGGAGCTGTGTGTGGACGAGGTGATGAGTGTGTGTGTGTTGTGTTCCGGGGGAGGTGGAGGAGCTGTGTGTGGACGAGGTGATGAGTGTGTGTGTGTGTGTGTGTTGTGTTCAGGGGGAGGTGGAGGAGCTGTGTGTGGACGAGGTGATGAGTGTGTGTGTGTTGTGTTCAGGGGGAGGTGGAGGAGCTGTGTGTGGACGAGGTGATGAGTGTGTGTGTGTGTTGTGTTCAGGGGGAGGTGGAGGAGCTGTGTGTGGACGAGGTGATGAGTGTGTGTGTGTGTTGTGTTCAGGGGGAGGTGGAGCTGTGTGTGGACGAGGTGATGAGTGTGTGTTGTGTTCAGGGGGAGGTGGAGCTGTGTGTGGACGAGGTGATGAGTGTGTGTGTGTTGTGTTCAGGGGGAGGTGGAGGAGCTGTGTGTGGACGAGGTGATGAGTGTGTGTGTGTGTGTGTGTTGTGTTCAGGGGGAGGTGGAGGAGCTGTGTGTGGACGAGGTGATGAGTGTGTGTGTGTTGTGTTCAGGGGGAGGTGGAGGAGCTGTGTGTGGACGAGGTGATGAGTGTGTGTGTGTGTGTGTGTTGTGTTCAGGGGGAGGTGGAGGAGCTGTGTGTGGACGAGGTGATGAGTGTGTGTGTGTGTGTGTGTTGTGTTCAGGGGGAGGTGGAGCTGTGTGTGGACGAGGTGATGAGTGTGTGTGTGTTGCGTTCAGGGGGAGGTGGAGCTGTGTGTGGACGAGGTGATGAGTGTGTGTTGTGTTCAGGGGGAGGTGGAGCTGTGTGTGGACGAGGTGATGAGTGTGTGTGTGTTGTGTTCAGGGGGAGGTGGAGGAGCTGTGTGTGGACGAGGTGATGAGTGTGTGTGTGTGTGTGTGTTATGTTCAGTGGGAGGTGGAGCTGTGTGTGGACGAGGTGATGAGTGTGTGTGTGTTGCGTTCAGGGGGAGGTGGAGCTGTGTGTGGACGAGGTGATGAGTGTGTGTGTGTGTGTGTTGCGTTCAGGGGGAGGTGGAGCTGTGTGTGGACGAGGTGATGAGTGTGTGTGTGTGTGTTGCGTTCAGGGGGAGGTGGAGCTGTGTGTGGACGAGGTGATGAGTGTGTGTGTGTTGTGTTCAGGGGGTGGTGGAGGAGCTGTGTGTGGACGAGGTGATGAGTGTGTGTGTGTTGCGTTCAGGGGGAGGTGGAGGAGCTGTGTGTGGACGAGGTGATGTGTGTGTGTGTATTGCGTTCAGGGGGAGGTGGAGCTGTGTGTGGACGAGGTGATGAGTGTGTGTGTGTTGTGTTCAGGGGGAGGTGGAGGAGCTGTGTGGACGAGATGATGAGTGTGTGTGTGTTGTGTTCAGGGGGAGGTGGAGGAGCTGTGTGTGGACGAGGTGATGAGTGTGTGTGTGTGTTGTGTTCAGGGGGAGGTGGAGCTGTGTGTGGACGAGGTGATGAGTGTGTGTGTGTTGCGTTCAGGGGGAGGTGGAGCTGTGTGTGGATGAGGTGATGTGTGTGTGTGTGTTATGTTCAGGGGGAGGTGGAGGAGCTGTGTGTGGACGAGGTGATGAGTGTGTGTGTGTGTGTGTTGCGTTCAGGGGGAGGTGGAGCTGTGTGTGGACGAGGTGATGAGTGTGTGTGTGTGTGTTGCGTTCAGGGGGAGGTGGAGCTGTGTGTGGACGAGGTGATGAGTGTGTGTGTGTGTGTTGCGTTCAGGGGGAGGTGGAGCTGTGTGTGGACGAGGTGATGAGTGTGTGTGTGTTGTGTTCAGGGGGTGGTGGAGGAGCTGTGTGTGGACGAGGTGATGAGTGTGTGTGTGTTGCGTTCAGGGGGAGGTGGAGGAGCTGTGTGTGGACGAGGTGATGTGTGTGTGTGTATTGCGTTCAGGGGGAGGTGGAGCTGTGTGTGGACGAGGTGATGAGTGTGTGTGTGTTGTGTTCAGGGGGAGGTGGAGGAGCTGTGTGTGGACGAGATGATGAGTGTGTGTGTGTTGTGTTCAGGGGGAGGTGGAGGAGCTGTGTGTGGACGAGGTGATGAGTGTGTGTGTGTTGCGTTCAGGGGGAGGTGGAGGAGCTGTGTGTGGACGAGGTGATGAGTGTGTGTGTGTGTTGTGTTCAGGGGGAGGTGGAGCTGTGTGTGGACGAGGTGATGAGTGTGTGTGTGTTGCGTTCAGGGGGAGGTGGAGCTGTGTGTGGACGAGGTGATGAGTGTGTGTGTGTTGTGTTCAGGGGGAGGTGGAGCTGTGTGTGGACGAGATGATGAGTGTGTGTGTGTTGTGTTCAGGGGGAGGTGGAGGAGCTGTGTGTGGACGAGGTGATGAGTGTGTGTGTGTTGCGTTCAGGGGGAGGTGGAGGAGCTGTGTGTGGACGAGGTGATGAGTGTGTGTGTGTGTGTGTTGTGTTCAGGGGGAGGTGGAGCTGTGTGTGGACGAGGTGATGAGTGTGTGTGTGTTGCGTTCAGGGGGAGGTGGAGCTGTGTGTGGACGAGGTGATGAGTGTGTGTGTGTTGTGTTCAGGGGGAGGTGGAGCTGTGTGTGGACGAGGTGATGAGTGTGTGTGTGTGTGTGTTGTGTTCAGGGGGAGGTGGAGCTGTGTGTGGACGAGGTGATGAGTGTGTGTGTGTTGCGTTCAGGGGGAGGTGGAGCTGTGTGTGGACGAGGTGATGAGTGTGTGTGTGTTGTGTTCAGGGGGAGGTGGAGCTGTGTGTGGACGAGGTGATGAGTGTGTGTGTGTGTGTGTGTTGTGTTCAGGGGGAGGTGGAGGAGCTGTGTGTGGACGAGGTGATGAGTGTGTGTGTGTTGCGTTCAGGGGGAGGTGGAGGAGCTGTGTGTGGACGAGGTGATGAGTGTGTGTGTGTGTTGTGTTCAGGGGGAGGTGGAGCTGTGTGTGGACGAGGTGATGAGTGTGTGTGTGTTGCGTTCAGGGGGAGGTGGAGCTGTGTGTGGACGAGGTGATGAGTGAGTGTTAGACATGTGCCGGTATTCGGTAATGCGATAAATCGCGGTAATGAATATGCACGATATTGTTATCGTGGGGACTTCGAAATACCGTGAAAAATAATAGATCCGAATTTAGATTTTTAGAACGCGCATCAGCTTATTTTCCATCAACCGCTTAAAAAACAATGCGTATATGCTGCGCAAAACACATGTGCACTTTGATGTAAACAATCCCCACATCACATGTATAAGCACTGTGTGAATGCAGTGCGCACTCTAGTCTAATGTAAACAATCCTCACATGGAGAAGAAGCACGGCGGAAGGAGGAACGCTGCCGACTATTTATCCCCCGCATGGCTGCCAACCCTCAGGCATTCAGCAGCTTGAGACTCACGCAATTGACACTTTCACACGGTCTCGCGCCACACATCCATTTTCTCACGCAGAGAAAAATCGCGGAGCAAAGAGGACACTGACACCGACAGACTAGACAGAGCAGGTTACTTTTGATATGAAAAAAATATCAGCTCTCAGGTTTTATAACGAAATTCAGACAATAAATACTGTTTTGGTGCTTGTAAATGACGTGACAGATCGCGCGCCTCAGTTCAAGTAAACCGATCATCTGTTACTTTTTATTAAAGATACAGTACAACCCAACGAAAGGTATACGTACTTTCGATCAATCAGTGTTTTTCAACCACGGAAAGAGGTCAATAATACTGCAGGAGAACAATTATGTCACAGAACGTTACATTTACCTCAGGAAAGCCATTTAATGTTAGTTGACTATAAGAAAATAGCTATAGAGAGGAGTATTTTGCTAAATATGTGCACTATATTACATATTTTAATATATGTTTACTTGTCATTATATAATTGTTATTATAATGAAAATTACGGCATATTACATTTTTATATTTATATTATTATTATATTTATATTGTATGCATTATATTTAATTTCTCTCTGTATGTTTACAGCATTATGTGAGATATATTTTTTCTTGAGAAACATTTAAATGCAGGCTATCTACTGTAGCCTACCTAATATTTATCCAAATGAGTCAATATTGAATCAAGATTGAAATTAAATCCAAGAATTTAATTGAAATCATGAAAATTGTGTTAAGCAATAATACAAACAGTAGCCTCAGTAACCATGTAAACACTATAACATGTTGTCACTAAAAAATAAAATTAATGTTTTGACAATCACAATTACACATTGTGATGCAAGTTTTTTTTAGATACCCCCAATCCGTCTGTTTCTCTTGTGCAATTAAAATATCGTGATAATACCGTATACCGTGATAAAAGCTCAATCAATTAATCGCAGCATGAAAATTTGATACCGGCACATGCCTAGTGTGTGTGTGTTGTGTTCAGGGGGAGGTGGAGCTGTGTGTGGATGAGGTGATGAGTGTGTGTGTGTGTGTGTTGTGTTCAGGGGGAGGTGGAGCTGTGTGTGGACGAGATGATGAGTGTGTGTGTTGTGTTCAGGGGGAGGTGGAGGAGCTGTGTGTGGATGAGGTGATGAGTGTGTGTGTGTTGTGTTCCGGGGGAGGTGGAGGAGCTGTGTGTGGACGAGGTGATGAGTGTGTGTGTGTGTGTGTGTTGTGTTCAGGGGGAGGTGGAGGAGCTGTGTGTGGATGAGGTGATGAGTGTGTGTGTGTTGTGTTCAGGGGGAGGTGGAGCTGTGTGTGGACGAGGTGATGAGTGTGTGTGTGTTGTGTTCCGGGGGAGGTGGAGGAGCTGTGTGTGGATGAGGTGATGAGTGTGTGTGTGTGTTGTGTTCAGGGGGAGGTGGAGCTGTGTGTGGACGAGGTGATGAGTGTGTGTGTTGTGTTCAGGGGGAGGTGGAGCTGTGTGTGGACGAGGTGATGAGTGTGTGTGTGTGTGTGTTGTGTTCAGGGGGAGGTGGAGCTGTGTGTGGACGAGATGATGAGTGTGTGTGTGGACGAGATGATGAGTGTGTGTGTGTTGTGTTCAGGGGGAGGTGGAGCTGTGTGTGGACGAGATGATGAGTGTGTGTGTGTTGTGTTCAGGGGGAGGTGGAGCTGTGTGTGGACGAGATGATGAGTGTGTGTGTGTGTTGTGTTCAGGGGGAGGTGGAGCTGTGTGTGGACGAGGTGATGAGTGTGTGTGTGTGTTGTGTTCAGGGGGAGGTGGAGCTGTGTGTGGACGAGATGATGAGTGTGTGTGTGTTGTGTTCAGGGGGAGGTGGAGCTGTGTGTGGACGAGGTGATGAGTGTGTGTGTGTGTTGTGTTCAGGGGGAGGTGGAGCTGTGTGTGGACGAGGTGATGAGTGTGTGTGTGTTGTGTTCAGGGGGAGGTGTTGCTGTGTGTGGACGAGGTGATCAGTGTGTGTGTGTGTGTGTGTGTTATGTTCAGGGGGAGGTGGAGCTGTGTGTGGACGAGGTGATGAGTGTGTGTGTGTTGTGTTCCGGGGGAGGTGGAGGAGCTGTGTGTGGACGAGGTGATGAGTGTGTGTGTGTGTGTGTGTTGTGTTCAGGGGGAGGTGGAGCTGTGTGTGGACTAGGTGATGAGTGTGTGTGTGTTGTGTTCAGGGGGAGGTGGAGGAGCTGTGTGTGGACGAGATGATGAGTGTGTGTGTGTTGTGTTCAGGGGGAGGTGGAGCTGTGTGTGTGTGTGTGTTGTGTTCAGGGGGAGGTGGAGGAGCTGTGTGTGGACGAGGTGATGAGTGTGTGTGTGTGTTGTGTTCAGGGGGAGGTGGAGCTGTGTGTGGACGAGGTGATCAGTGTGTGTGTGTGTGTTGTGTTCAGGGGGAGGTGGAGCTGTGTGTGGACGAGGTGATGTGTGTGTGTGTGTGTTATGTTCAGGGGGAGGTGTTGCTGTGTGTGGACGAGGTGATGAGTGTGTGTGTGTTGTGTTCAGGGGGAGGTGGAGCAGATTGCCATGATGAAGCCCAGGGGACAGACGGAGCACGACGAGGGCATGCTGGAGTACCTGGAGGACATCATCGGCTCCTGCCGGCTCAAAGAGCCCATCCAGGTCCTGTGCCGGCGGGTCGAGCTCCTCAACGAGCAGCGCGGAGAGAAGGTGCGATCCGCACGTGGCGTTTCGTCATACTTTTTTGCAACAATGGCTTTATGGACAAAATGATGGTTCCTCTGAATGGAGGAAAAACATCACCTCTAGCAAATATATTTTTGAGCTGTGTATCCCAGTTTAAGCAGATGTGAAGCTCATGTGATTTTGCTGTAATTGCTGAGGTGTGTGTGTGTGTGTGCAGCTGAATCGAGTGAAGCTGGTGGAGAAGGAGAAGAGTGCTCTGGAGGGGGAGAAGAATAAAGCCGTGGAGTTCCTCACATTAGAGAACGACATCTTCAAGAAGAGGAACCTCCTCTGCCAGTTCTATGTGTAAGAGACACACACACCCCTGAAGACCACGACACATGCACAACTCTGATCTGATGATGTCATTTAATTACAGGGTTTCCGTGAGGCTTCAAAAGGATTTTGCGCAAAATTAGGCCTTAAAAAGGATTAAATTAATCCTACAGGCATTAAAAATTTAGATTGCTTTGAAGAAAATGTCATATTATCAATTTATTTGAATATAGCCTTCATAATTAATAATGAAGTAAATTGACTAAATGAATGAATTATTATTTGCTGTCGCAAAATATGTACGTTAGTGTGATAAACGCAAGCAACCGGTTTGGTACTTGCTTCCAGCCGGAGCAGAGTTGCCGTGATGCTGAGATGACTCGGGTCATTTTGTACAGCAGGAATAAAACTAGACCAGAAAAATGGGAAGTGTCTTGAAGACAGTTTAACATGTTAAAATATTTAACGCCATTAACGCAGCATCCCTTAGTTTTACATTACATGCTTTTATTCATGCAAATGCTTGTAAACCATTCAAACGCGACAAGACAAAGAGAACGGCAGCGGCCTGTGAATGTCTATGTAACACACACACACACACACACACACACACACACACAGAAAGACACACACACACACACAGAAAGACACACACACACACACACACACACACACACACACACACACAGAAAGACGCGCGGCAGTAGGGAAGAAATGTAGTGAACTCCATCTTTGCATGTGCTGTGTGTTTAGCCTGCATTTGGGAACGCAGTTTGGGTCACGCTTTTTCACATTCACTTAGTTTTCAATGTTTTTGTGGGAGTGATTACAGCATTTCACCAGATTTGTATTGCAAGGATGTGATTCTTCCGGATTAGTCCGGTTGTTTCGGCCCGAAGTCCTGCAGATCAGTAATAAAACAGTTCGGGTGGGGGGGTTTGTGGGTTGTTCACTGCCCGCTCAGCCGTGCTGTTTCATCCTCATTACAGTACACGCGAT
Organism: Siphateles boraxobius; assembly: GCF_051911475.1. NCBI lineage: Eukaryota > Metazoa > Chordata > Actinopteri > Cypriniformes > Leuciscidae > Siphateles > Siphateles boraxobius. Next base: position 2,136,720 of record NW_027509019.1, on the reverse strand, counting down.
ATGGGATAATATTAAACCATATGTCTGTGGTGTGTTTTTGCTATCCGCAATCCAGGAGAGATGAGAGAGAGAGAGATCGCTACACGGACGTCCCTGCTTAATGAGCGACGATGCCAGAGAGAACTAAACTAAAGTTACTCTTTAGGGCTGCGATATTAATCATCTTTTTTTTACAATCTTTACAATGGAAATCGAAAATAAAATTAATTTTAGTTTAAAACTGTTAAACACTAGCCACGTTCTGTCTTGCACAACGTCCCTCCCTTCAAAGCGGTGCGCATTCGTTACTCCCTAAAACCCAAACTTAAATTAATTTCAGGACATGTTTGAAAATAAAAAGATTTATAAAAGCACAATGGACCATAACTTTTCTCTGTAATGATTAATGAGATTGATCGGTATTGGAAGCACAGTTGTTTTATTTACAGAACTACAGAATAGCACTTATCACCATTACTTTTCCCCCAAAGATGTTAAGACGTCCTGTTTTGTATTACTAGAAATAAATTATAGCTGTAAAAATGTATTTCCGTGTGTCACTCTTCACAGTTCCTGGTAGTTCATGCAGTAAATGACTGATTCAGGTGTTTATAAAGCTGCTTCACGCTGGGTTTTAAACCAATCCTGCTTTTTCCACCCACACACTCACACCCCTGGCATTGAGACTCGTTTGTAAACCCTCTTTCACAGAACCGTAGGAGTTACGGTCACAATAACAGCTCAAGGGCTTATCTCTCGCAAGTGTAGAAATAATTTCCCTAATGTAGCATCTAGTAAAATAATATTCTTATGAAATATTAATTTCATTCAGTGTGAATGTAGACTGAGACACTATATCAACTAAAAAGAGGGTTGAGTCCCCTTTAAAGTTCAGGCACACTGAAGTGCATTCACTGGCTTTTCCCGTGTTTAGTTTGCACACTGATCATGGGTTGGAGCTGTTCATTTTGATCTCAGTGCACCAGATTGATGAATTTAACCTGGAAATGTGCAGCATGACCCCTCTCTCACAGACTCCCTAGGGAAACACTGCTCAACGCTGTGAGCAGATTGTGTAGGAGCTCCTCTCCCTCTGGTGGTGTGACCCGTGTTTGTGTTTCCTCAGGCATGATCTACAGAAGCGTGCGTCAGCGAAAGAAGCTGAGAAACAGCAGATTCAGGAGGACACGAAGGAGCTGAGTGACAAGAGCAGCCAGCTGACACAAGAAGTGAAGACCAAGAACGAGGAGCTGAAGGGTGTGGAGAAGTGAGGAGCGTTTACATCCCCATAAACACTATTGAGGATTCATCTTTTAGCATGTACACAGTTACTGGTGCCACACACTGCCCAGATGTGGCTCGCAAACCTCTACAATCACTCGCATATGAGACTAAACCTTCACTGTGGGCGACTAAATAATGTCTATCAATTCAGCTCATCAATCCTTAGTGCGGCGTATACTGTTATTAGTAGCAGTATTAATATATTTTAATAATAATTACTATTATCTATTACTATTAGTTTTTTACTGACCAACAATATTTTAAGCACCACCACCAGTTCCAAGTTTAGTTAAAATGACATTAATGACATGTTGTTTTTCCTCTGAAGGAAACTGACCAAGCTGACCAAGTTCATAGAGAGCCAGAAGGAGAAGTTTACCCAGCTGGACCTGCAGGACGTGGAGGTGCGCGAGAAGCTCAAACACACCAAGAGCAAAACCAAGAAGCTGCAGAAACAGCTTCAGAAAGACCAGGAGAAGGTGAGATCAGTGATCCCGCAGAGCCACACACACACACACCAGTCCTCAGCCAATCAGCTGCCGCTCCGTGCCCTCAGCCAGACTCAGCCCAAGTCCGGTTTCATCCAATCAGATTTAGATAGTGTGAACGGTTAAAAATCCAGTCTTTACAAAGCCGTTTCAAGCTACTTTCATATGTGGTTTGAAATGTATTTTAAATTCCTTGAAATCTGTCCCGCTCTGATCGTATTTCGCAGGGTTTATGTGACTCTCTCACGCACATAAAATGTAAACGTCAGGCATTGTCACAGGAAAAATGTTGAAAGTCTCTGCCGAAGTAATGCTGTGTTGTTGAAAAGTGCCGAACGAGCAGAAAATGAGACCAGTTTTGAAACGGGAATAAAGCTGCTCACGCCAGCCTATGTTTCTGCCGCGGCCTCAGAAGACACACAGTCCAGCGCGACGGCATTGTAAACTGTAAACGAGACAACATCTCTATTCCAAACTGTTTTTGCGTATTCCTACCAACACAACATCATTGCCATAGAAACTAATGCAGATATTCCTGAAAACGAAAGCGCGGATGGACACACACACCGGATCTGCGCCGTGTGTACGAGGTCAGTAGATGAGGTGTTGATGTGTGTGTGCAGCTGGAGGCGCTGAGGACTGTTCCGGCCAGCAGCGAGGGCATCATCAGTGAGGCGGCGGTGCAGAAGCAGCAGCTGGAGGAGCAGAAGCTGCAGGAGGAGCAGAAGCTGGCGCTGGTGCTGGAGAGCCTGAAGGAGGAGACCAGCGGCCTGCAGGACGACAAACAGGTGCGCAACACACACCGCTCTGCACCTCAAACATGCACACAGCGCATACGTTTGCATTGGTGCTGAAGGAGAGGGGTGTGGAAGCGGTGTCAGTTTCTGTTGCAATGTGAAGGTGAAGACTGTAATGTATCTAATGAATTTTCTCAATATTTTGCTATCGTGCACCCTTAGCTGGATACGTTTATTATAACCGAGATGCTCGCGTTTGCTCTAGACAGTGTTAATATTAGCCTACTCGATAGCCTGCTAACAGTGGAACAGCTGAAAGTATTGCTAATATGCATTAGGGCTTTGACTCCGAACTTCGTTATTCGAATAGAATTCGAATATAAAAAATAAAAAAAAGATATTCGAACGAATATTAGGCAGCCTTTAATATTCGAACCTGTTATGGGGATTATTTTTTGTAAATGTGTTTGTTTGTAAACTTTGTTTTAAATTCAGATTCCGAGGCTTTTTTTAAACGCCTGGTGAAGTTGTGAATCACGAGCTCATTAGCAAGGCAATTATTGGTCATGTGGGCTCCTGTAGGTGACGTTAGTGTCCTGGTTAGCGCAGCGCATATTTTGTATATCAAAACAATGGCCGCGCCAACGCCTACAACAACAACTCCTGACGAGGAGCTCGAAATCTACACTCCGGACAATTTAAAAAGCAACGTGTGGCGCTACTTACATTTTACCAGGTATTCGTTCGCTGTTAATTTCATTTGTTTTTCTGATTAATTGTTTTGCTCGATGAGAAAGACAAGGTAACAATATATTCGGGGCTTTACTGAAAACATTCGGGGCTTAAGCCCCCTTAGCCCTAGCGCCGCGGCATTTAATGGTCAAAATATTAATATTAATAAACAAACAAACTTCCAATATGATTTTAGCGCAAAAGTCAAAGCCCTAATATGCATTCCTTCACGGTCAGCTGTCAGAGCTGAGACGCACGAATGAGTGCTGGCAGAATATGCTTTTTGTAATTCTAGGTGCCACTCGTGTCGCAGAAATGACATCACATTTAAGCAAAATTGTTTAGGCTTGGTGTTTATAATGCATTTTTATAATAAATGTCACTTTTGATTTGTTTTATGGTTGCATTGTTCATAGCTGTTCTGAGGTGTGTGTCCCGCACAGCGCTGTAACTCGCTGCTTCACTACCGTAGTACGATTCATCGCTGAAGAAATCCACTAGCTCAGGGGTGGCGAACCTGTTCAGCATGATGAGCCAAAAAAAAATCCCTCATCACTGCAAAGAGCCACACAACAGATGTGTCTAACAATAACATTAAAATGTATTACTTATTACAATTACTAATTACATATCACACAATTGTTCATGGATTTTAATGTTTGTCAATGTTTGTCATAGTATCAGCCTACCTAAAAGGTTACATGACTCAGTGGGACACCTGGCACTCCTTGGTTTCCACAATCTTTGTTAAGTCTGGCTTGTATTCAGTTGTGGCTACTCGTAGTAATTCTTTCACATGCGTGTCAGTCAGGACAGAGCGATGCTTTGATTTCACTTGTTTCAGTGTTGAAAAAAGTGATTCACACATGTAAGTTGACCCAAACATTGACAGTAGTTTGACTGCAGCCTGTTTGACATTGGGATATCTCTCATTCGGCACAATCTTCCAAAACTCCACGGTTCCTTCCCTCAGAACACTTTTAAGTCTGTCATCCTCAGAAAGTTCAATCATTTCAAGCTGAGTTGCTGCTTCATCTTCCACTAAAGGGGCTTTTAAACAGTCTGATTCAGCAGTGAATGGGTTGATAAGAAATGAAATTTGTGGTCTTTTTTGGCGTAGGCCGGAGAATCTGTCCTCAAAACTCTGTTCGAGATTTTCAAGCAGTGTTGCATAGCGTGCAGTACTCCCGTTTACAACCTCTGCTGCTTGTCCACTTGCCTTCAACAAGGATGGAAAATGTGTTAACTGCCTCTTTTGTAGATGAGTCTTGAACAGCTTGAGTTTGTTGACAAATGTGAAAATACTCTGCACCAGGTCAGACACCATCTTTAACTTCCCTTGCAGATCCACATTGAGGCCATTCAGATAATGCAGCATGTCGACCAAAAAAGCCAAGTCCGAAATCCACTGGGGATCACGTAGCTCAGGATAGTCCTTATGTTTCTCTGCGAGGAACAGCTTCACTGGATTTAAAAGCTCAAAAAAACGAGAAAGCACATTACCTCTTGAAAGCCATCTTACAGCACAGTGAAGAAGCAGATCAGATGGAAGATCTTCATCAAGCTCAGCAATTAGATTTTTGAACTGCCTGTGATTGAGAGCATGTGTGCGTATAAAATTGACAATTTCCAGCACAGGTTTCATGATGTGATCAAAGTTCAGCTTTTTAGACACCAAGTGCTCTTGGTGGATAATACAGTGAAATGTCCAAAATTCAGGAAACCGGTCATCAGCTTTACACAGCCCTACAAGGCCTTTCCCAGATCCCAACATGGCTGGTGCTCCGTCAGTGGATATTGCTGTTAGCTTTGATAACTGCAGATCTGCTTTCTCAACAACAGCCATCAGTGTCTCTTTTAGGTCGATGCCACGGGTTCTGTCTTTAAGGGGCACAATGTCAAGCAGCTCTTCCTTAATTGTGCAGTCTTCTGACACAAATCGTACAAATATCGCCAACTGTGGCTTATCTTGAACATCGCAAGACTCATCCAAAGCAATGCTGAAATACCGGCTCTTCTGAAGATCTGAATATAAATGTCTTTCAACTGAGTCGTTAATGTCCGATATTCTTTCTTCAACTGTGTGCCGTGACAGCTGAAGGTCCTTTACTGAACGTTTCAAATTTTCATTTTCGGGACAAAGAATAGCAACAACATCACTAAGGCACTTTTTAAGAAATTCCCCTTCACGATATGGTTTTTTTGCACGAGCAATGTTCCATGCCAGTTGATATGACGCTAATGTCACTGTCTCTGAATGCTTGGTAAATTTCCGAAAAAGCTGACTTTGCTTCTCTGTCTGACGTTTCAAAGTGTTTACCTTGTGCTTGCGAAGTTCACTGCCTTTGGGAAATTCCCGGGCCACCGTAGAATGGAGTGATGTGAAATGGCGCTCAAGATTTGAAGCCTTAAAATGCGACAACGACGTCTGGCATATCAAGCAGAATGGTTTTCCATTTCGTTCAACAAAAAAATATAAATCCTCCCATTCAGATAAAAATGTTCTGTGCTCATCTTCATATTTGCGCTTAGCTGTATGCTTCTTTGATTCTGCCATGATAATTCCTACTAACGTAGGCCTACTTCACGTTAACCTGACAGCGGCAGCTCCTGTCAGTAAACAATAGGCTAGCCACGTTAAATTACGCGAGAGTTGGGGTTCTGTTAAAAAAAAAAAAAAAAAAATATGAATAATGTATTATTTTAAAAAGTAAAATTACATTCAGAAAATACATTTAAATTCATTCCTATTTATTTTTAAATAAAATTTAGAAATTCTAAAAAAGGTGAATGAAAAGCGATAGCTATAACATGACTGAACCGAGCCGCAAAAAAGCAGTCAAAGAGCCGCACGCGGCTCGCGAGCCGCGGGTTCGCCACCCCTGCACTAGCTAGTCACGACTGTTTCCCAAAACCGCACTGTCGCAAATTGTTGTTCATGATGTAACGCACATGGTGGAGTAATAACTACTGTTAATGAATCTGTTTGAGATCGAATTACTGCTAGATGTTTTGCTATAAATTACAGACATCTGAGGGTCATTTCTAATTATTCTCATTTATTTTGCTTTATTTCCAGATTCAATCATGGACTCGTTCTTACGCACTAGAGCGCATTCACACGAGCGCACTCTTCAGAAACTACGCTTTAAATCTCTCGACAAACTAAAAGACGTAAATGACGTGCATGTATTCTAAATAATAGACAGGGGTTGCACTGAATGTCAGCTTGCTTATTTTGCTCAAGATTTATTGAGTCCACATGTCATGCAAACAAGAAACTCTGGAACGACAGCTCTCGACCTGTGGTTAGAAGCAGACACACAGCTTTGCGATGCTGTTAGCGAATGTTCTGGTTTCGGGAAACACGACTCGTTGAATTGTGCTCATAACGATAACTTGAAGCGCCCCCGTTCTGAAAGCTCAGTGTTTGCTGCTTGTGTCCCTGCAGAAGAAGGAGCAGGAGCTGCTGGAGCTGAGCAAGGCGGTGAACGAGACGCGCTCTCGGATGGACGTGGCCCAGTCTGAGCTGGACATCTACCTGAGTCAGCACAACACCGCGCTCAGCCAGCTCACCCAGGCCCAGAACGCCCTGCAGGAGGCCGTGACCACGCTCCGAGACAGGAGAGCCGCCATCAAGGACCTGCACATCAAGATACCCCAGTGTGAGGAGCAGCTCAAGAAGGTGACGCTCTGTGTGAAAGCGCTCAAGCGACACTATATACCGGTACTAGAAAGGTACCGCGATACCCTGCTATTAATAATTAACAGCCGGAGTCAGGGTGTGTGTGCAGAGCTCTGCTTCAGTCTTTACATTCACTAAACAACAGAAGCAGAACAGTGAAATCTATACGCGCATCGCGTGACAGAAACATGCATGCTTGAGAAAATAAAGCGCGGGATGTGCTCAGACCTGCAGCGCGAGCACACACACACACCTTTCACACAGCGTGCGATCGCGACTTCAGTTCTCTTTCGCAGATTATTAGGTTTGAATAGTCAAAATCTTCATGTAAACACAGTCGGGTAAGTCTAGTGAACCTGAACTGTTTGTAAAAAGTAATCTTATGTGTTCATGTGTTGGGTACGTGCGGGTCTTAAAGGGCCGGACCAGCAGCCTAATATTCTGTGTGATTAATGTTAATCAAACAACTAAAGAAAATAGACAATCAATCACCTAATGCTTGACTATATGTAATCTATTGATTAAGAATCAGTAGTTAAACTTTATTTTTACAGCTACAGTAGGTCTTTTTAACTGTAGCATTCAAAAAAACAAATTAAGCACTGTTTATTTTATTTGTCTCATTGTTTGTCATTTTCAATGAAATTTTTTTTTTTGCTTATTTTTAATAACAAAGATAAAATAAAAGCAATTTTATAATTACAATATAGATAATTAAATTTAAAAAATATTAAATGACTTGAAATTAGTGATCGACCGATATTGATTTTTTATAACCGATACCGATACCAATTATTTGCATGTTTATGTGCCCGATAACCGATATGCAGAACCGATATTTATTTACTGTTATACTTCTGTTTTTGACACAATTATTACAACACAAATGAACTGAACAAACCATTTAATTTATAACAATCACTCCCTTCTATATAATATATATATATATATATATATATATATATATATATATATATATATATATAAATATAATATATAATATAATCACTCCCTCCTAAATAATATATAATATCCCTCCTATATAATATATAAATATAAAACTTTATATTTATACACAAATAAATATAGAGGTCTGAGTCCAAAAAATAAAGTGCCTTTGTTTAAAAATAAAAAAATGCTTCGTTTGTTTTCATAAATGGTAAATAAATCAAAAACATTTATATTACTACATTATATAATTTATATCTAAATTATACATATAATTTATAAGCATCAGCAGTAACAATGTTAACAATAGGGAAAATAAATGTTAAAAGTCTAATGTTTCATATGGAGAAAATAATGGTCAGGGGATTCATATCACCTTTGCAGAAATGCAATTCATTTTAAACAGTTTTAGAAGGTTTATGTGCCGTTTAATAGGTTTAAAATAAGAGTGAGGAATAATTCACTGGGTAATATTAATTCACTGAATGATATTAGCTGGAATATAACATTGTCATTATAAATTATTAATAATATTTTTGTAGGTCTAGATCATGAAATGCTTTCTGACAAAGTGCTGTTTATCTATGCATTTTCACAGAACTATATATAGGCTACTCAACCGCGATCGCGCGTGCAGATAATAAATAATTAATTTCCACAAAGCACTATATTTAGATGTGTATTAGCGAAATAATTGCTATGTAGTAAATGATAATATAATCTAGGCTGTTTAAACGAGATAATCTTGTCAAAAGTTTCATTCAGTGGCCGTGCTCGAGCATTCCTGATCATCAACCCAGTGAGTGCAATATGATCGACCCAGTGCTAAGCAATATGAACGAACTTTTTTTCGAGACTAATGGTGAGCAAATACAACAGATAAAGAATTAAATTCAGCGCTTTTATTTTCAACATGCACTCATTCATGTCTGTTTTATTTAATTCATGTAAAGTTACATCTTTATTGGGGCAGGACATGACGGATTACGCTACGTGACTCCATGAGTTCGTCTCAATTTTTGAGATCCAAGCTGCATAAACTATATCAGGCATTTATGTCTCAAACCTCATTTCTGCATGCCTGTTATGTTAAATAAAGTTGAATAATTAAAGCAAAGCAAGTACCTTACGTGTGCACAGAGTTGTTGTTGACTGATCTCCTCAGACGCGGGCTGCAATGGCGGTATTCTCAAAACGGCCACAAGATGGCGCCGTTTATCGGCAAATCCGATATTACAAAACCGATACCCGATTATGGGAAAATGCTTAAATATCGGGAAAAATATCGGTAAACCGATACATCGGTCGATCACTACTTGAAATAAGTTTTTGGACATCCTAACCTGTTCAGAATAATTATCAATCATGTTAACATTCGCTAACATTTCACAATGTCAATGTTGCAAACATCTCTGTAAGGACGTACACACTGGCATGTAATTATTATTATTTTATTTAATAAAGGGGAGGGAATGCTAATAAAGCAGGGCAGGAACATGCTGGTCAAGTGAGTATTTAGATTTTTTAAATTAATTTATAAAACGATTGTTTTCAAATAATTTAACTGTTTTAGTTTTTTTCCCATGGCATCGATTCGGTATCGAGTTATTTTTGTCTGGTATCGTATCGAAGTCATAATTTTGGTATCGTGACAGCACTAGTGACTTGTAAGACTTTATGTAAGTATTTTGTGATCAACCCTAGAAAAGCTGATGAGACGGATGCAGATACCGGTGGATACGATGGATCTACGTGGCTTTGATTGTAAACCGAACCTGTGTGTGTGTGTGTGTTTCAGGACGAGCAGGAGCTGGAGCAGATCTCCGAGCAGGACCGGCAGAAGCGAGCCCAGGTTGGGGACCTGAGACAGAAGGTGTCTGAAGCCAAGAGCTCTCTGTCCAGCAACCGCAGCCGCAGCAAAGTGCTGGACGCCCTCATGCAGCAGAAGCGCTCGGGCAAGATCACCGGCATCCTGGGCCGGCTGGTACGTGCACTCGCTTTCACCTCCGCCAGCCAGGGTTTGACATTAGCTTTTTCACTCGGCGGACAATTCGGCTGCTAAATTAAGTTACTTCTACTAGCCAAAGAAAAAAAAGAAGAAGAAATGAACCAGTTGAACTGTCACAGCTTACATATAAATAAATACAGTTGCAATCAAAATTATTCAACCCTCATTGCAAATCAGGTTTATTGGTAAAATGAACACACTTTCAGCCGTTTGCAATGAACACACTTTCAGCCGTTTGCAATGAACAAATCAAACAAAAGTAATTGAAATGGCTCAACATAACAAATGTTTCAAGTGGTTTCCTCAAATTTAACTGAAAATGCAACTTTTAATGACTTCAAAATTATTCAACCCCTGAATAGAATCCCTCACTACAGCACACATCTGCAAAACAGGTGTTGTCTCAAGCACACCTGATGCAAATAATCAAGGGCTTCATTAGTTACACCAGGTGTGCTTGAGCTAGAACACATGAAATATCTGAACTGGCTGGGTTTAAGTGTCACGTCAAAAGAATGGTCCAAAAAGTTAAGGGAAGATTTCATCGCCCTTCACAAACAAGGAACTGGATACAACGTTGGAAGCATAGCTTGCGAGTTCAAAGTTAAAGGGACAGTGGTTACACTACACTATCATTTGGCGGGTGTTAATTTCAAACCCTGCATCGTTAAAACTAATGGTTTTATGCTGTTAAACCTGCCGTGTCTCAACACAGGGTGATCTGGGGGCCATTGATGAGAAGTATGACGTCGCCATCTCCTCCAGCTGTGGCTCGCTGGATAATATTTTAGTGGACACCATTGACACGGCGCAGAAGTGCGTCACGTTTCTGAAGGCCCAGAACATCGGTGTGGCCACTTTCATCGGTCTGGACAAGGTGGGAAAATTAACGTGTGGCTGAGCTGTTCTTTCTAAACCTCATGACTAAAATGTGCCAGTATATCCGACGGGTATGGCCTTGCAGAACCCCTTTATCTCGGTACATGGGAAGTCCTGTGTGTCCAGTAGTGATGATGAGTGGTTGTTGTGCAGATGAAAGTGTGGCAGCAGAGCATGGGCTCCATCTCCACCCCGGAGAACATCCCTCGCCTGTTTGACATGGTGCGCGTGCAGGACGAGAGCGTTCGCCCGGCCTTCTACTTCGCCCTCAGGGACACGCTGGTGGCCACAGACCTGGAGCAGGCCACGCGTGTGGCCTTCCAGAAGAACAAGCGCTGGAGGGTGGTCACGCTGCAGGGCCAGGTCATCGAGCAGGCCGGTGAGAACACACACACACACACACACCCTGACCATCAGCCCACTGGATCCGATTCGGATCCTTCATCATCGTAGATTATCTACATCTCAGAGTGTGTGGAACTGGTGATCAATCTGTTATGTAGGTGTGCAACGGATCGCAGTTGATCGTGGCCCGTACGGATCAGCTCCCCACGGTTCGGCACGCATGTGACTCGCGGATTAACTCCTAAATCTAACCGTCATAGAGTGAAAGTTTATCATTTGGACGTGTTGTGTCTTTCATAAATTACACATTCAAACAATTTTAAGACGCCGAAGAAGAGGCAAAAATGTTGTCATTGATGTTAATAAAACAACAAAATACAGCTTTAACAAAGATTACACTATTTTTAATTTCTACAGTGAACAAATAGTGTTGTTTTATATTTAGGCTTTTTTTAATTAATTTCTGTACCTGAATACTACTGTTAGACTTTTAGTTTCATCTCTGCTTGTAATTTGTGTATTTGTTCTAATTTTATTACTGACTGTTCACTTGTTTTTAATAATGTCTTTATCAGTTAGGCTAGTAGGTTTTGTTATTGATATTGAAAAACTTCAAGTGAGCTTTAAGTGATAAAATCCGATCCGAGGCTCAAAAACCGTAACGATCCGAACCGTGAATTTTGTGATCCGTTGCACTACTACTAGTGTGTTAAACACAATCCACTAAATGCACACTACTTGATTTTATACAGTAACTTATTAAAACCTAAACATTTAGTGGAAAAAATAAAACTGAATGTGTAGTTTAAATCTGTGGAAATGTTAACAAAAAGAAAATGTAATAAATACTATTGTTTTGCATTAATAATTGCATTTACTAATAATATTACATGGTTATTTATCGGAAATGTGACTGTTAAGCACTGAACTTGAATTTGGATGTAGATAAAATTAACTTTTATTGACAACAGTAACATGCAAAAAAAAACTAATTTTTACGGGGGAAATGTTTTATATTCTACTCTTATTAAATGTACCACACACTGAACTGACCGACAGCTTCAGTGATTATAAAAGAAGCGCTCTCCACCGGCTTTCTGTGTAATTGAGTCACAATTTGATGTTGTTGTTTTTTTTTCATGAGACTTATTGACTAAGCTATTTCCACTCTCTAATAAATGGGGAAAAGTAAGACAAGTCACAAAGTGCTCCTCTGCCACCATCTACTGGTTCTAGTGGAAATTTCATGGTTTTTTTTTGTTTTTAGGTTTTTAAATAAAAGTTTTTTTTTGCCACAAAGTGTTAGTTTTACAAATCATCACATTAAAAATAGCATTGAAATTGGATCATATTTAGAGATTTGAAGTGCTGGAAAAAGTGTGAAGCACTTTAAAAAGCACTTTTCACTCCTAAAACTATGCATGAACCCTGAAATGAATAATGTAAAAACATTTGACTATTTCTGAGAGAATACCATGGTTACAGTTAGCGTTACTACATTATATCAAGTCAAGTCACCTTTATTTATATAGCGCTTTTTACAATACAGATTGTATCACCATTATATCCATGGTGAATGTTGGTGATTTGTGGACTAAAGATCCCATGCTCGTTCATGGCACAGTGTTTCTCCTGGTTTCCACGTCAGGGCTGTTTGATCTGATATATGTGGTTTATAACTGAGAATTCTGTGCTGAATTTACATCACTAGATGTGTAATATATCAAGTCACTTTGACGGAGTAAGATGGTGGTTTACTTTCTCTTAATTACGCAAAGGTTCTTAAACTAGAAAAAAAAAATGTGTATCTGCTTTGTTTTACGATCTATACAAGATGGCTTGAAAGCACCAATATTTCTATGAGTGTTTCTTCAAGTTGCGCAGGTATGTCTGGGTGAGCGCTGTCTCACTGTCACTGTGGTGTGATGTGCTCATGTTGGTGATGTCCTCAGGCACCATGACCGGAGGAGGAGGGCGTGTGATGAAGGGCCGGATGGGCTCCTCCGTCTGCGCTGATGTCACTCAGGAGCAGGTCAGACTAGAAGCGCTCGCACCTAAACATTTAATAATGGTCTTTTGCTCCCCTTCACCAACCTGTCAGCTGTGTGGACACTAGGGATGAGACCGCGAGGATATTTTCCCACCGGTTAATCGGCATGTAACAACACTGGTAATACTGTTATCACCGGCGGGGGGGTTTAAATCGCTAATTTGAAAGTGAAACTAAAATGCGCACGTCCGCATGGGCATTCATAACGGTGTGGAGCAGAGCGAGTGTTTTCAATTAATTCTGACCATAGGAATTAACTAAAAAACGTTGTTCTGTCGTGGACGCGCGCCGTTATGAATGCCAGTGCGCATTTTAGTTTCACTTTCATATTAGCGCCAATTCGGGTGTGGATTGCTTGAATAGTGGGTTCATTAGTCTATTATTCTTACTGTTAAACACACCAAAAAAAAACAGTACAATGACAAATTCACTTAAATTGGCACTTTTACATTTCGGTTTGACAGCAAATATCCCGTCGTCATCTTGTCGGTCAGCTCCTCACTCTCGTGAGCGGTGAGATGTGACTCCTGCTGCTTTTTAAATAGAAACTTCTAATCGACGGTGGTGGCGGTGCCGCGGTGGGCAAGTGATGTAACCGGTGTTGCTTCTGAACACCGTCAACACCGAGTATCCTAGCATAGTGGACACTAGGGCTGAGTTGGCCATATTGATTTCATTGGGATAAATGATAATGATTCTTAAATTCTATTGATTCTTAAATCCCAAGAATTGATTTTTGGTTTCAGTTTGAGACAAAGAAAAAATTTGGGTTTTAGTCAAATAACTAATTCCTTTGAGGCCAAAAGTTATTACATTGGACGCAGCTGCCATAAGACCCAGCAGCCTCTGAAACTGTTTGACAGTGAGTGACTGGCCTAGTTTATGCTATACGAGCGGGGGATAGTTGTGCCTGCATCGTCGTCAGATCCCCAAAAAAGGTCTCAATGAGTAGAATACAAAAAGCATAATTTTTTCGTGGTTTTTGCTAAACTTGAGCGAGTTTTTGAACATGAAGCCCCTCAAGACCCATATGTAAATCATATACGGATGCTGAATTTGACACTTTCTCGCTCGTAACTTCATAATACATGCTCCGATTGTGGAAAATGGCACATGGTTATTTACAGCAGGTGCTTCTGATTGAAATGAGTCCAGACTCGGGATCTAGAGATGTGTGGTTGTGTGCAGCTGGATAAGATGGAGAGCGCCCTGAGCACGGAGGTGACGCAGCTACAGGACTGGCAGCAGAGGCGGCAGCTGCTGGAGGAGAAGGTGCACACAGCCCGATCTCAGCTGAGAGACATGAAGAACACGCTGGAGAAGTACTCCGCCACCATCCAGGTCAGGTCAGGCCCTCGAGTGATGAGACCTGAGCGTGTGTGAGCCGTCTGTTAACCAGTCCTGTGCCTTACAGAGCCTGACCGAGCAGGAGCTCCATCTCAAGACTCAGATCAAACAACTGGAGGCCAACGTCATCTCTGCCGCTCCTGATAAAGCCAAGCAGAAGCAGATGGAGAAGAGCCTGGACGGCTACAGGAAAGGTGCGTTCCTTCCGCCGTCGTGCTGAAACCCTATTGTAATTGATCAAATTCCCGAGGATCGGTATCTCCCCTAAAAGTGATCGAGCAGACCGTGAAAAGGGTAAAATGGCTCATGACTCCTAAACCGTCAGGCGTAGACTCAAGTGTCTTATATTGTTGGAAACTTTGGCTCAAGATGGACACAATTCATGCCTCTGATTCGTCGCCCTGGTAACATTTTTGGTATTTTTTGAAAAACTTAGATTTTTGTCCCGATCGGAATCTAACAGTCCAACAAGATTCTCTGGAGGCTGATTGTCAATAAATGTATATAAAATTTTTTTTTTTTTACAAATTTTGAAATTTCAATTCACGATCTCTAAGGGATGCCAAAACTGCTTTAATTTGTGAACGGAATGAGATATTTTAACCAAACTCTACATATGTGGTCGTGTTAAAAAGCACGTGGTAACTGGCAACATGGTGGTGCTTTAACATTGAAAAAAAAATTAAAAATTGGCTGTAACTACAAATCCCTAAGTCTGATTGACTTGAAAGTTGGCATGCGGTGTCTTCTTCCAAGGTGCCAAGATTGCCTTTGAGGACATTCGCCAATCTTGAAAAACACGTCCGACCATCGACCAATTAAGGTTGAGCAGCTGTTAGACAAGGCCAACGGAGGTCGATTGAAACGAACCTTGCTGGGCCTCTTCGACTCACGGCTTTAGAGGCCTGTGGTAAACTCAAACGGAACGGGGGCCAATCCGTCAATCAAATCGTTCGTTAAATATGGGAGATTACTTCAAAAAACAACTTTGGCGAACTAGTCCTTGGTCTTTAGCTCGACCTCGATAAAACCCCTACGGCACAATTCTCGGGACTCTCTCTAGGTCAATAATTATCAAAAAGATGTTGAACTTTGGCCTTTGAATAGCTATAGGAGCCTCATTTAGAAAATGGGCGTGGACAAGTCCACCCAAAAGCCTATCATTCCTAAACAAAAACTCGAAAAAGCACGAAAATAAGTGACAACATGCGACATATGATTCCAAACAAGCATGCAAACTTTTATGGAGATCTACCCATAGGTAACTCTATAACTAATAAAAAGCTTTAAAAAAACATATTTCCTTAATAAATTACATAGATTATAGATGGAAAAAACTATTAACAGCCAATATAAGTGGTGACATGCTCGCTAAATAAAACAATTCATTTTTACGCATTAAAGCACTTAACCCCATTTTGTTTTGTGTACGGTTCACCCAAAAACGAATATCATTATTCCTGTTTGACTTTATTCAGTGGAAACCAAAGTGCTGCTGTGTCTGTGAATGCCATGAGTAGTTGTTTTAGTAATGACATCTGAGCGTGTAAGAGCTGCTTGATGTCACAGTTAAGCTGGAAAAGCAGAAAGAACTTGATGTAGTTTCTCAGACAGACTGGCGTGTTGGCCATCATCAGTAGATGTAAGGATGTGTGTTTTGTGCTGAAGACTTTGAGGCAGCGTCCGCTAAAGCAGGGAAGGTGGAGGCCGAGGTCAAGAGGCTGCACACACTCATCGTGGACATCAACAGTCACAAGCTGAAGGCCCAGCAGGACAAACTGGACCAGATCAACACACAGCTGGACCAGTGCTCCTCAGCCGTCACCAAAGCCCAGGTGGCCATCAAGACTGCCGGACGGTCAGTAACTAACCACAGCCACTGATCATGACCAAGTTTTTAAATGCTTAACTATAAACATTTGGGCTTGGTATTGACACAAATTTCCTGATTCAATTTCATTTTGATTGGATGTATATCTGGTACAGTAAATATAATTTTTTTTTTTATATATATATAAAAGAGTTTGCAAATGTAATATTGATGTAATACAACAATTCAATAGTTTTATCAAATCAAAAGTTAATATTATGTGACTTGCAGTTTTATCAACGAAAAATAGTTCAAAACAAAATCTCAGCTGAACCGCTGCGCATCTCTGAGGAAACATGGGTGTTGCCTTTATGAATGAATCTGCGTTTTCAAATGAATCTAGTGAGTCAATGATTCAATTACCCATTCATTTAAGCTGATGAAAACAATGTGATGCACTTACTGGATTCGCGATCGAGTTTCACGTTTGACTGGGTTTCATTTACTGCCACGGCCTTGCGGCTCAAATAATATGTAATATAAATAAAATGGGCATTTTGGTAGATTTGGTAGATTACCAACTGCAAGAAAGCGTTACAATATAAACATCATATTTCAAAACAAACAATCAGCTTGCCCATCATTTTAAAGCACAAATGACATGCTTCAACCAATCTCTTTAAAGTAAAACAGCAGATAAAACATCTAAATTCATTCCAGTTCATGTAAGAAGAGTGTGCTTTTAACCACTTTTTACTCAGTCCCCGATTTACATGAAAAGGGTGAATTGAGTTTATAGTTTATATCAAAGATCACAGCAGAACCATAACGCATCTCACAGGAACCGTGTTTCATTACTGAATGATTCAGCGTTTTGAACGAATCAGTTGAGTCCATGATTCAATGACCCATTTAAATTGATTAACATTTTTTTAAAGGTTTAAAGGGGGGCGTGACCAAAAAAGTTTGAGAACTACTGAACTTTAAAGTAAAATAAGTAGATAAGACATCTCAATTAATTCCAGTCCATGCAAGAAGAGTGTGTTATTAACCACTTCATGAGCACATTTCACTGAGACTCACACTCTTCATGTGAACCTGTTCATCCTGTGGGATGAGCTTGACTGGGTTTGTAGAGCCAGTTGATCCATCCAGAAGTGTGTTTTGTCCTCTGTTGCGGCAGTAACCTGAAGAAGTGTGAGGAGAGCGTGTCTCAGCTGGAGCAGGAGATGAGCGAGAGCGAGAAGCTGATGGAGGAGCTGACGGAGCAGCTGAAGAAGCTGGAGGAGCAGGCCGGAGAGATCATGCAGACCTACCAGCAGGCCGAGGTACTTACTGTTTCCCTTGCTGTGGCTCAGACTGTCCGCACGGCGAGGGCTGAGAGTGTGTGTGTGTGTGTGTGTGTGTGTGTAGGAAGCTCTGCCGGAGCTCCAGGAGCAGCACCGCGGCGTCCTCCAGGAGATCAAGGCCCTGCAGGAGCAGGAGCACGCGCTGCAGAAAGAGTCTCTGAGCGTCCGGCTGAAGGTGGAGCACATCGACACGGCCATCGCCGAGTGCCACAACAAGATCAGGCACTGGGAGAAAGAGGTACTGAGCCCACACACGCCTCGCCAGCAACAGCACTGGGAATGTGTGTAACATTCAGATTAATCCTACATCTGAACAATCATTTGCAGCTGCTAATCATTAAACCGGAGTTTCATTGTCCGATGTAGACGGCCTCGTTGATTATAATGGGGGGGTTTGGAGGGGGAAAAAAACTTAAGTATTTTAATCTTGTTAATCAACATGATGAATCGCAATCACAATATCAATTTTGGATGCGGTTAATCATTGCCCTGCACTAAATAAAAGTTTGTATGTGTGTGTACTGTATAATTATTTTGTATATATAAATACACACACATGAATATATATATTTGATACAAATCTGCAGATATATTTATATATATATAAAAATATTTATATATATTTATGTAAACACAAACTTATATTTTGGATGCGATTAGTCGTTCCACAGCCCAACATTTGTTAGTTTGTAGCTGCAACACTGGATTTTCAGGGTCGATGCCAATAATTCACGGCTCATGGTCCATACCGATATCCATCATTTTAGTTACCAATATATTGTGCACTTCATTGTATAATCATAAGTTTGTTCCCTAAACGCAGACTAATTTCATAAGAGCTTTAACGCAGATATTTTAGTAATGATGTGTGATATCGAGTGTCTCGTGTGTTAGTGAACGCATGGCCTCTGGGGTTTGTCTAGCATCGGTGCTTCTGTGTGTGTCATATTTCAGCCCAGTCCTCTTGTTATTAGTTGATTTGCCCCTCCTCATTTCATCTGTGTGTGTGTGCTCGGCCTTGGTTGTGGTCGTTTACCCAGTTTCCTGTCAGTCCTGTGGATTCCTCCTCTTTCACCCATTATAGGGTGTAATGTATTGTTGATTGTGTTGTTGTGCCTCACGCTCAGGCCGGCAGACTGACGCTGCACCCCGTGGACGGCTCTCCATCGGAAGAGCTGCCCGCACTGAGCCCAGAGCAGCTGGCAGACATCGGCAACCCAGACGTCATCAAGAATGAGATCGCTCTGCTGGAGGACCGCTGCGCCAACATGAAGCCCAACCTGGGGGCCATCGCAGAGTTCAAGAAGAAGGTGCGTGCTCCTGTTCTCCGCCATAGAACTAGTTTTCTCACTCAAATGCAACGATTTGGACTAGGGATGCTATCGGCTGATAGTAATGACCATAGTAATAACAATAAATAATTACATGCAACTGTCCCTGAACCTAATCCTACCCTAACCCTATAGTAGGTACATGTGATTTATTAATATTACTCAGTAATTAAATGTATAATTACACTGTAACGTAACTATGACACCTTAAAATAGTGTAACTTTCATTTGTAATGTTATCGTTATCG
>NW_027509019.1:1700000-2112500 GCF_051911475.1 Siphateles boraxobius | reverse complement strand
CTCGCCTCACAGCCTAACTTTCATTCCTGCTAATAATCCGAAATGGCGCTGCTGTGAATAAGGTCTGTTGGGTCGTTTCTCAGTGTGGTCCCGCTCTGATGTCTCGACGGCTTTGCTCCTAGTGTGCGTCCTCCTAAGAAGAGCTGGAAGAAGATCTACAACCTGTCGGGTGGAGAGAAGACGCTCAGCTCTCTGGCGCTGGTGTTCGCGCTGCACCACTTCAAGCCCACGCCGCTCTACTTCATGGACGAGATCGACGCCGCGCTCGACTTCAAGAACGTCTCCATCGTGGCCTGCTATATATACGTATGTGCACTCACCACACACACACTTATACCACACCCATATACGTGTGTGCACTCACCACACACTCTTATACTACACCCATATACGTGTGTGCACTCCGCACACACTCTTATACCACACCCATATACGTGTGTGCACTCATCACACACACTCTTATACCACACCCATATACGTGTGCACTCATCACACACACTCTTATACCACACCCATATACGTGTGCACTCACCACACACACTCTTATACCACACCCATATACGTGTGTGCACTCATCACACACACTCTTATACCACACCCATATACGTGTGTGCACTCATCACACACACTCTTATACCACACCCATATACGTGTGCACTCATCACACACACTCTTATACCACACCCATATACGTGTGCACTCATCACACACACTTTTATACCACACCCATATACGTGTGCACTCATCACACACACTCTTATACCACACCCATATACGTGTGCACTCACCACACACACTCTTATACCACACCCATATACGTGTGTGCACTCACCACACACACTCTTATACCACACCCATATACGTGTGTGCACTGATCACACACACTCTTATACCACACCCATATACGTGTGTGCACTCACCACACACACTCTTATACCAGACCAATATACGTGTGTGCACTGATCACACACACTCTTATACCACACCCATATACGTGTGTGCACTCACCACACACACTCTTATACCACACCCATATACGTGTGTGCACTCCCCTCACACTCTTATACCACAGCCATATACGTGTGCACTCATCACACACACTCTTATACCACACCCATATACGTGTGTGCACTCACCACACACACTCTTATACCACACCCATATACGTGTGTGCACTCCCCACACACTCTTATACCACACCCATATACGTGTGCACTCACCACACACACTCTTATACCACACCCATATACGTGTGTGCACTCCCCTCACACTCTTATACCACAGCCATATACGTGTGCACTCATCACACACACTCTTATACCACACCCATATACGTGTGTGCACTCACCACACACACTCTTATACCACACCCATATACGTGTGTGCACTCCCCACACACTCTTATACCACACCCATATACGTGTGCACTCACCACACACACTCTTATACCACACCCATATACGTGTGTGCACTCCCCTCACACTCTTATACCACAGCCATATACGTGTGCACTCATCACACACACTCTTATACCACACCCATATACGTGTGTGCACTCACCACACACACTCTTATACCACACCCATATACGTGTGTGCACTCACCACACACACTCTTATACCACACCCATATACGTGTGTGCACTCCCCTCACACTCTTATACCACACCCATATACGTGTGCACTCACCACACACACTCTTATACCACACCCATATACGTGTGTGCACTCACCACACACACTCTTATACCACACCCATATACGTGTGTGCACTCCCCTCACACTCTTATACCACACCCATATACGTGTGCACTCATCACACACACTCTTATACCACACCCATATACGTGTGTGCACTCACCACACACACTCTTATACCACACCCATATACGTGTGTGCACTCACCACACACACTCTTATACCACACCCATATACGTGTGTGCACTCCCCTCACACTCTTATACCACACCCATATACGTGTGCACTCACCACACACACTCTTATACCACACCCATATACGTGTGTGCACTCACCACACACACTCTTATACCACACCCATATACGTGTGTGCACTCCCCTCACACTCTTATACCACACCCATATACGTGTGCACTCATCACACACACTCTTATACCACACCCATATACGTGTGTGCACTCACCACACACACTCTTATACCACACCCATATACGTGTGCACTCATCACACACACTCTTATACCACACCCATATACGTGTGCACTCACCACACACACTCTTATACCACACCCATATACGTGTGTGCACTCCCCTCACACTCTTATACCACACCCATATACGTGTGCACTCACCACACACACTCTTATACCACACCCATATACGTGTGTGCACTCACCACACACACTCTTATACCACACCCATATACGTGTGTGCACTCCCCTCACACTCTTATACCACACCCATATACGTGTGCACTCACCACACACACTCTTATACCACACCCATATACGTGTGTGCACTCATCACACACACTCTTATACCACACCCATATACGTGTGTGCACTCATCACACACACTCTTATACCACACCCATATACGTGTGCACTCACCACACACACTCTTATACCACACCCATATACGTGTGTGCACTCATCACAAACACTCTTATACCACACCCATATACGTGTGCACTCATCACACACACTCTTATACCACACCCATATACGTGTGCACTCACCACACACACTCTTATACCACACCCATTTACGTGTGCACTCATCACACACACTCTTATACCACACCCATATACGTGTGCACTCACCACACACACTCTTATACCACACCCATATACGTGTGCACTCACCACACACACTCTTATACCAGACCAATATACGTGTGTGCACTCCCCACACACTCTTATACCACACCCATATACGTGTGTGCACTCCCCACACACTCATATACCACACCCATATACGTGTGTGCACTCATCACACACACTCTTATACCACACCCATATACGTGTGCACTCACCACACACACTCTTATACCACACCCATATACGTGTGTGCACTCATCACACACACTCTTATACCACACCCATATACGTGTGCACTCATCACACACACTCTTATACCACACCCATATACGTGTGCACTCCCCACACACTCTTATACCACACCCATATACGTGTGCACTCATCACACACACTCTTATACCAGACCCATATACGTGTGTGCACTCCCCACACACTCTTATACCACACCCATATACGTGTGCACTCATCACACACACTCTTATACCACACCCATATACGTGTGTGCACTCCCCACACACTCTTATACCACACCCATATACGTGTGCACTCATTACACACACTCTTATACCACACCCATATACGTGTGCACTCATCACACACACTCTTATACCACACCCATATACGTGTGCACTCACCACACACACTCTTATACCACACCCATATACGTGTGTGCACTCCCCACACACACTCTTATACCACACCCATATACGTGTGCACTCACCACACACACTCTTATACCACACCCATATACGTGTGTGCACTCATCACACACACTCTTATACCACACCCATATACGTGTGTGCACTCCCCACACACTCTTATACCACACCCATATACGTGTGTGCACTCCCCACACACTCATATACCACACCCATATACGTGTGCACTCATCACACACACTCTTATACCACACCCATATACGTGTGTGCACTCATCACACACACTCTTATACCACACCCATATACGTGTGCACTCACCACACACACTCTTATACCACACCCATATACGTGTGCACTCACCACACACACTCTTATACCAGACCAATATACGTGTGTGCACTCATCACACACACTCTTATACCACACCCATATACGTGTGTGCACTCCCCACACACTCTTATACCACACCCATATACGTGTGTGCACTCATCACACACACTCTTATACCACACCCATATACGTGTGCACTCATCACACACACTCTTATACCACACCCATATACGTGTGCACTCACCACACACACTCTTATACCACACCCATATACGTGTGCACTCACCACACACACTCTTATACCAGACCAATATACGTGTGTGCACTCATCACACACACTCTTATACCACACCCATATACGTGTGTGCACTCCCCACACACTCATATACCACACCCATATACGTGTGCACTCATCACACACACTCTTATACCACACCCATATACGTGTGTGCACTCATCACACACACTCTTATACCACACCCATATACGTGTGCACTCATCACACACACTCTTATACCACACCCATATACGTGTGCACTCACCACACACACTCTTATACCACACCCATATACGTGTGCACTCACCACACACACTCTTATACCAGACCAATATACGTGTGTGCACTCATCACACACACTCTTATACCACACCCATATACGTGTGTGCACTCCCCACACACTCTTATACCACACCCATATACGTGTGCACTCATCACACACACTCTTATACCACACCCATATACGTGTGCACTCATCACACAAACTCTTATACCACACCCATATACGTGTGCACTCACCACACACACTCTTATACCACACCCATATACGTGTGCACTCACCACACACACTCTTATACCACACCCATATACATGTGCACTCATCACACACACTCTTATACCACACCCATATACGTGTGTGCACTCCCCACACACTCTTATACCACACCCATATACGTGTGCACTCATCACACACACTCTTATACCAGACCCATATACGTGTGTGCACTCCCCACACACTCTTATACCACACCCATATACGTGTGCACTCATCACACACACTCTTATACCACACCCATATACGTGTGTGCACTCCCCACACACTCTTATACCACACCCATATACGTGTGCACTCATTACACACACTCTTATACCACACCCATATACGTGTGCACTCATCACACACACTCTTATACCACACCCATATACGTGTGCACTCACCACACACACTCTTATACCACACCCATATACGTGTGTGCACTCCCCACACACACTCTTATACCACACCCATATACGTGTGCACTCACCACACACACTCTTATACCACACCCATATACGTGTGCACTCATCACACACACTCTTATACCACACCCATATACGTGTGCACTCACCACACACACTCTTATACCACACCCATATACGTGTGTGCACTCATCACACACACTCTTATACCACACCCATATACGTGTGTGCACTCCCCACACACTCTTATACCACACCCATATACGTGTGCACTCACCACACACACTCTTATACCACACCCATATACGTGTGCACTCATCACACAAACTCTTATACCACACCCATATACGTGTGCCCTCACCACACACACTCTTATACCACACCCATATACGTGTGTGCACTCACCACACACACTCTTATACCACACCCATATACGTGTGTGCACTCCCCACACACACTCTTATACCACACCCATATACGTGTGCACTCACCACACACACTCTTATACCACACCCATATACGTGTGTGCACTCCCCACACACACTCTTATACCACACCCATATACGTGTGTGCACTCCCCTCACACTCTTATACCACACCCATATACGTGTGCACTCACCACACACACTCTTATACCACACCCATATACGTGTGCACTCACCACACACACTCTTATACCACACCCATATACGTGTGCACTCATCACACAAACTCTTATACCACACCCATATACGTGTGCACTCACCACACACACTCTTATACCACACCCATATACGTGTGCACTCACCACACACACTCTTATACCACACCCATATACGTGTGCACTCACCACACACACTCTTATACCACACCCATATACGTGTGTGCACTCATCACACACACTCTTATACCACACCCATATACGTGTGCACTCATCACACACACTCTTATACCACACCCATATACGTGTGCACTCACCACACACACTCTTATACCACACCCATATACGTGTGCACTCAGCACACACACTCT
This sequence comes from Siphateles boraxobius, assembly GCF_051911475.1. Classification (NCBI taxonomy): domain Eukaryota; kingdom Metazoa; phylum Chordata; class Actinopteri; order Cypriniformes; family Leuciscidae; genus Siphateles; species Siphateles boraxobius. Next base: position 2,106,468 of record NW_027509019.1, on the reverse strand, counting down.
TATACCACACCCATATACGTGTGTGCACTCCCCACACACACTCTTATACCAGACCAATATACGTGTGTGCACTCATCACACACACTCTTATACCACACCCATATACGTGTGTGCACTCACCACACACACTCTTATACCACACCCATATACGTGTGTGCACTCACCACACACACTCTTATACCAGACCAATATACGTGTGTGCACTCATCACACACACTCTTATACCACACCCATATACGTGTGTGCACTCATCACACACACTCTTATACCACACCCATATACGTGTGCACTCATCACACACACTCTTATACCACACCCATATACGTGTGCACTCATCACACACACTCTTATACCACACCCATATACGTGTGCACTCACCACACACACTCTTATACCACACCCATATACATGTGCACTCATCACACACACTCTTATACCACACCCATATACGTGTGCACTCACCACACACACTCTTATACAAGACCAATATACGTGTGTGCACTCATCACACACACTCTTATACCACACCCATATACGTGTGTGCACTCATCACACACACTCTTATACCACACCCATATACGTGTGCACTCATCACACACACTCTTATACCACACCCATATACGTGTGCACTCATCACACACACTCTTATACCAGACCAATATACGTGTGTGCACTCATCACACACACTCTTATACCACACCCATATACGTGTGTGCACTCCCCACACACTCTTATACCACACCCATATACGTGTGTGCACTCATCACACACACTCTTATACCACACCCATATACGTGTGTGCACTCATCACACACACTCTTATACCACACCCATATACGTGTGCACTCATCACACACACTCTTATACCACACCCATATACGTGTGCACTCATCACACACACTCTTATACCACACCCATATACGTGTGCACTCACCACACACACTCTTATACCACACCCATATACATGTGCACTCATCACACACACTCTTATACCACACCCATATACGTGTGCACTCACCACACACACTCTTATACAAGACCAATATACGTGTGTGCACTCATCACACACACTCTTATACCACACCCATATACGTGTGTGCACTCATCACACACACTCTTATACCACACCCATATACGTGTGCACTCATCACACACACTCTTATACCACACCCATATACGTGTGCACTCATCACACACACTCTTATACCAGACCAATATACGTGTGTGCACTCATCACACACACTCTTATACCACACCCATATACGTGTGTGCACTCCCCACACACTCTTATACCACACCCATATACGTGTGTGCACTCATCACACACACTCTTATACCACACCCATATACGTGTGTGCACTCATCACACACACTCTTATACCACACCCATATACGTGTGCACTCATCACACACACTCTTATACCACACCCATATACGTGTGCACTCACCACACACTCTTATACCACACCCATATACGTGTGCACTCATCACACACACTCTTATACCAGACCAATATACGTGTGCACTCACCACACACTCTTATACCACACCCATATACGTGTGCACTCATCACACACACTCTTATACCAGACCAATATACGTGTGTGCACTCATCACACACACTCTTATACCACACCCATATACGTGTAGGTTATATCATTTAAAATATATTTTTAAGATAATTCACGTTTATTTTACACACTTTAAGCATTATCGAATCGAATATCGCATTATATGAGTTATCGCATTTTTCTTCAATATCGTGCAGCCCCTCTTCTGTGTGTCCTCTGATGGATTTCGTTGATAATGATTTCAGTGTACTGGTAACAGCCCTATCCTGCTATGACGGTATTCTAATAGATTTAATTTCAATGTTACAATTTGAAATAAAAGGTGATGCATACATCTAATAGGCTACGTTTAGAAAAAAATTCACATGTAAAGGTGAAAATGCCCCTGGAAATCAATTAAAGCTGGCAAATATTGCACATGAATAAAAATGTTAATTTGGGTCACTGCTGTGAACTGACCACTGCATAGTAGGGATGGGACGGTATGAAAATTTCATATCACGATTATAGTGACCGAAATTATCGTGATTATCAATATTATCACGGTTTTGTTAAAACAAGATGAAAGTGTTAAAAAAAGAACTGATACTCTCACTGAAAACATTTCAACAAGTTTTATATTTGAGAATCAACAAACAACAAATAAAACAAGCAGCTCTATGCACTTTTTAAAGCAAGATTCTATTCTGTGGCATTTCCTTCCTTATAATGACCGTCGTCCATAGCAACATATAACTCAGCGCACATCCATGCATCACAACGGACGCGCGCTCTCATTTCATTCAAATACAACTTGTCATCTTGCGTCTCCGTTTTTAATTGTATTGAAAATTAAATAAGAGTTGACTATTGTTTACAGAATTTGATAATTAATCTTGACATTAATCTCTATTCAATATGTCCCCGTAATTATGTGGTAAAAAAAAAAATTGGTGTTATAAGTGTACAATGAATATACATTATTATTTCTTAAATGTCACTCTTAATAGTCTTGTTTGAACTTGTTCGTTCGTCTTTGGCTCAAAGACACTTGCTGCGAACTTTACTTCGCGGAAGCTTCAAGTTTATTTCAAGTGAGTGAGATAAAATATTTCAACTTAAAACAACATTTTGTGCCCAATTATTTCCCAGACGTAGTTTTAGTATTGAGATCCAAGTTAACTTGCCTTGCGTTCGCTACAACAGTGTGTGATGGTCACACAGGACGACTCGGCAGATTTGAAGTGTTTACCTCTATCACTGCGACTTTTTTTGAGCATGTTCTGCAGACAGAGTGACCATCCTCGATTAAGTTTCCCTCAGGACTTTTGTAAATGTCAAAATATGACCACAGCTCAGATTTGGTCCTCTTAAAAGGCTGAAAAATCTCCCGAACACGGTCACTGCCTTCCGCCATTCCTTCTCGAATAAAAAAGAAAAACCCAACATTGCGCGCCTGCGTCAAACTGTTGCTGGCTGGACAGGATTTATAGTGGGTTATTAAAATCGCGATAATCAAACACGGTTTTAATGATAATTTAATTTTAAACGATAATACTAACCGTCAGTACATTTTATCGTGGTTTATAGTGAAACCGGTAATCGTCCCATCCCTACTGCATAGAATATAAATAATATGACTGTGTTTGAGTCTGCTGTAAACGACAGACCTAAACCAGCCATGGCACCAGCACACACACATCATCAACAAAACTGAAATATCCAGATGTAATGTACAGTATTAATTTTTGATTCCTCAGTTCTTAAATTTGACTTTAGAAAGTGTGCTGCAACCCTGTATTATCAAGACCAACACATTGAAATATCCCCCATTGCATCATCATTATATAATGCTGAATATAATTTAAGTAGTTTATTCATTGGCGGCTGGTCCTGACAGCACACATGTGGTAAGAAACACACATCCTTTCATTCGCAGTGCAGCGTTCAGTGGCATCCTGAAGAATAATGTAACGGAATCACTGATTGTTCAGGAAAATCCCCATCAAAAGAACCGTTGTAACGTCATCTTTCCCACACTGTTTCAGGAACAGACCAAGAATGCTCAGTTCATCATCATCTCCCTGAGGAACAACATGTTTGAGATGGCCGACCGGCTCATCGGCATCTATAAGACACACAACACCACCAAGAACGTGGCCATCAACCCCAAAGCCATCGTCCTGCGGGAGATCGAGACCGTGTGAACATCACTGCAAACCTCCTACAGGTCCTTCATCCTTCTGCTCGCTCCTTTAGCCTTTTATAAACCATGACTTATTACTATAGTATAGTAGGTGTAACATGCGATGTTATCATGTTCTCACTGCACTGCTGTTTTAAATAAACATTAAATTTACTGTTTTGAGTTTTGTGACACCTTTACGTCTTTACTACAACACCATAAGCTCTTGATGATTTGAGCCTTTTGCAAATCAGGCTTATAATCATGTAGTGTGAACTTTACATGTTATGCTGAGTACACACCAAAATAATTTTTTTACATCTTATAAGATTTTCAAAATGTGATGGACCCCAAACATGAGGACAAAAATCCTAGATTTAACCGTTTTGCTCGTAGAGTGTGTGTGTGCCATGATGTGACAGGCAGCACAACACACACTAACATATTTTCATCCAGAGTCTGGACTGTAAACACAGGAAATCTCACAAAACCACAAATTAATCAGTCTTGCTAAAAAATTTTAAAAAATCTAACTGTAGTATTTATTTGGTTATACAAATGTTCAATACGCCTATGATAAAACCATGGTTAATTCTCACTCTTTTAACTCCCGGCGTCCGTTTTCAAATAGACAACTCCTATTTCGCATCATTTCTCATTCCACTTCTCGCGTGTGTTTTCATGCAAAACATGGTTTGGGGACTGGGTCGAGTCGTTGGGTGACGGTTGTTGTCAGCTCGTGTAGTGTGTGTGTGTGTGAGCCCCTTTATGTAGTGTGAACACCACAACGACTGCAAGACTCCAGAGCAAGTCCTGTAGTCTGACCTGTGTGTGTGTGTGTGTGTGTGTGTGTGTGTGTGTGTGTGTGTGTGTGTGTGTGTGTGTGTGTGTGTGTGTGTGTGTGTGTGTGTGTGTGTGAACTAGCCATGAGTTTGAGTGGTTTACCTTCACTCCTGTCTTAAATAACCAGAAGAAACCTCAGTACAGAAGAGCTTTATTCATCTTCAGCACTGCAACCATTGAACATAATCTGAGCCACCGAAAGGGTTAACATTCATATTTCTTTAGGTGAAAATAGTAGGGTTTTTAGCTACTATGTATTATTACTAAAAGCAAAGACTGAATGGAAAAATTAGGAATGTACAAACGGTTCATAAAAGTTGGTCCCAAATATGTAGAAAGATGCATTCAGGCATCTCCTCGTGCTCCTGTAGCCAGTGGGGTCCATAGTGTCTAAAACCGGCTGCAGTGCCGTCTGATGCATCATGGGTAATGTAGTCTATTTGTGCTGCATGGTTGCGACAGACTGGAAAGTGCATCAGTTGTCTGAGCAGCTGGTGTTCAAGGGGTCGTGACATGGGGAATCGGGACGTCATTGTACTATAAAAGTAAGTTCAAGACTTCAACAATACCATTTGTTGATATTAAGAATGTTTTTACTTCCTCCACATTGTGACGCGTCACTGGAAGATGTTTGCGTGTGACTAGCACGTCCACGCTAGCTCCAGCTCATCGCTCCTGTAACTGCCGGAGCGAGTGCACTGGGCTTCAACCTCGTCCTGGATCGCGATGTTGGAGGATTATATAATTGTTTTGTAATCGGTGCACAGTTTAATGCAGCGTTCACAAGAGACGTGTTGGAAGAGGAAGTGACCGGTCCTGAATCTGACTGCTGCTACATCACAAAGGGTAACTATAAACTATTCCATGATACTGGTTTTGTTTATAGAGGTTTTCAAAACATCCATAACTAATTTATTAATTGATACTTTTTTAAAGGTTAAAATTATTTGAACCATAAGGAACATGTTGAGACTAATGGCGCTTTTCCACTACACAGTACCAGCTCGCCTTGGCTCGGCTCGGCTCGACTCGACTCGCCTTTGTTTGGTTTTCCACTGTGTAAAAGTTGTACCTGTACCTGCTTTCGGGTACTTTTTTTCGTACCACCTCCGGCGAGGTTCTAAGCGAGCTAAGGCGATACTAAAATGTGACGTGAAAACAATGCCGACTGCTGATTGGTCAGAGAGAATCGTCACTATTCACTGCGTCATCATTGCACGCGCCAGATGGAGTATCCAGAATAACCCCGCCTTTTTTAAATAGTTTAGCCAGAGATAGTTACTAAACTTACTACTATTATTATGGCAACTCGGAAGAATACGCCGTGGTCAAACGAGGAGGTGCAGGCATTCCTTTGTTTGGTTGCCGAAGAGAGGATCCAGCGAGAGCTTGATGGGGCAACGAGGAACGAAAGGCGTCGCTATGACGACCGGGTACTATTTGTGGCGATACTTTCTGCAATGGAAAACGGAACGAAAAGCGAGCCGAGTCGAGGCGAGCCAAGGCGAGTCGAGTCGAGCTGGTACTGGTAATGGAAAAGCGCCATAAGTAATATCGTGACCCCTTCAACTCTTTACCCGCCGTTGACGGAATTTCCTGGCTATCCGAGTTTTCACTGTTATACGGTAGGGAGCGCTATTACACATCTAAATAAAGAGTACAGCATCTCCTGATCACAACACAGGAGAAGATGCAAAAACAAGCGACATCATATGTAATACATGTGTAAAATAAAGCGATCATCAACACTAAACAACATAAATCTAAACTGCCTAATGTTACTGGATGAAATGTGGACCCAGGACGAGCTGCAGGACTGAAGCTTTGAGGTGTTGATGAACTCGATCTACTCCATCTGTGTTTTCATCATCTCTGAATCTTATCCACATGTAGCCTTTAAGAACACAATTTTCTCAAAATGTTGCTTTTTTATGAAACCCACATTCAAGTGTTGAAATACAATGTTTTTGTTTTGTTTAAAAGCAGAGGCTCTGTTCTTTTGTTATATTGCATGTTCAGATAGGTATACAACAAAATATCCTGGGGGCCATGAAACTTTTGTAAACACATGCTGGAAAAGCGCTGGTGGGGAAAGAGAATGTTTATCAAGCATGTACTACAGTACTTTTGCTCATTTCAAGAACGAGGCCAATTGTGCACAACACGTGTTTCCAGTTTCACCCGGAAACTCCTTCCGCTTGTGTGTCCCGAAGGCTGAGCGTGTGCAGCTTCTGGAGCGTCTAACACCAGTGTAGTGTTTCGAGAAAGCTGAGCAGATGCTGGGAGATGTTTTCTCCTAAAGTAGACATAAAAGTGTGTAATGTCATGATAGTGTTGTGTATGGGACAGAAGAGGAGCGTCCCGACGTCACGGAGCGGTTCTTCAGCAGGAAACTCGCTAGCACAGAGATGTAAACACAGGCCTGTGAGCACCAGCATCATCATCATCAGGACCGCAGCGGATGGAGACGTGCGGAGCCGCCCGCGCTGAGCTGGACCCGGACAGCAGATCTCCGGCACCGGCCCGTCGCTCAGTCCTCTGACGCTCAGGCGGCTCCAGTGCTCCAGGAGGAAGGGCTCGGCTCGCGGCGCCAGCTGAACGCTGGGGATCTCTGGCAGCGGCGTCCGGATCAGAGCCTCCACTCGCTCCCTCAGCTCGCGCACCGTCTCCAGATACACCAGCGGCCTCTCGTCGCTCTCCACATCGGAACCGAGCGCCATCACCGCGCCGTGCTCTTCCTGGAGCCGCTTCAGCTGCTCGATGAGCGGGTCGTACGTGCACGCCACCCGCGCGCACGCCCGCTCCAGAGCCTGCAGGAACTCCTCCCTCTTCCGAGCCAAGATAAGGTCCAGGTCCTGGAAGAACTGCACTGTGAACTCACGGTCGTCTTGGATTAGCCCCTCGCTCCGCTGCTTCTCCAGCTGTAGGCGCTGTGTAAGCGCGCAGACGTCCTCCCAGCGCTCGCCGCGCAGCCGCTCCATCAGCCGGGCCTGTACCGCGCGCTCCCTCGCGTACGCCGTCTGCAGGTCGTCAATGGCGTGTCCGCGGTGCCGGCCCACGGTGAGGCAGACGCCGCAGATGAGCTGCCGGTCCTGCACGCAGTACACGTTGAGGGGCTGTGGGGGGTGTTCGGGGCAGGCGGCGGAGCGCGGCCGCTGGTACTTCTCCACGATGGCGCTCAGGCACACGTTGGTGGGCAGCGCGTCCAGGCCGTTGGTGGGCAGCTCCGCCACGCTGCGGCAGCTCGGGCACTTGAGCGGCAGGCGCAGCGGACGCCACACGGACACGTCCACGGACACGTGCATTACGCTCTCCAGACAGCTCTTGCAGAAGGTGTGTGAGCAGGGCAAGACCCGCGGGTCTGTGAAGAGGCCATAGCACACCGAACACGTCAGGTCCTCCTCCAGATCATCCATGACGGCGGCTTCTCCTGCAGAGGGACGGGGAAGCGGCATTAGTGCATGTGTTGGGTCTCAGGTTTCATCTCATGTTTATCTGTACGTTTGGCTGGTGAACTCTGTTAAGGCTTGATTTACATTAAAGAGGTCCAATAAGGACCTTTTCATAAGATGTAAAATGTCCTTAGAGTGTGTATGTGAAGTTTTAGCTCAAAATACCCCACAGATCATTTATTATAGCACGTTAAAATTGTCACTTTTTGAGGGTTAGCAAAAATGCACTTTTTGTGTGTCCCTTTAAATGCAAATGAGCTGCTGCTGCCGGCACAGGGGGCGGAGCTACAAGAGCGTGCGTGCCTGCACACACTCACATGCACTGAACATTTTGAAAACTTTTAGCCTTTTATATTCTAACTGGAATCGCACAAAGATGGAGAGACTCAAGAAGAAGTGACAACATGTAGAAGCAACAGGACATTTCCGAATGGTTAGCCTAGTTGATGAAGATAACTACACAAGCTACATAAATTCTAGTCATTGATTAGCATATTCTGTCATGATAATCTATAAATTGTGTACCCGGGGGCGGGGTATACGTCAATTTTAGGGTTAGTGATGGCACCCTAACTTTAGACGGTCATCTGTCGCCACCTACTGGCGGCTTAGTTTCGTATTTAAAAGTATCAGTCTTTCCAACATTTCATTTTTTGTAAAGTTGAATCCTTGACACAAGTTCATAAAGAGTTGGTGAAAGTAATCCATATGAGCTGAGCGGTTTAATGCTAAAGTATGGTCAAAGCAAGCTCAGGTTTCATTAAAAACATTCACTTCTGTTTTGAAGATTAATAAAAGTCGTATGGGTTTGGAACTACATGAGAGTAATTGATGACTGAATTTACATTTTTTTGGTGAGCCATTCCTTAAACACGATTTTTCTTTTTTGTTGGATTTTAAAAGGTCACATTAATTTTGTATGAGTCTTTTTACCATGCTGTTGTCATTTTTCAGCCATTTAAATGCCTTTTTATCCTGGTCAAAGAGTCTTGTTTATCCTGGTCAAAAAGTCTTGTTTATTTAAAAATGTATATGTTTATACTTGTTTTAACACTATCAGCAAGACGGCAGTCTTGATATTTTATTCCTGTCATTTCTACCACAGAATGAATGATGAGGTGAGATGTGGAGGAAATGACGTTCATTCGTATGCCTGTGCAGCGTTAATGTCCCAAACTCACACACATACATATTATAAAAATTCTAATTACATCACTGAGTTACTTCATGTTTATAAAGAACAATAACGGTGGAAATGTATATTTGCTTGTTTTATTGTAGTCAAGGCTTGAATAAAATCGAGATCATCATCAACTGCAGTGAAGGTGACCACTTGCCCCGGTATTCCCTACACAACTGTGTTGAGAACGTGATACAACAGGAAGTCGTACACCGCTTAATACAAGCAACACATCAATACAGTTAAATAGCAGAACTTCAGGTATAAATTAATTTAACACGGGTACGTAATGTAGAGACGTATTGATGTTGTAAAATGACGTGACATTCGAAACAAAAACTAGCAAAAGTTCTTCAAACACTTTCAGCGTACTATTTAGCCTACGCATATTAGGTTAAATTAGATTAAAACCGAAATAAGTGCTAATAACTGACCGTCATAAACAGCAAAAGTCCACAGAAATGGAAACACGACACGCGCATGCGCGTCCTCACTACTTTCCACCAATCACATCTCTTGATTCAACACGTCTTGAAATGCGACTAATGTTGCGTCTTGATACGAGAAACGTGATTGGTGGAAAGTTGTTAATGAACCCCGCAGTCCTGTGCGTGTGTGTGTGTGTGAGAGAGAGAGAGATGAAACATTAATGAGTTCTAGTTGATTAGGTCCTCGCTGTTCTGCAGGACTTCTAAACTGTACAATACTACCTCTGGCCAAACTCTGACATCAGAATCAGAAAGAGCTTTATTGCCAAGTGTACTTGCACACACACGGAATTTTCCTTGGTACTGAAGCTTCCAGTGCACATAAACAAATACAACTAGAAAACATATACAAACTATAAGAATAAAATTATAAAAAAAAATATGAAAATACTATAAAATAAAAATATATAAGCTCACAGTTGGGTTTAGTCAGAATAAACATTAACAGAACATATTTACAGTATTTTGAATAGTATATATAAATATCAGCTGAATTTTTAAGATATTGCCCTAAACAGTGGGAGTATTGCACTTACAGGAGATATGGTAACTGTTCAGAAGGGAGGTGATGGTGAATGTGTGACATCACAGCTTTACTAATTATACTAAAATATAAGGAATAGCTGACAAACGGTCTTTGAATAAACAAACAAAAAAAACCTTAGATGTCCATTATTTTCAATAACTCAAACTTCCGCAATCTACGAGGTTTTATCCTTAAAACACTCCTAGAACCTACTTTCTTGCCTGTTTTACAAACAAGGGTTTGTTAAAGTGTAGACTACATAAGATTGTATTCGTAAATTAAGTTTGCATGCGCAAGATAAGCCTCGTAAAGTTGTTTGTTCAAGTGTAAGAAAAAAAAGATATGCGGCATTTGAGTGTTTTTTGTAAGTGTATGCTAATTAATGTATAGTGAAACTGCAGCTTCATGCTAATGTAAAATAAATGTTATCTTTTGGTCTCGTGTCTTATACGAATACAGCGTAGCCACGAATAATCGTAATAAGCTCTGCGTTTTGTTACTTTCAATAAGAAACAAAGAGTCATCTTTCAAATTCTGTCCATTTTATCACAAGATTCAAACAAAGATTAGCGGGGTTTTATTTTTATATTTTTTGCTCTCTGATGTGGCGCGACAGATCACAGTATATTCAAGCGGCAGCGATCATCATATTCACTTACAGAATAAACATGAAGGAACATATGAAGGTATGTTGAAAGATACAAAACAACTTACTGAAGTGTATCTCGTGTAATCGCTCAATCAGTGCTTTAATCGCGGCAAAACGTCAATAAAACATCTTGTAAACAACGTCACATATCATTTACGTCATGTGTCTACAGCTTGTGAGTTCGCCAGGGAAATTAACTCTTGCTAAATACATGCACAATATTAGCCTAGATATATCATTATATTTTACTTAACGTAAATTAGTGATGTCTTGATTCTTTAATGTATGTTTGAAATCTGTCATGAAAAATGTCATTTTACTATAACATAAAAAACTATGCTTTCACCTCTAATCCCTCACTAGCTTGTGCTACTCTATACAATGTCTGAAACGTTGTATTTTGAACACTTCCTGTGTTTATTTGCCTGCTAGTTTTGAAATTAACACTTTCCAAATGCGGGTAATAATCAACTGTGGCGGGAAACGCTGTCAAATCACGAGCCAATCTGGCGTGTTACTACGTTTACTAACTTTACTGGGGAAGTTTGTGTAAACCAAATCTGTGCAGATTTAGCACAAATACTCGTGAATCATCATATTTAATACAGTGTATTGTGCAGAATCTGCTCATATCTGGCTTACTTGAACATTCGTCACATCAAATAACTGCATGTTTGTTCATTTGCATCGAAGCAACAGCGAAGATTGAAAAGCATTTGGTCACTTTTTTATGTTCTTTATTCTGTATTGATCTGTCCACCTAAAATACATTTTTGATGAAAAGGATGAAGATGAAAGAGGAAGAGAGGAGATGACAGGATTTTGTTTGAATGAGAAATGAATGTATGAAATCCAAATGTTTTTTATATATATATATATATATATATATATATATATATATATATATATATATATATATATATATATATATATATGCGTGTGAGTGAGTGTGTTTTTTTAAAGTTGTGATTGTAGTGAATCTGGGCCCATATTTATCAAGCCTCTGAGAATTACTCACAAGAACACTGCTAAGAATTTATATAAGAGTAAAATAGTTATTGTCTCAAAGCTGCTCTTAAAAGGTGGTTATCGAGCATCTCAGTCGTAATGTATAAGTGAAGTGTAGGACTAAATCTTAAGTGTCAGTTTTAGAGAATAGAGAACTTTCAAACGCTGCTCTTGCTTCATTTCTACTTCATTTTTCTAATACATGTTTCACTTCTGCATCTGGAGCGAGAAGCAGTTTTCTGATAGAGTAAAACCTGTGACTCCACTCCACCAGCATGCTCTCTATATGGGTTTCTTGGTGACACCTGGCTCTCAAGGCTTAGGGTTCATTTGGGACTATATTTGTTGGTAGAGAAGACATGTACAAACTAACCAGTGGCATCTCTGGCTCTATATTTCTGATGGGGCACAAGCAACCACTTACTCAACCCAACATGAGGACACACACGAACGTTTAATCTCAGCAAAAAACAACAATAAAATGTGCATGTCATAAATGTTCAAGAGGCCGTGAAACCGAGTCAGAGAAAATCACCAAAAACAGTGCATATTATGTGATCCAGCTCACATACACATTACAACCAACTACACAATGTTGCATTTTTCACAATCTAATAGTAAACTAAGGCATCAACAAGTCCTCGTCATCAGTACCTCATACCAGTTACTTTTGCACATGGAAACGACATTCTCCAAATCTCCCTTAGTCCTTACTATATGTCTATTAGTTGAAGACTATAAATTATATGTCATATCCCAGCAGTCACAGTATGTCAGTGTGACGTCAGGAAGACATTGGACCCCAACTAATCCAACGTCGCTCTGACGTCAAGTTTTACATGAAAATGAATATTGGGTTGATGTCTAAACCCAATATAAGCCATGTCTAAACATTAATTTAATTCATATTCAGTGTTCCTTCAAACGTTTAAGCACACACACAAACACGTTTTATAGAAACTTTCCATGGAAATAATGAGTTTTATACTCCACAAACTGTATATTCTTTCACATAAACCTACCCCTAATCCTTACTGATGTATTTTAACAACGCGATCTTATGAGCATTTGCATGTAATTCATATTGACAGCATTGTTTTTTTTTAGTTTTTTTTTTAGGTGGTATGTTTAGCTTTGGGGACAGGCTTTATGTATTTGTAAACATTGTAATGAACTATTAATAATAATGCAATTAATGTCCAATAAATGTTGGTTAACACCAACACTTAATTAATGCCATTTCCCCCATTTTCTCTGACATAATCTAAATGATAACTAGTTACAGTTAATATGCTTTTAACAAAGCATTATTTAACTCTTTACAAATGAGCTAATTAACCAATAACATTTTGTTGATTATTAATGCATTAACTACAGTTTATAAACTATAATTGACTATTTGCAAATTATTTGTAAATACTTTATTACACTATACTCATTATAACATGTTATCAAATAAAGTTATGTGAACACAATGACTGATCAGGAAGTAAATGTTAAACTAAAGTATGATTTATGTTTTTGCACGTAATGATATTGTCATGCTGCAGTGCCCATGAGCTCCTCCAGAGGGCACTTCTTTTTGTCTCTGTGTTAATATTGAGGACTGCATTCCCCACAATCCTTTGCCTGGACTCTTTATACAACATGACATCATGACTTTGCGTAAACATACACGCCACTTTCAAGTCAAGTGGCGTGTTATCTATACGCATTTTTTAGCTATCCGCGTGTATGTCCACGCCGAAACGAACCGTCATCTTCCACGTGTATGTGTACGCCATTAAATGTCCGAGTGATTCCGCGTGTATGTGTACGCCGTTAAATGTCCGAATGATTCCGCGTGTATGTCTACGCCATTAAATGTCCGAGTGATTCCGCGTGTATGTCTACGCCATTAAATGTCCGAGTGATTCCGCGTGTATGTGTACGCCGTTAAATGTCCGAGTGATTCCGCGTGTATGTGTACGCCATTAAATGTCCGAGTGATTCCGCGTGTATGTCTACGCCATTAAATGTCCGAGTGATTCCGCGTGTATGTGTACGCCGTTAAATGTCCGAGTGATTCCGCGTGTATGTGTACGCCATTAAATGTCCGAGTGATTCCGCGTGTATGTGTACGCCGTTAAATGTCCGAGTGATTCCGCGTGTATGTGTACGCCATTAAATGTCCGAGTGATTCCGCGTGTATGTCTACGCCATTAAATGTCCGAGTGATTCCGCGTGTATGTCTACGCCATTAAATGTCCGAGTGATTCCGCGTGTATGTGTACGCCATAAAATGTCCGAGTGATTCTGAGTGTATGTGTACGCCATTAAATGTCCGAGTGATTCCGCGTGTATGTCTACGCCATTAAATGTCCGAGTGATTCCGCGTGTATGTCTACGCCATTAAATGTCCGAGTGATTCCGCGTGTATGTCTACGCCATTAAATGTCCGAGTGATTCCGCGTGTATGTGTACGCCATTAAATGTCCGAGTGATTCCGCGTGTATGTGTACGCCGTTAAATGTCCGAGTGATTCCGCGTGTATGTCTACGCCATTAAATGTCCGAGTGATTCTGAGTGTATGTGTACGCCATTAAATGTCCGAGTGATTCCGCGTGTATGTGTACGCCATTAAATGTCCGAGTGATTCCGCGTGTATGTCTACACCATTAAATGTCCGAGTGATTCCGCGTGTATGTCTACGCCATTAAATGTCCGAGTGATTCCGCGTGTATGTGTACGCCGTTAAATGTCCGAGTGATTCCGCGTGTATGTGTACGCCATTAAATGTCCGAGTGATTCCGCGTGTATGTCTACGCCATTAAATGTCCGAGTGATTCCGCGTGTATGTGTACGCCGTTAAATGTCCGAATGATTCCGCGTGTATGTCTACGCCATTAAATGTCCGAGTGATTCCGCGTGTATGTCTACGCCATTAAATGTCCGAGTGATTCCGCGTGTATGTGTACGCCATTAAATGTCCGAGTGATTCCGCGTGTATGTGTACGCCGTTAAATGTCCGAGTGATTCCGCGTGTATGTGTACGCCATTAAATGTCCGAGTGATTCCGCGTGTATGTCTACGCCATTAAATGTCCGAGTGATTCCGCGTGTATGTCTACGCCATTAAATGTCCGAGTGATTCTGAGTGTATGTGTACGCCATTAAATGTCCGAGTGATTCCGCGTGTATGTCTACGCCATTAAATGTCCGAGTGATTCCGCGTGTATGTGTACGCCGTTAAATGTCCGAGTGATTCCGCGTGTATGTCTACGCCATTAAATGTCCGAGTGATTCCGCGTGTATGTGTACGCCATTAAATGTCCGAGTGATTCCGCGTGTATGTGTACGCCATTATTCCGCGTGTATGTGTACGCCGTTAAATGTCCGAGTGAGTCCGCGTGTATGTCTACGCCATTAAATGTCCGAGTGATTCCGCGTGTATGTCTACGCCATTAAATGTCCGAGTGATTCTGAGTGTATGTGTACGCCATTAAATGTCCGAGTGATTCCGCGTGTATGTGTACGCCATTAAATGTCCGAGTGATTCCGCGTGTATGTGTACGCCGTTAAATGTCCGAGTGATTCCGCGTGTATGTGTACGCCGTTAAATGTCCGAGTGAGTCCGCGTGTATGTCTACGCCATTAAATGTCCGAGTGATTCCGCGTGTATGTGTACGCCGTTAAATGTCCGAGTGATTCCGCGTGTATGTCTACGCCGTTAAATGTCCGAGTGAGTCCGCGTGTATGTCTACGCCATTAAATGTCCGAGTGATTCCGCGTGTATGTCTACGCCATTAAATGTCCGAGTGATTCCGCGTGTATGTCTACGCCATTAAATGTCCGAGTGATTCTGAGTGTATGTGTACGCCATTAAATGTCCGAGTGATTCCGCGTGTATGTGTACGCCGTTAAATGTCCGAGTGATTCCGCGTGTATGTGTACGCCGTTAAATGTCCGAGTGATTCCGCGTGTATGTGTACGCCGTTAAATGTCCGAGTGATTCCGCGTGTATGTCTACGCCATTAAATGTCCGAGTGATTCCACGTGTATGTGTACGCCATTAAATGTCCGAGTGATTCCGCGTGTATGTGTACGCCATTAAATGTCCGAATGATTCCGCGTGTATGTGTACGCCGTTAAATGTCCGAGTGAGTCCGCGTGTATGTCTACGCCATTAAATGTCCGAGTGATTCCGCGTGTATGTGTACGCCGTTAAATGTCCGAATGATTCCGCGTGTATGTGTACGCCGTTAAATGTCCGAGTGATTCCGCGTGTATGTGTACGCCATTAAATGTCCGAGTGATTCCGCGTGTATGTCTACGCCATTAAATGTCCGAGTGATTCTGAGTGTATGTGTACGCCATTAAATGTCCGAGTGATTCTGAGTGTATGTGTACGCCATTAAATGTCCGAGTGATTCCGCGTGTATGTGTACGCCGTTAAATGTCCGAGTGATTCCGCGTGTATGTGTACGCCGTTAAATGTCCGAGTGATTCCGCGTGTATGTCTACGCCATTAAATGTCCGAGTGATTCCACGTGTATGTGTACGCCATTAAATGTCCGAGTGATTCCGCGTGTATGTGTACGCCATTAAATGTCCGAATGATTCCGCGTGTATGTGTACGCCGTTAAATGTCCGAGTGAGTCCGCGTGTATGTCTACGCCATTAAATGTCCGAGTGATTCCGCGTGTATGTGTACGCCGTTAAATGTCCGAATGATTCCGCGTGTATGTGTACGCCGTTAAATGTCCGAGTGATTCCGCGTGTATGTGTACGCCATTAAATGTCCGAGTGATTCCGCGTGTATGTGTACGCCATTAAATGTCCGAATGATTCCGCGTGTATGTGTACGCCGTTAAATGTCCGAGTGAGTCCGCGTGTATGTCTACGCCATTAAATGTCCGAGTGATTCCGCGTGTATGTGTACGCCATTAAATGTCCGAATGATTCCGCGTGTATGTGTACGCCATTAAATGTCCGAGTGATTCCGCGTGTATGTGTACGCCATTAAATGTCGAGTGATTCCGCGTGTATGTCTACGCCATTAAATGTCCGAGTGATTCCGCGTGTATGTCTACGCCATTAAATGTCCGAGTGATTCCGCGTGTATGTCTACGCCATTAAATGTCCGAGTGATTCCGCGTGTATGTGTACGCCGTTAAATGTCCGAGTGATTCCGCGTGTATGTGTACGCCATTAAATGTCCGAGTGATTCCGCGTGTATGTGTACGCCATTAAATGTCCGAGTGATTCCGCGTGTATGTGTACTCCGTTAAATGTCCGAGTGATTCCGCCTGTATGTGTACGCCATTAAATGTCCGAGTGATTCCGCGTGTATGTGTACGCCATTAAATGTCCGAGTGATTCCGCGTGTATGTCTACGCCGTTAAATGTCCGAGTGATTCCGCGTGTATGTGTACGCCGTTAAATGTCCGAGTGATTCCGCGTGTATGTGTACGCCGTTAAATGTCCGAGTGATTCCGCGTGTATGTGTACGCCATTAAATGTCCGAGTGATTCCGCGTGTATGTGTACGCCATTAAATGTCCGAGTGATTCCGCGTGTATGTGTACGCCATTAAATGTCCGAGTGATTCCGCGTGTATGTGTACGCCATTAAATGTCCGAGTGATTCCGCGTGTATGTGTACGCCATTAAATGTCCGAGTGATTCCGCGTGTATGTGTACGCCGTTAAATGTCCGAGTGATTCCGCGTGTATGTCTACGCCATTAAATGTCCGAGTGATTCCGCGTGTATGTGTACGCCGTTAAATGTCCGAGTGATTCCGCGTGTATGTGTACGCCATTAAATGTCGAGTGATTCCGCGTGTATGTGTACGCCATTAAATGTCCGAGTGATTCCGCGTGTATGTGTACGCCATTAAATGTCCGAGCGATTCCGCGTGTATGTGTACGTCGTTAAATGTCCGAGTGATTCCGCGTGTATGTCTACGCCATTAAATGTCCGAGTGATTCCGCGTGTATGTGTACGCCGTTAAATGTCCGAGTGATTCCGCGTGTATGTGTACGCCATTAAATGTCCGAGTGATTCCGCGTGTATGTGTACGCCATTAAATGTCGAGTGATTCCGCGTGTATGTCTACGCCATTAAATGTCCGAGTGATTCCGCGTGTATGTGTACGCCGTTAAATGTCCGAGTGATTCCGCGTGTATGTCTACGCCATTAAATGTCCGAGTGATTCCGCGTGTATGTGTACGCCATTAAATGTCCGAGTGATTCCGCGTGTATGTGTACGCCGTTAAATGTCCGAGTGATTCCGCGTGTATGTCTACGCCATTAAATGTCCGAGTGATTCCGCGTGTATGTGTACGCCGTTAAATGTCCGAGTGATTCCGCGTGTATGTCTACGCCATTAAATGTCCGAGTGATTCCGCGTGTATGTGTACGCCGTTAAATGTCCGAGTGATTCCGCGTGTATGTCTACGCCATTAAATGTCCGAGTGATTCCGCGTGTATGTGTACGCCATTAAATGTTCGAGTGATTCCGCGTGTATGTGTACGCCGTTAAATGTCCGAGTGATTCCGCGTGTATGTGTACGCCATTAAATGTCCGAGTGATTCCGCGTGTATGTGTACGCCATTAAATGTCGAGTGATTCCGCGTGTATGTCTACGCCATTAAATGTCCGAGTGATTCCGCGTGTATGTCTACGCCATTAAATGTCGAGTGATTCCGCGTGTATGTCTACGCCATTAAATGTCCGAGTGATTCCGCGTGTATGTGTACGCCGTTAAATGTCCGAGTGATTCCGCGTGTATGTCTACGCCATTAAATGTCCGAGTGATTCCGCGTGTATGTGTACGCCATTAAATGTCCGAGTGATTCCGCGTGTATGTGTACGCCGTTAAATGTCCGAGTGATTCCGCGTGTATGTCTACGCCATTAAATGTCCGAGTGATTCCGCGTGTATGTGTACGCCGTTAAATGTCCGAGTGATTCCGCGTGTATGTCTACGCCATTAAATGTCCGAGTGATTCCGCGTGTATGTGTACGCCGTTAAATGTCCGAGTGATTCCGCGTGTATGTCTACGCCATTAAATGTCCGAGTGATTCCGCGTGTATGTGTACGCCATTAAATGTTCGAGTGATTCCGCGTGTATGTGTACGCCGTTAAATGTCCGAGTGATTCCGCGTGTATGTGTACGCCATTAAATGTCCGAGTGATTCCGCGTGTATGTGTACGCCATTAAATGTCCGAGTGATTCCGCGTGTATGTGTACGCCATTATTCCGCGTGTATGTGTACGCCGTTAAATGTCCGAGTGAGTCCGCGTGTATGTGTACGCCGTTAAATGTCCGAGTGATTCCGCGTGTATGTGTACGCCGTTAAATGTCCGAGTGATTCCGCGTGTATGTCTACGCCATTAAATGTCCGAGTGATTCCACGTGTATGTGTACGCCATTAAATGTCCGAGTGATTCCGCGTGTATGTGTACGCCATTAAATGTCCGAATGATTCCGCGTGTATGTGTACGCCGTTAAATGTCCGAGTGAGTCCGCGTGTATGTCTACGCCATTAAATGTCCGAGTGATTCCGCGTGTATGTGTACGCCGTTAAATGTCCGAATGATTCCGCGTGTATGTGTACGCCGTTAAATGTCCGAGTGATTCCGCGTGTATGTGTACGCCATTAAATGTCCGAGTGATTCCGCGTGTATGTCTACGCCATTAAATGTCCGAGTGATTCTGAGTGTATGTGTACGCCATTAAATGTCCGAGTGATTCTGAGTGTATGTGTACGCCATTAAATGTCCGAGTGATTCCGCGTGTATGTGTACGCCGTTAAATGTCCGAGTGATTCCGCGTGTATGTGTACGCCGTTAAATGTCCGAGTGATTCCGCGTGTATGTCTACGCCATTAAATGTCCGAGTGATTCCACGTGTATGTGTACGCCATTAAATGTCCGAGTGATTCCGCGTGTATGTGTACGCCATTAAATGTCCGAATGATTCCGCGTGTATGTGTACGCCGTTAAATGTCCGAGTGAGTCCGCGTGTATGTCTACGCCATTAAATGTCCGAGTGATTCCGCGTGTATGTGTACGCCGTTAAATGTCCGAATGATTCCGCGTGTATGTGTACGCCGTTAAATGTCCGAGTGATTCCGCGTGTATGTGTACGCCATTAAATGTCCGAGTGATTCCGCGTGTATGTGTACGCCATTAAATGTCCGAATGATTCCGCGTGTATGTGTACGCCGTTAAATGTCCGAGTGAGTCCGCGTGTATGTCTACGCCATTAAATGTCCGAGTGATTCCGCGTGTATGTGTACGCCATTAAATGTCCGAATGATTCCGCGTGTATGTGTACGCCATTAAATGTCCGAGTGATTCCGCGTGTATGTGTACGCCATTAAATGTCGAGTGATTCCGCGTGTATGTCTACGCCATTAAATGTCCGAGTGATTCCGCGTGTATGTCTACGCCATTAAATGTCCGAGTGATTCCGCGTGTATGTCTACGCCATTAAATGTCCGAGTGATTCCGCGTGTATGTGTACGCCGTTAAATGTCCGAGTGATTCCGCGTGTATGTGTACGCCATTAAATGTCCGAGTGATTCCGCGTGTATGTGTACGCCATTAAATGTCCGAGTGATTCCGCGTGTATGTGTACTCCGTTAAATGTCCGAGTGATTCCGCCTGTATGTGTACGCCATTAAATGTCCGAGTGATTCCGCGTGTATGTGTACGCCATTAAATGTCCGAGTGATTCCGCGTGTATGTCTACGCCGTTAAATGTCCGAGTGATTCCGCGTGTATGTGTACGCCGTTAAATGTCCGAGTGATTCCGCGTGTATGTGTACGCCGTTAAATGTCCGAGTGATTCCGCGTGTATGTGTACGCCATTAAATGTCCGAGTGATTCCGCGTGTATGTGTACGCCATTAAATGTCCGAGTGATTCCGCGTGTATGTGTACGCCATTAAATGTCCGAGTGATTCCGCGTGTATGTGTACGCCATTAAATGTCCGAGTGATTCCGCGTGTATGTGTACGCCATTAAATGTCCGAGTGATTCCGCGTGTATGTGTACGCCGTTAAATGTCCGAGTGATTCCGCGTGTATGTCTACGCCATTAAATGTCCGAGTGATTCCGCGTGTATGTGTACGCCGTTAAATGTCCGAGTGATTCCGCGTGTATGTGTACGCCATTAAATGTCGAGTGATTCCGCGTGTATGTGTACGCCATTAAATGTCCGAGTGATTCCGCGTGTATGTGTACGCCATTAAATGTCCGAGCGATTCCGCGTGTATGTGTACGTCGTTAAATGTCCGAGTGATTCCGCGTGTATGTCTACGCCATTAAATGTCCGAGTGATTCCGCGTGTATGTGTACGCCGTTAAATGTCCGAGTGATTCCGCGTGTATGTGTACGCCATTAAATGTCCGAGTGATTCCGCGTGTATGTGTACGCCATTAAATGTCGAGTGATTCCGCGTGTATGTCTACGCCATTAAATGTCCGAGTGATTCCGCGTGTATGTGTACGCCGTTAAATGTCCGAGTGATTCCGCGTGTATGTCTACGCCATTAAATGTCCGAGTGATTCCGCGTGTATGTGTACGCCATTAAATGTCCGAGTGATTCCGCGTGTATGTGTACGCCGTTAAATGTCCGAGTGATTCCGCGTGTATGTCTACGCCATTAAATGTCCGAGTGATTCCGCGTGTATGTGTACGCCGTTAAATGTCCGAGTGATTCCGCGTGTATGTCTACGCCATTAAATGTCCGAGTGATTCCGCGTGTATGTGTACGCCGTTAAATGTCCGAGTGATTCCGCGTGTATGTCTACGCCATTAAATGTCCGAGTGATTCCGCGTGTATGTGTACGCCATTAAATGTTCGAGTGATTCCGCGTGTATGTGTACGCCGTTAAATGTCCGAGTGATTCCGCGTGTATGTGTACGCCATTAAATGTCCGAGTGATTCCGCGTGTATGTGTACGCCATTAAATGTCGAGTGATTCCGCGTGTATGTCTACGCCATTAAATGTCCGAGTGATTCCGCGTGTATGTCTACGCCATTAAATGTCGAGTGATTCCGCGTGTATGTCTACGCCATTAAATGTCCGAGTGATTCCGCGTGTATGTGTACGCCGTTAAATGTCCGAGTGATTCCGCGTGTATGTCTACGCCATTAAATGTCCGAGTGATTCCGCGTGTATGTGTACGCCATTAAATGTCCGAGTGATTCCGCGTGTATGTGTACGCCGTTAAATGTCCGAGTGATTCCGCGTGTATGTCTACGCCATTAAATGTCCGAGTGATTCCGCGTGTATGTGTACGCCGTTAAATGTCCGAGTGATTCCGCGTGTATGTCTACGCCATTAAATGTCCGAGTGATTCCGCGTGTATGTGTACGCCGTTAAATGTCCGAGTGATTCCGCGTGTATGTCTACGCCATTAAATGTCCGAGTGATTCCGCGTGTATGTGTACGCCATTAAATGTTCGAGTGATTCCGCGTGTATGTGTACGCCGTTAAATGTCCGAGTGATTCCGCGTGTATGTGTACGCCATTAAATGTCCGAGTGATTCCGCGTGTATGTGTACGCCATTAAATGTCGAGTGATTCCGCGTGTATGTCTACGCCATTAAATGTCCGAGTGATTCCGCGTGTATGTCTACGCCATTAAATGTCCGAGTGATTCCGCGTGTATGTGTACGCCGTTAAATGTCCGAGTGATTCCGCGTGTATGTGTACGTCGTTAAATGTCCGAGTGATTCCGCGTGTATGTCTACGCCATTAAATGTCCGAGTGATTCCGCGTGTATGTGTACGCCATTAAATGTCCGAGTGATTCCGCGTGTATGTGTACGCCGTTAAATGTCCGAGTGATTCCGCGTGTATGTCTACGCCATTAAATGTCCGAGTGATTCCGCGTGTATGTCTACGCCATTAAATGTCCGAGTGATTCCGCGTGTATGTGTACGCCATTAAATGTCCGAGTGATTCCGCGTGTATGTGTACGCCATTAAATGTCGAGTGATTCCGCGTGTATGTCTACGCCATTAAATGTCCGAGTGATTCCGCGTGTATGTCTACGCCATTAAATGTCCGAGTGATTCCGCGTGTATGTCTACGCCATTAAATGTCCGAGTGATTCCGCGTGTATGTGTACGCCGTTAAATGTCCGAGTGATTCCGCGTGTATGTGCACGCCATTAAATGTCCGAGTGATTTCGCGTGTATGTGTACGCCATTAAATGTCCGAGTGATTCCGCATGTATCTGTACGCCGTTAAATGTCCGAGTGATTCCGCGTGTATGTGTACGCCATTAAATGTCCGAGTGATTCCGCGTGTATGTGTACGCCGTTAAATGTCGAGTGATTCCGCGTGTATGTCTACGCCATTAAATGTCCGAGTGATTCCGCGTGTATGTGTACGCCATTAAATGTCCGAGTGATTCCGCGTGTATGTGTACGCCGTTAAATGTCCGAGTGATTCCGCGTGTATGTGTACGCCGTTAAATGTCGAGTGATTCCGCGTGTATGTCTACGCCATTAAATGTCCGAGTGATTCCGCGTGTATGTCTACGCCATTAAATGTCGAGTGATTCCGCGTGTATGTGTACGCCGTTAAATGTCCGAGTGATTCCGCGTGTATGTGTACGCCATTAAATGTCCGAGTGATTCCGCGTGTATGTGTACGCCGTTAAATGTCCGAGTGATTCCGCGTGTATGTGTACGCCGTTAAATGTCCGAGTGATTCCGCGTGTATGTGTACGCCGTTAAATGTCCGAGTGATTCCGCGTGTATGTCTACGCCATTAAATGTCCGAGTGATTCCGCGTGTATGTGTACGCCATTAAATGTCCGAGTGATTCCGCGTGTATGTCTACACCATTAAATGTCCGAGTGATTCCGCTTGTATGTGTACGCCATTAAATGTCCGAGTGATTCCGCGTGTATGTGTACGCCATTAAATGTCCGAGTGATTCCGCGTGTATGTGTACGCCGTTAAATGTCCGAGTGATTCCGCGTGTATGTGTACGCCATTAAATGTCCGAGTGATTTCGCGTGTATGTGTACGCCATTAAATGTCCGAGTGATTCCGCATGTATCTGTACGCCGTTAAATGTCCGAGTGATTCCGCGTGTATGTGTACGCCATTAAATGTCCGAGTGATTCCGCGTGTATGTGTACGCCGTTAAATGTCCGAGTGATTCCGCGTGTATGTGTACGCCGTTAAATGTCCGAGTGATTCCGCGTGTATGTGTACGCCGTTAAATGTCCGAGTGATTCCGCGTGTATGTCTACGCCATTAAATGTCCGAGTGATTCCGCGTGTATGTGTACGCCATTAAATGTCCGAGTGATTCCGCGTGTATGTGTACGCCGTTAAATGTCCGAGTGATTCCGCGTGTATGTGTACGCCGTTAAATGTCCGAGTGATTCCGCGTGTATGTCTACGCCGTTAAATGTCCGAGTGATTCCGCGTGTATGTCTACGCCATTAAATGTCCGAGTGATTCCGCGTGTATGTCTACGCCATTAAATGTCCGAGTGATTCCGCGTGTATGTGTACGCCATTTAATGTCCGAGTGATTCCGCGTGTATGTGTACGCCATTAAATGTCCGAGTGATTCCGCGTGTATGTCTACGCCATTAAATGTCCGAGTGATTCCGCGTGTATGTGTACGCCATTAAATGTCCGAGTGATTCCGCGTGTATGTGTACGCCGTTAAATGTCCGAGTGATTCCGCGTGTATGTGTACGCCATTAAATGTCCGAGTGATTCCGCGTGTATGTCTACGCCATTAAATGTCCGAGTGATTCCGCGTGTATGTCTACGCCATTAAATGTCCGAGTGATTCTGAGTGTATGTGTACGCCATTAAATGTCCGAGTGATTCCGCGTGTATGTCTACGCCATTAAATGTCCGAGTGATTCCGCGTGTATGTGTACGCCGTTAAATGTCCGAGTGATTCCGCGTGTATGTCTACGCCATTAAATGTCCGAGTGATTCCGCGTGTATGTGTACGCCATTAAATGTCAGAGTGATTCCGCGTGTATGTGTACGCCATTATTCCGCGTGTATGTGTACGCCGTTAAATGTCCGAGTGAGTCCGCGTGTATGTCTACGCCATTAAATGTCCGAGTGATTCCGCGTGTATGTCTACGCCATTAAATGTCCGAGTGATTCCGCGTGTATGTCTACGCCATTAAATGTCCGAGTGATTCTGAGTGTATGTGTACGCCATTAAATGTCCGAGTGATTCCGCGTGTATGTGTACGCCATTAAATGTCCGAGTGATTCCGCGTGTATGTGTACGCCGTTAAATGTCCGAGTGATTCCGCGTGTATGTGTACGCCGTTAAATGTCCGAGTGAGTCCGCGTGTATGTCTACGCCATTAAATGTCCGAGTGATTCCGCGTGTATGTGTACGCCGTTAAATGTCCGAGTGATTCCGCGTGTATGTGTACGCCGTTAAATGTCCGAGTGATTCCGCGTGTATGTCTACGCCGTTAAATGTCCGAGTGAGTCCGCGTGTATGTCTACGCCATTAAATGTCCGAGTGATTCCGCGTGTATGTCTACGCCATTAAATGTCCGAGTGATTCCGCGTGTATGTGTACGCCATTAAATGTCAGAGTGATTCTGAGTGTATGTGTACGCCATTAAATGTCCGAGTGATTCCGCGTGTATGTGTACGCCGTTAAATGTCCGAGTGATTCCGCGTGTATGTGTACGCCGTTAAATGTCCGAGTGATTCCGCGTGTATGTCTACGCCATTAAATGTCCGAGTGATTCCGCGTGTATGTGTACGCCATTAAATGTCCGAGTGATTCCGCGTGTATGTGTACGCCATTAAATGTCCGAGTGATTCCGCGTGTATGTCTACGCCATTAAATGTCCGAGTGATTCCGCGTGTATGTGTACGCCGTTAAATGTCCGAGTGATTCCGCGTGTATGTGTACGCCATTAAATGTCCGAGTGATTCCGCGTGTATGTGTACGCCGTTAAATGTCCGAGTGATTCCGCGTGTATGTCTACGCCGTTAAATGTCCGAGTGATTCCGCGTGTATGTCTACGCCATTAAATGTCCGAGTGATTCCGCGTGTATGTCTACGCCATTAAATGTCCGAGTGATTCCGCGTGTATGTGTACGCCATTTAATGTCCGAGTGATTCCGCGTGTATGTGTACGCCATTAAATGTCCGAGTGATTCCGCGTGTATGTCTACGCCATTAAATGTCCGAGTGATTCCGCGTGTATGTGTACGCCATTAAATGTCCGAGTGATTCCACGTGTATGTGTACGCCGTTAAATGTCCGAGTGATTCCGCGTGTATGTCTACGCCATTAAATGTCCGAGTGATTCCGCGTGTATGTCTACGCCATTAAATGTCCGAGTGATTCCGCGTGTATGTGTACGCCATTAAATGTCCGAGTGATTCCGCGTGTATGTCTACGCCATTAAATGTCCGAGTGATTCCGCGTGTATGTGTACGCCATTAAATGTCCGAGTGATTCCGCGTGTATGTCTACGCCATTAAATGTCCGAGTGATTCCGCGTGTATGTGTACGCCATTAAATGTCCGAGTGATTCCGCGTGTATGTGTACGCCATTAAATGTCCGAGTGATTCCGCGTGTATGTGTACGCCGTTAAATGTCCGAGTGATTCCGCATGTATGTCTACGCCATTAAATGTCCGAGTGATTCCGCGTGTATGTGTACGCCATTAAATGTCCGAGTGATTCCGCGTGTATGTCTACGCCATTAAATGTCCGAGTGATTCCGCGTGTATGTGTACGCCATTAAATGTCCGAGTGATTCCGCGTGTATGTGTACGCCATTAAATGTCCGAGTGATTCCGCGTGTATGTCTACGCCATTAAATGTCCGAGTGATTCCGCGTGTATGTCTACGCCATTAAATGTCCGAGTGATTCCGCGTGTATGTCTACGCCGTTAAATGTCCGAGTGATTCCGCGTGTATGTGTACGCCATTAAATGTCCGAGTGATTCCGCGTGTATGTGTACGCCGTTAAATGTCCGAGTGATTCCGCGTGTATGTGTACGCCGTTAAATGTCCGAGTGATTCCGCGTGTATGTGTACGCCGTTAAATGTCCGAGTGATTCCGCGTGTATGTGTACGCCGTTAAATGTCCGAGTGATTCCGCGTGTATGTGTACGCCGTTAAATGTCCGAGTGATTCCGCGTGTATGTGTACGCCGTTAAATGTCCGAGTGATTCCGCGTGTATGTGTACGCCGTTAAATGTCCGAGTGATTCCGCGTGTATGTGTACGCCGTTAAATGTCCGAGTGATTCCGCGTGTATGTGTACGCCGTTAAATGTCCGAGTGATTCCGCGTGTATGTGTACGCCATTAAATGTCCGAGTGATTCCGCGTGTATGTGTACGCCGTTTAATGTCCGAGTGATTCCGCGTGTATGTGTACGCCGTTAAATGTCCGAGTGATTCCGCGTGTATGTGTACGCCGTTAAATGTCCGAGTGATTCCGCGTGTATGTGTACGCCATTAAATGTCCGAGTGATTCCGCGTGTATGTGTACGCCATTAAATGTCCGAGTGATTCCGCGTGTATGTGTACGCCATTAAATGTCCGAGTGATTCCGCGTGTATGTGTACGCCGTTAAATGTCCGAGTGATTCCGCATGTATGTCTACGCCATTAAATGTCCGAGTGATTCCGCGTGTATGTGTACGCCATTAAATGTCCGAGTGATTCCGCGTGTATGTCTACGCCATTAAATGTCCGAGTGATTCCGCGTGTATGTGTACGCCATTAAATGTCCGAGTGATTCCGCGTGTATGTGTACGCCATTAAATGTCCGAGTGATTCCGCGTGTATGTCTACGCCATTAAATGTCCGAGTGATTCCGCGTGTATGTCTACGCCATTAAATGTCCGAGTGATTCCGCGTGTATGTCTACGCCGTTAAATGTCCGAGTGATTCCGCGTGTATGTGTACGCCATTAAATGTCCGAGTGATTCCGCGTGTATGTGTACGCCGTTAAATGTCCGAGTGATTCCGCGTGTATGTGTACGCCGTTAAATGTCCGAGTGATTCCGCGTGTATGTGTACGCCGTTAAATGTCCGAGTGATTCCGCGTGTATGTGTACGCCGTTAAATGTCCGAGTGATTCCGCGTGTATGTGTACGCCGTTAAATGTCCGAGTGATTCCGCGTGTATGTGTACGCCGTTAAATGTCCGAGTGATTCCGCGTGTATGTGTACGCCGTTAAATGTCCGAGTGATTCCGCGTGTATGTGTACGCCGTTAAATGTCCGAGTGATTCCGCGTGTATGTGTACGCCGTTAAATGTCCGAGTGATTCCGCGTGTATGTGTACGCCATTAAATGTCCGAGTGATTCCGCGTGTATGTGTACGCCGTTTAATGTCCGAGTGATTCCGCGTGTATGTGTACGCCGTTAAATGTCCGAGTGATTCCGCGTGTATGTGTACGCCGTTAAATGTCCGAGTGATTCCGCGTGTATGTGTACGCCGTTAAATGTCCGAGTGATTCCGCGTGTATGTGTACGCCATTAAATGTCCGAGTGATTCCGCGTGTAGGTGTACGCCGTTAAATGTCCGAGTGATTCCGCGTGTATGTGTACGCCGTTAAATGTCCGAGTGATTCCGCGTGTATGTGTACGCCATTAAATGTCCGAGTGATTCCGCGTGTAGGTGTACGCCGTTAAATGTCCGAGCGAAACGAAGCAAAATGTATATCTACATCTGGGGAGCGATATTTTTTTTCCTATGATGGTAGGGGAAGACTCATAAATGGTATTAACCCCAGTGACGGGTAGGTTTAGGGACGGGGTTGGGGTAGGTCATATATTTATTTATACAGTGATGTAACGTTAAGTCAACGGCGTTGATAAACACGCTGAAAAGTGATTATGCGTGTTGATAGCACGCCAAAAATGGAAATACGAATTGGCGTGTCATACATACGCCATTTCATGAGATCAGTCTGCAACATAGTATATTCAGTACATATTCTGGTTTATTTAAGTAGTGTATTCCCATGCATTCTGTGTGTAGTCTTGCTAGCATGTTACCACTGTGTCTGAGCTCCATTCTTGTCCTGGATCCTGTGTTCTTGTCTTCTGCCTGGTTGTTTTTATTTTACCCTGCTTGGATTATCTTGATTTCAGCATGTTTGGACCATTTGGATCTTCAGCCAAGTCTCAGAGCTATGTCCAGCGGTTTTGTAAGTTCATTTCAGGTACCGTTTGGTGAAATTGCACTGAAGGACGTTTTCCACTATGGTCTTAATAAACCCATTAAGTCATGGCTCCAGGGAGGGGAGATTAACTTTTACAGATTTATATGGGTTATGCACAGATGCTCCCCTTTTACAGTGGCAGTGGTCGAGGAAGATACAGATGTAGCAAATTAGCTAAAAAATAAATATGAATAATCATAACTTGTAATAATTATTATGAATATTTGTATCAGTTGATAATATTAATTTTACTACATTAAATTAATTTTACAATCAATCAGCCTGTTCATCCCATGAACACTCAGTGTTAATTGTTTATTAATTCTAAGAAATGTTAATTTCCAGGGGAGGGAAACGTTTTTCTTACTGTACAGTACTACTAAGAGCCTGTAGTCAAAATCTAAATCGTAAATTTTTTTTGCAAGAAGAGAATCAGAACCAAATACGTATTGTGCACAAGTTGTATTAACTAAATCACAAACATAACTAAACTAAACACACAACATACAGTCACACATACTTCGGTAAAATGGAAAGTGATAGATTGAAACCGGAAGCAGGAAATGGAACTATGAAAATAACCATCAGCTTATTAATTTCACAGCAACTCATTAAATGTATACTTGCATGACCTTTGCAGTGAAAGCATTTCGTGAAGTTCCTGAAGAAGGATTTCGATGGTTCCATGAGTTTCAAGCGATTTCTTCTGCGTTGAATGAAGAAATGGTGATGAACTTGGGTGGTTGGTTTGACTCTGTTCCCCGGGATGGAGTGCAGATTGTGGCCTGTCGGTGCTGGGCCTGAGAGGACACGCAGAGCAACCAGGAGAAAGAGGACGTCAGAAGAGTTGATGGTTGGAGTTGTGGTTGACTTCATCTGCAGGGCTGCCAACTCTCACGCAATCGACACTTTCCACTTGCTCTCACGCCACACATCTATTTTCTTACGCAGAGAAAAATCGCGAAGCAAAGAGGACACGGAGACCGACAGACAAGACAGAGAAGGTTCATTTTGATATGAAACAAATTCTCAGCTCTCAGATTCTGTTAATTTTATTTAGATATTCAATCAATAAATACAGTTTTGGCGCTTGTAAATGTGACGTGACAGTTGCAGCGCCTCAGTTAAAGCGGCACGTGAACCGATCATCTCTACTAGTAAATAAACACGACTGAACAATAGGTATGTTGAAAGATACAGTACAACTTACCGAAATGTTTATGCCTCATACATAATATCGATCAATCAGTGTTTTTCAACCGTGGAAAGAGGTCAATAAAACAGCTGGAGAACAATGTCACATAATGTTACATTTACCTCAGGAAAGCCATTTAAGAACCATATATAGCACGTTAGTTGGCTAGCAAAATTAGTTTGCTAAATAGCCTATGTGCACTATATTACATATTTATTGTATTTTTACTTATATAATTGAAATATAATAGCGTTGTTATTATAATAAAAAACACATTATATTTAATTGAGTTGTTATTTTTAACTTTTAATAATAATACCAGCTGACAGGGCTCTCTGTATAGCATTAGGTGAGATATTTTTTTCTTTAGAAAAATTAACATGTATCTACCTAATATGTATCAAAATGAATCGCTATCGAGTGTCCGGTGGCCCTAGGGGTCTCACTGCCAGTGGCTGCTCTTCCTGTAATGGCAGTGTCCATTTTGTGTGTTTGGGCCACACACACGCTCTCAGCACATGCTCAAGCCCCAGAGCCCAGTCCTGTGTTGGCTCGAGCCCGTGAGCTCCCTGCCTGTCCTGTCTCGACCACGGAGGTCATCCATTAGGTTTGTTTTCTTCTAAGAGAGTCGAAAAATAAGCAGATCTAGCAGTTTATGTACGCAATCGAGCTCTCTCTCCACGAAATGCGAAAAACTTCTAGTTTTGTTTTCTTCCAGCTACGCTCCATTTTTCTGGCCGCTGTCTTAAGGGCCCGGGTGTGTACCACGGCGCTGGACTATTTTCTTTAATCTTCTTTAAGCGCAAAGGAGCAAATGTGTCTAAAGGGCTGGAAAAGAGAGAGTTAAAAGTTTCTGTCGCAATATCGAGTTATACTAAGCTACTGTATCTGGGATGCTGAGATGATGAAACTGATCAGGTATATTATTAATAAAGCAATCTTTCGTGGCAGAATTAATAGGTCTAAAATATTTGTAACACGGAGTCGACTTTGCAGCCTTGGCTAAATGAAGTTTACACAAGACTATACAATGATCTGAGATGTCATCGCTCTACTGCAGAATTTCAATGGCATCAACATTGATTCCATGTGATAATAATAGATCTAGAGTATGATTACGATAATGAGTAGGTCCTGACACGTGTTGTCTAACTCCAATAGAGTTCAGAATGTCTCTAAAGAATGCTTAACTTCCCAGTACCCGGGGACTTCTCACCGGGGACTTCTCAGAAAGGGTGCTATAAACTAGCTAGAGCACCCTCGACCAGGCGATTTTACGCTCTAAAATGGTCAGTGTTCTCCAGCTGCTGCACAGCTGGGAACCAGGACCCCTACTCATGCGGAGTGCCAAACGTGCTCTCCTTTTTACAAGAGCTTTTGGATGCAGGCTGTTCCCCGTCCACACTCAAAGTCAGGGCCCTGGCCCCTTAGAAAGTAGCCGGCTGGTACCAAACCGGTGTGAGTACGGGAGTAATTTCAAAGAGGAAAGTTATCTCAACAGACGCCTCCAGCCAAGGTTGGGGGGCCCTTTACGAGGGCAAGCCCATCTCTGGCCTATGGTCTAACCCGGAGAGGAGCCTACATATAAATTATTCGGAGATGAAAGTGGTCGCTCTGTTGCTGCAAGCTTTTCTCCCATATCTAAAGGGACACCACGTCTTGGTCCGAACGGACAACATGTCGGTGGTCTCTTATATAAATCACCAGGGTGAACTCAGGTCCAAAAACCTGCACACCATGGCCAAAAGCCTTTTAATATGGGCTCAGCACAACCTGTGCTCGCTGAAGGCGGTGCACGTGCCCGGCACTCTGAACCAGGGCGCGGACATGTTATCCAGCGTTCCCCCAGGGGAATGATCGCTTCACCCGAAAGCGGTTCAGCTGATATGGAGCATCTTCGGCGAGGCAGAGGTTGACCTCTTCGCCTCAGAAGACACCGCTCATTGTCAAACATTTTTCTCCAAGGACAGGGACGCATTTGCCCACGATTGGCCTTATTTCTCACACCGTTTATCTCCCGCAGAGCGAAATTATGACATCGGCAATCGAGAGCTGTTGGCGGTAAAATTGGCTCTTGGGGAGGGGCGTCGCTAGTTGGAGGGGATGGCTATTCCTTTCGTGGTGTGGACTGACCACAGGAACTTGGAGTATATTCGTACAGCTAAACATCTGAATGCCAGGCAGGCTCGTTGGGCATTGTTTTTTGGGCGCTTCGACTTTGTGTTATCTTACAGGCCAGGCTCCAAAAATGATAAACCTGAGGCATTGTCATGGTGCTTCACTCCCTCAGTTGACATGCCTCCTTCTTATACCATTTTGCCTCAGGGCTCTGTAGTGGGGGCGGTCCCTTGGGGAATTGAAGCACGTGTCAAACGAGCTCTGGCTAGCTTTTACCGTTTTCCTCTCTGGACTGATTTCTGCTGTGAACTAGTGCCGTTTTCTGATCGTGAGTTGGGATGTCCCTGTTGGTTCTGTTTGCTCCTCGCGATTTGATTATCCTGGACTCTGATCTCTGCCTGCCTGACTATTCTATTCGCTGCTGTTCCAATCTGGTCAGGAGCCGTGCAGCTTGAACTGTATTACTGTTTCAATAAATTGAATTTAAGCATTCTTCTGCTTTTGGGTCCTCCTTTCTCAGATCATCACAATGAGATCGTATACCCGGCCGGTGCGAGACTCAAAGCGTTATAGGAATCCGGATGAACGGATGTAATTTCAAATATAGCTGCAAGCAGCAATTATCGGGGCCAAGCGCAAAGAACATAAGACATGCCAACATGGCTGGGAGTGTCAGACCAACTACAGCAATTAAAGACATTTTAAGATGATTTTAGGCAAATTGGCTGAATAATCATATATACAGTCACTTATAATATGATTTAACGGTTTATCGCTTTCAACCAATAGGTGGCGCAATTACGAATTTGATGTGGTGTGGTCAGAGTGAGGTGACAACGACACCTTTGTTTGGTGTCAATATGTCAAGGAATTGCAGAGATAAAGTCTCAGAGTAATTTTGCCATATGCCACAAATTTGTCACTGCAGTATACGAAAACGGTAACATCTATCATCACGAAATCCATAACTTTTTATCGGCACAGTCTGGAGATGATACGATACAATTTTGGTGGAAATTACATCAAAATCAAAATGGTGGACAGGAAGTTTGACCAAATACGGCTAACTTGGTATTTATGTTCTCGACATGACCCAAGAGATCTATTAAAACCAGTTTCATTGCAATACGCTAATTTATTGATAATTGATTTGCATTTTTTTCAAAATTTACTTATAACTTTTGACCAAAAGGTGACGCTGCCCCGAAACATTTTAATTACTTTCAGGGCATAGTTCCTAAGACATACCAATTTTCTTAATGGTACACCAATGTAATCGTAAAGTGTAGCATTTAATATCATGATATTATATTGTAATTAACCTTCTGAGCCTGAAGAATGCACCAGTGCATTCTGCTGGATTTTTTCCTCATGACAGCTTGAACAACTTAAAACACTTTGTCATTTTTGGCCATAAATATAAATCTTTATACATCTTTATAAACTATAAAAGGTCTTCTTGTATTTTTTTACACTCAAAATAACAATAAATCCTTGTGTTTTTGTAAAATAAACACGGTGTGCTTTCAGCTGTTGCTGTCTCCACAAGAAACTTTCTGAAAGACGTCTGAATAATGAACTGAAACTCAGCGAATACTTATCACACAAACATGAAACATACGTCTAAAGAAAGCTTGAAATGTCTACTTTTAAATAAATTCAAATTGAAAACAAATATTCTACTGCAATGTAATCTGTATGAAACTAAAGAGATATACAGATTCTCCTGGCTCTGCTTATTATCGGTAATGTGATCACACCCACGGGCAGAGTGCTTTATTCATAAGATAATGTTTTGAGGTGATCTATGTGAAATGGTAAACACCCCCACCAATGCTTTAAAAATCATCAAGATTTTTAAAATCATCTGAGATTAAATATGAATAGTCAACTAAATCTAATACTAATCTAATGTTGTTGGAGCTATGCCTCTTAAGCATAAAGCCTGATTGTGTTTCATCAATTATAGATTCTGATACTTGTTTTATTCTTCTAGCAAATATCAAGACCAACATTTTGTAAGCGTTGTTTAAGAGGCTAATTGGACGCCAATTATCAATATAAAGCAAATCTTTGCGTGGCTTAGGGAGTAAAGTAATAAAACCTTGAGTCATACTCCATGGTAAGGTTTTGGCTATTATACTTTCATTAAACACCTGCAGTAAAAAGGGCGCCATCTGCTGGGATTTTTAATAAAATTCAGATGATAGACCATCTGTCCCAGGTGACTTGTTGTCTTTTAACAGATTCTGGTCATTCTAAACACTGACTGACTTCTGCCAGGGATAAGGGGAGGTCACAAAAATCCCTTTCTGAGCTTAGGGGTATTATGTCGAGAATTAAGGAATATCGAAGACTCATCGTCAGCATATTCTGAGGTATATCGTTTTTTTTTATAAAATGAGGAACAAAAATCAGTTATTAAATGTTGATCATCACTTATAGAAATGCCAATTTTTAATTCAGTAATGGTATTCATCTTTGCGTGATACTTTTCCAGTTTGAAGAAGTATGAATAATTTTGTTCCCCTTCTTCTAACCACCTTTTCCGAGACCTTATAAAAGCTCCTTCTGCCTTCTTTTTATATATTTTATCCAGGTTCTCTTGTAGATTAAGCATTTCTATTTTTTCCTCCTCTGTTAAGACGTCTGGGGATATTTTAGACATTACCGAAATGCCTGTGATAACTCTTTGTTCCTCCAGTCTTCTAATTTGAGCAAGTTTACTACCAAGCTTCCTTAAGTATTTTGCTGATTCATATTTAAATAACTCCCAACACTAAAACACTAAAAGAATTTTCACAGCTTTGTTAAAAAAAATGCTTAACTGTTGGATTTTCTGTTTAACCTCCTCCACTTTTAGAAGAGAATTATTTAGTTTCCAGTAAGTGGCTTTGTAATCATTATCTGAAAATAATTTAATGAATACTGCTTTATGATCAGTTAATGGACAGGGAAGAATGTTAACCGAGATATCCTGCTCTTTAATACTTTTTGATACTAACCAGAAGTCTATGCGAGACAGTCTAGTGTTGTCTTTGTTACTCCATGTGAACGAAACTACATCTGGGAATTTAACTCTCCATATGTCAGTTAAATCAGACCTATCCATAAAAAGCTTAAAATATGCATATCTATTATTATCACGTGTAGGTGGTCATCTGTCAATCTCAGAATTAAGAATAACATTAAAGTCTCCTCCAAGTAGAATGTGAGAGTTTGGAAATTTTTGTTAGCCAATACTTAAGTCTATTTTCTATGTTAGCAAATAATTGGATATTTTCTAAATAAGAATTGTACCCGTAAATGTTGAAGATGATTAAAACAATCTTTCACTTGGCAGATAAAATGCCCTTTTGGATCTGTATCTGTGTGTAAAATGTCACCAATATGTTTGTGCTTCAACATTAAGACACCAGCTGATCTTTCTGAGTCGTTCCCCCACTGAGATCTCCAAAAATTCTCATCATTTGAGTTCAAGTGAGATTCCTGACAAAATGAGAAATCTGTGTTCAGCTGTTTAACAAATAAAAATAATGCTTTCCATTTAGTTATATTTCTTAACCCCCTGGCGTTTAAAGAAACTATAGACAATGACATTTTCAAGAATAGAAAAGGCTTATTGTAAGGTATCCACTGGAGGCAAGTTTTATTTGAGGACCCAAGTGCAGTTTATTTCAAAACAAACAAGATTAAACATCAAACAAAAACATGGTGTGGCATGAAAACTCAAAATCAGGACGTAAACGGAACGAAGACTTACACACAGTGGACATCAGGAAACAATACTTGACAAAGACACATGGCAAACATGAGGGCTTACATACACAGACTAATGACAAGGCAAGGGACACCTGTGAACAATTAACAGACGATTAACCAATGACAAGACACATGGCAGGATCACATGACAAACAGGGAATCACATGACAGACATGGAACATGACATGAACAAACCAAAACGTGACAGAGACAAGACCGAAATCGTGACAACAAACAGTGTTATACTGAGCACCAATGCACCTTAAAATAAAATAGTATTATATGGTGGAAACTTAAGACCATATTTGTTTTGACCCAGGAAAAGGAAGGAAGACCAACATACTTATCAAAAAAGAATGAAAGTCTTTAAAATGTTTGGTCATTAAGTATGATCCTTCAGGGAATATATTAAGCTACATCCCACATAAACATTGTTCACTGATTTCCATTACACGAGAGTAGATGTTAAAACTTCATGCTGATTTGTACTCGGCTTTCGCCAAGAAAAGCACCAACTAAGACGTAGCTTTACAGTAACCTATGCTTCTCCATCCATTTACGCTTCTTTCCATCTAGTGACGTGAATCTTCTGTCTGGTGTTAATAGTGTATTTGCGCGTCAGCACACACAACGGCTGCAACCACAGTGCGGTCCCCCCATAACAACCCTCTGGATTGAGCGGAGTAGGGAACATCTCTAGGGTCTTCAAGTGGGCACCTTCCGTCCTCAGTGTTTCGTCGACTAGCCCACGACACCTCAAGAGGGCTCGACAGTGACTCTGGCGTCCCAGAGTCACCCCCCTCCGTCCCCCACTCAACTCAGCCCAGCTTACTGACCTCTACTTCCCTCTCGCTGCTGAGACCTAACCACAATCTCACAATCTCTCCGCAACCCAACCATACGCGCCAACCCGTTTGACTAAGGCTGTCGAGCCCCACTGGTGCGTTAATATGCAGTTTCAGTGGCAACGGTTCCGTATGGCATACCACCTACCGCAAAACACAATATCTGCCCAACCACCCGTCATTCACGCAATATACAGAGGAACGTAATGACTGTAAATACTATACAACCTATACAAATAAATCAACACCCTTCAAGTTTTCAAGAATTCTACGAAACCGTAGCATGGCGGCCTGTACACAGCCAGCTAGAATCTTTCCGTCTCAACCACAGCCAGTTGCTGCTCCTTTCTGCTGCTTCAGATAAGTTCTTTACTGTGCGACGCAACTCTTGACCACTGAATCCGACGTCTCTGAGGAACTGGGTTGTAGAGTGTGCCACAAAACCTCGACAACCCACTTCCACTGGATAAACCTGGACTCTCCATCCTCGCTGTTCTGCTTCAGTGGCCAGATGAGCATTCCGCAGTTTCTTCCTCTCATATGCCTCATCTACCATCTACCGCATCCTCCCATGCCACTGTTAACTCTATCAGTTGAACAATGCGTGCTGATCCAGACCACAAAACAATATCTGGTCGTAGGTTAGTGGTGGCAATCTCAGGTGGAAAAATAAGCCGTTGATCAAGATCAACCAGCATCTTCCAGTCCCTAGCAGCTTCCAGTTGTCCTGGGCGAGAATTGGTGTTAGCACCTTTTCTTGGTGGTTGCTCGCCTGGGCGGAGGAATATTGTCTTCTGCGTGTAATGTTTTGCTAGAACAGGCGGCAACTTATTGGTCACACTACGCTTGCCTTCCAATGCTAAAGCCAAACATCGCAATACTTGGTCATGGCGCCAAGTAAACCGACCTTGGCTAAGAGCCACCTTACATCCTGTCAAAATGTGCCTTAATGTGGCAGGTGATGAACACAAAGGACAAGATGGATCCTCTCCTACCCAGAGGTTTAGGTTCTGTGGTGATGGGAGAACATCATATGTTGACCTAATAAGGAAACTGATCCTACTCTCTTCCATTGACCAAAGGTCTTGCCAGCCCATTTTTCGTTGTTCCACACTCTCCTATCTCATCCACTCTCCCTGCTTGGCCTGGGAAATGGCCTTTATACATCCCATCCTCTCCTCCTGCTTTCGCACCTCGTTGACTACCAGCTTCCTCCTTTGGGCTGGGCCTGCCTTGTGCCATTTAGGAGGAGCTAAACTGAGCCCAAAACTCCCTCTTCCATGCTGTACCTGTCCCACGATATCACCAATTTGAAGGTCAGCCTTTGCCTCTACTACAGATTTCTTTGCTGACCACTTTCTACCAGTTTTTACCACAGGGGCTGCCTCCCTTACACAAGGGAGACTAATCAAAACTAAGGATCAGGCTTCAGAATACGGTAGTAAAAAGATCCAAAGAGCCAGGAAAATCACTTGGGTTATGTGTCAAAAAATAAAAGAATATTTTATCCAAAGCCAAGAGGATCTGGAAGGTAGTCTCATGTTCATTATTCCGGAGATTTCGAGCCATAGTCAGAACAGTTCTTCAAGTGATTTCCTGCCCTTAATACCTTATTAGCTATGCAGTAAGTAAGAAACAGTATTCTAAAGTGTTACCAATTACATTTTAAAATATATTTAATTAGAAAACATTTATTTTAAATTGTAAAAATAAACAGTTTTTGCTTTATTTTGGATCAAATAAATGCAGCCTTGGTGAGCAGAAGAAAAACGTACAGATCTGTACCTGTAGGTCTACAGTTTTTAAGTAAAGTATTTTTTGTAAAGAAAATGTAGTCAGATTATTTCTTTTAACTAAAACTTGATTTTGTGAATAAGCCAAAACAATACATTCAATCATTAAGTCTCCTCACATGTATTTTCTATAGTTCCCTCATTGATATTCCCAGGGGAGGGTCTTTGTCTTTTCAGGTGTGAATCACAGCATTATTCATGATGTTTCACGCCCTCCGTGCATACAGCAATTCTGACAGTTGAGTGTCTTACAAAAGTTAAATGACTATATTGTTTGTATGAAGGAGAAATCAGGATGCTTTTCACATCGTTTTAAAGAAAAAACTCTAGGCAACAAGATCCAGATCCAAGATAAAAATCCTTGATAACAAATGTTTATTATGTGTTATATAGCTTAATTTCAGTGACTTAAAAATTTAATTAAAAAAAAACATGCATATAAACGTTATTTTCTCAAAACTACAAACTTGTATGTACATGTTGCTCACATATTACTGTTGCCCTGTTTGTGCTGAATACAGTGTAATCAGACTTTAGCCATTAATATGTTTTTAAGCAACTGAAAAAGCACAAATGTCAGGGCATGTCAAAACTTCTTCAGGGCCCCAAAATAGCGCCATCAAGGGTAACAATCCCACCAATTTAATGTGTCCTCAGAGGGAGCCCATACATGTGTGTGTCAAATTTGGTGAAATATTTAATTTTGTTTTGGAGTAATAAACATTTATATGTATGAGCGCATAAAAAATGACCCATGGGCGACTTTGATTGGATTTTTTTGCCACTTACTGTCACGGACGGTGGAGAAGAGATTCCAAAAGGCTTAAAGCAGGTAATATAGTCTTTTAATGGAAATAAGGCAAAGCCGCCAAGGCCGTTTAACAAAGGATAGTTCACAAAATATTCTTGGTTGGCAGAATGATGCTCAAGCGGCAGATCCGGAAGGCTCGTGTGAGAATAGAACAGGATTGCCGTGAGGCGTCGAGCCCTCTGCAACTCTCCACGGCACGACACTGGACACAGCACAAATCAGGTCACGTACTGCACAAAATAATTACCAGCACCGGACCGGACCGGACCGGACCGGACAGGCCCGGACAGGACAGGACAGGACAGGACAGGACAGGACAGGACAGGACAGGACAGGACAGGACAGGACAGGACAAGACAAGACAAGACAGGACAAGACAGGACAAGACAGGACAAGACAGGACAAGACAAGACAAGACTAATCATCTGAAGATGAAACACAAGCATTTAGCAACATACGTGACGGGTAACAATAATCCGACAGAGAAGAGGTGAGAGACAAAGCTAGAAATAGAGAGACTAATGACAAGAGATTGAGAGCAGGTGAGGGGATGAGAGAACGAGGAACAGCTGAAAGAGATGAGTGAGTAATAAGGGGTGAGCGTGTCAAATGTGTGTGTGTGACCAGCAGATGGAGACAGAGTAAGAAAAGAAGAGAGAAAGAACCAGGATCATGACAGTTACTATCAAAATTTTGACATTTGGGTATTAGCATGTAGCCAGCGACCAAATGTTTCAGAATTTCCTATGGTGGTTTCGTCTTGATCTGACTAACGGTTTAAAAGATATTCGCAAAAGTTTAAGCGCTCAATCACAACATTGCACTAACCATAAGGCAAAACCTAGCATGTTTGGTATCGTTGGACTCGGCAAGGAATCAGGAGATTGGAGATGACTCACATGAACATAAGTCAACCGCATCAAAAATTATGAGCATGTAAATAATTTTGGCCCTGGTCCAAAACTTCTCAGACTATTTTAGGGCATCATGCCAATTACCCATACCAAGTTTCGTAAAGATACATTCATGCGTTCTTGAACAGTGTTTGGAATAACGCCGTTTAAAAGAACGGCGTTAGGTAACAACGTTATTTTTTCAGTAACGGGTAATCTAACTAATTACTTTTCCCGTCGTTACAACGCCGTTAACGTTACTGGACGTTAAATGCGGTGCGTTACCACGGGTGTCAGTTTGGTTTGAAATGTGCTGGGGACAGAGACGCAATCGGAATTGCATTTTCAGAAGTGCTGGGTACAAACTTGTCAAACGATTCGCAAAGTTTGTTTGAGTTCTTAAATGGTGGTAGAACTTTTGCCAAGCGTGTCAGAGGTTACGGGTTCTAATCTGCACTCCTATAGGTTTTTTTTTCTCTCATCAAAATTGAATATGTTCATCAGTGGCTACAGTCTATATCAAGTAGGGACACGTTTGTGTGCATTTTATTTTGTGATTTCACCGGACTGAATAGAGAGTCTCCACAACGGCGACAGCTTGAAGCGCGAGTCCGTGTGAAGACTGCGCACTGTATCCATGACACTGATAGCAGCGGCAACGAGCGCTCAACTTGATTTAAAAAACAACACATTTTAGCGCTAGATCTCTTATTTAATAGCGAATTAAATGGCAATGCATGGTGTTGTTAGAGTTTGATTTATTTAATTTGGTACAGTTACTGCAAACACACTTTATATTATTTAACTGTTTATTTTTGAAGAAAATACTTGAAGTAGCCTACAGAGTGTCTACCAGACCAGTTGTCTGACATTGGGAGTTTGATTTATTTAATTAAGAATAAGACTTCAGAGCTAAACAAACTTTTTTGTTGTTTAAAAGTCTATTCTTGTTGTGAACAAAACACTTGGAAGTAGCGTAAAGGTTGTTTACTTGACCAGTTGTCTCAGGTTGAGAGAGTTTGATTTAATTTGCTAGAGTTAAATGCACTTTATATGGTGTAACTGTTTACTTATCTTACAAAGATAATACTTGAAGTGCAGGATAAACCTCTTGCTGTCTGTCGACGTGCAATAAATATCGAAAGTTATGTACAAACACCTTTCTGTTCTACTCATTTCAACTGACTTGTGAAAACTGCTAAAAAATATATATTTTTAACAGTAACGCAAATAGTTACTTTCCCTGGTAACGAGTTACTTTTATTATAGAGTAATTCAGTTACTAACTCAGTTACTTTTTGGAACAAGTAGTGAGTAACTATAACTAATTACTTTTTTAAAGTAACGTTCCCAACACTGTTCATGAAATATAGTATTTAAGTACAAAATTCAAAATGTCCGACGTCCGAATATGGTAAAATTGGATATCATTCTACTCGGCATGATGCCCCAAATCTAACGAGACCACTTATATGATTTTTGGACAAACCGTTCAGAAGTCATATGCAAAAAAATACATTTTTTATATCTCTGGACCAGTAGGTGGCACTGCGCTGAAACGCAGCATATGGCCTCAAGTCATGCTTGTGATGACATGTACCAAGTTTGGTCTGAATACAATAAAGCGTTCCGGAGATATAGCCTTGTGTCCAAAATGGGGTGCTCTACGTCAATTTCATTTGCGTGTTATTTGATAACGGTTGGGTTTATCAAAAAGCTTTTGATAACTTTTTGCCAGCATAGTCTGAAGATTATCTGATTTGATTTTAATGAAAATTGGAGCAACCGTCTAGCAGGAGTTCGAAAAAGTAGTTTTTTGGCGGAAAAATTTGGTGGGAAAAGTTTCATGACGGAAAATGGGTGCATATGGCCATAGGATGCAATCGAATCGCAATGAACCAAGGAATCAGGAAAAATAATTTTGTTTCCCTTACAGTTCAAGTTATTAGCATAAACATGTGTGCAACTTTAGACAGTTGGTGGCCCTAGAGGTATTGAGTTAGAGACTCCAAATTTGCTATGTTGACAGTTCAGACTGATCCCTTTTAGTGTGCCAAATTTAAAAAAAAAAAGGGCTGCCATATACTTCCAGAGCGGAGAAGATGATGAATAATGAATAATAATATGAACGCCAATGGATACAATTGGTGCCATCGCACCTTCGGTGCTTGGCCCCTAATAAAGAGTTGAATAGAAAATAGAATAATCAAACATTCACCTAAATTTAATGATTAATAAACATCAATTAAAAAAATTGAATTTTTGGAGTCAGATGAAACAAAGAGGTAGCCTAATTAAATTACTTTGCCACACTGAACAGACAGTAATGCGCAGAAACCTTCCCCCGCTTATCGGAAACTGTCGTTGGGCCGATTGGGCAGGCCTTACAAAACAAAGTTGGTTGGGGTAAGACACTGAAGGATGATTACGAGCTTCCTCATTTCTCTGACGCTACTGCTTCGGGTTAGGGATAATGCACATATCTCAGAGCCATTGACACATCAGCAAAGGTTCACTGTTGTTTAGTTATGGGCAAAGCTAGAGTCACTCCTAAGATTACTACCATACCAAGGCTGGAGCTGTCAGCAGCAGCAGTCGCTGTACAAAAAAAGAAACTTGCTCAGAAAAGAGTGAGAGATAGACAACCTAAATGAGTGGTACATTAATAATGATGCCAGAAGATTTCATATCTTTGTGGTCAATCATATTTAGTGGATTAAAGTACAGACGCTAAGCAATGGAGATATGTGATCTCTGATAACCCAGCTGATTATACATCCAGTGGCCTAACAGCAGAAGAGCTCATATCCTCCAACATTATCAGAGCTTCAAAAAGCACAGGTTCGTAACAACCAAACGAATGAAGAAAGATCATTACTTGAACAACACTGTGGGTAAAATGGTCTGCTAAATGTATGAAGTTTAAGTAATCTTAGGTTATTAAGAATTAGATACTGCTTCAGATTGTCGTCTTATTGTGGAATATATATATATGGAATGCAATTCTTATCTTAAAGAAAAATTAGCTGAGAAGACATTTTCATGGAGACAACGGAAATAGGCTGGATAAAAAAAAAGGCTGTTGCATTTTATTGTCTCAATGCATTTTTTAAATTGGTCTAAAAGGGGGAGTGAATGAGTGTGTTCTGCAGTTTTGGTTTTATATGTCTTGAAAGGAACAGAGATATACATCTACATCATACGCCGTCGGTGTATGAATGGGTGAGTGAATGGGCGAATGAGAGGCAAATATGTAAAGCGCTTTGGCCAGTGGGTCTGTTAAAGCGCTATATAAATGCAGTCCATTTACCATTTACCATTTACCTTCTATACATCTTAAGTGCATTTTGGAACAACACAAGAATCACAATGCCAAGACGTCTTCTCACTTTGATATTGGGTAAATTTACCTTTCAATATTTGCACTTGGTATTTTTAATCACAGATGGAGTTTAAAGATTAACATTTCATAATGCAAATTTTAGGAAGATTAGGAACTGTATTGGCTGGTTTTGCCATATTTACTGTACTTCTGAATGAAGTTTGTTAATCTGTCATCTCTAAGGTTTTCAGGGAGCTGAAACTAGTGGATTATGTTTTCTGGTAACTTTAAACTGAGACACATTAATTATCACGACGTTTGATTGGGTATGATTGATTTTGAAAAGACATTTGCCTGTTCTAAATAACCTTTCGCTACTTTATGAAAAGCTAACATGTTATGAAGGGGCTCTAACAGAAAAATGTAATTTCTATAACATCTCGCACCAGAATGCAGATATATATACAGTCATTATTTAACATTGCTTAGTGTCTACACAGTGACAGGGTATGACGGGGCTAATGGCACACCTTAAGGAAAACGTGCTTTAAAGTGCCCATGTCATTTCTTTTCTTTGGCACAAAACCTGCTTGGACAGGACAGTTCAGGATACTAAAAAGTATCTAAATACATACATACAATAATATACACCTATTATTGTGTTTATTCTTGAGGGCAGAACATATATCATTAGTTAAATTTTTAATTATGAACACACAGGGTAAGCATGGCGAAACAAATTGATATTTGTGTCACAGTCACCTGTTAGTCACCGTCTGCACTACATGTTCCATCATCCTCTCCGGCTCACACCTGCATTTACCCGCACCTGCCGGCGATCACCAGATCATCTGCATCGCCTGTTTCCTGTTAATCAGTGTTCATCTGTGTTGGTATTTAGTTCACTCCTGTTCAGTCAGTCTTGGTCCGTTCTCCGTTATACCTAGTGTGTGTGAAACTTCTGCCCGTCTGTACCTATTTGTGTTATATATTCTAAGTAAACACCTTGCTTTGGAACTTCTGTCTTCTTCTGCCTGCACCACACCGTGACAATTTGTTGTATTAATATAACATTTAAGAAACAACAAAGCTGGCATGAAGGTGGGTATAATTACAATATAAAGTTACAATGGCTTTTATTTTTTATAAAGTTAACTTAATGAAGATGCTAAGGA
This sequence comes from Siphateles boraxobius, assembly GCF_051911475.1. Classification (NCBI taxonomy): domain Eukaryota; kingdom Metazoa; phylum Chordata; class Actinopteri; order Cypriniformes; family Leuciscidae; genus Siphateles; species Siphateles boraxobius. The sequence continues at coordinate 2,061,473 of NW_027509019.1, read as the reverse complement.
TATATATGTCCAAATATATATTCTGTATACATTTTGGAGATGATGGTATAATGCTTTCTTTTGTTTTGTTGTAAATTAATATGATAATGATAAACTGCATGATACAGTCACTCCTACTAGCCACTTTGACAGGTTGATTTTTATGTATAATATATACATTTTTCAATTGTAGTCTTTAAAAAAGCATCTGAAATAATACTAAACTAAGTGCAATGTAGTGTTGTAGAAAATAGTGTTCCCTTTCTGTCGGTCACTCCTAAATTTGTCGGAGGGAAACGACTGAAATGGGATCTCAGCAGAGAGACCAATCTACTTCGAGAGAAACTAAAACGAGCCACTGCACATGGCATGCCCCCCCCCCCCCCCCCCCCCCGCCTCTACCCTGCATGTGATGGCCACCCTGAAACTATGGAAGGCCAAAACACTCATAATGCAGGAAGGTAGTTCTGAGTCGGGGTTGAGCTGCGCATGCTGACTGAGATTAAGTCAAAGCGTTGGCCCTCGGCCAGACGATGTCCCCCCTGGTTAGCGCTCCCCAGACTGTCCCGCTGGCTCATCCGCACTATCAGACTCGGCTATGCGATTCAGTTTGCTCGGCACCCCCAAGTTCAGAGGCATCTGGTTCACCACAGTGTTGGCCAGTGGTGCTCCTGTCTTAAAGGCGGAGATCGAAGTCCTGCTGGCAAAGGATCAAGCCGGTCCCACCAGCCGATTTGAAGTCTGGGTTTCACAGCCCCTACTTCATTGTACCCAAGAAAGGTGGTGGGTTACAGCCAATCTTGGAGCTGCGAGTTTTGAATCGGGCCCTGCACAAGCTCCCATTGCTCACACAGAAACGCATTTTCGAATGCATCCTTCCCCAAGATTGGTTTGCAGCGATCGTCCTGAAGGAATTGTACTTTCACGTCTTGATTATTCCTCAACACAGGCCCTTCCTGCGCTTTGCTTTCGAGGGTCGGGCATATCAGTACAAGGTACTACCCTTTGGGCTGGCCCTGTCACCTTGCGTCTTTATGAAAGACATGGAAGCAGCCATTGTTCCACTCAGGGAACGCGGGGTTCGCATCCTGAACTACGTCGACGACTGGCTCATTCTAGCCCACTCGCGAGAGCTCTTGTGCGAACACAGGGACATTGTGCTCTGTCACCTCAGCCTGTTGGGGCTTCAAGTCATCTGGGACAAGAGCAAACTCTCCCCTTTGCAGAGGATCTCTTATCTCGGTATGGAGCTGGACTCTGTCAACCAGACAGTGCGCCTCACAGAGGAATGTGTCCAGTCGGTGAACTGCTTGAATTCATTCAAACGCAGAACAGCGGCCCCACTTTAACTTTTTCAGAGGCTCCTGGGGCATGTGGCATCCGCAGCCGCAGTAACGCCGCTCAAGTTGCTTCATATGAGGCCACTTGTACACTGGCTTCACAGTCAGTGACAGAGATGGGCGTGGCAGAGCGGCATGTACCGGGTTTCCATTACCCCGCACTGTCACCAAACCTTCAGCCCGTGGTCGGACCCTTCGTTTATATGGGCAAGTGTTCCCCTAGAACAAGTGTGCAGGCATGCTGTTGTCTTCACAGATGCCTCTGCCACCGGCTGGGGGGCCACGTACAACGGGCATGGAGCTTCAGGTCTGTGGGCGGGGGCCCATCTGCATTGGCATGCCAACTGCCTCGAGTTGCTAGCAGTACGTCTTGCATTCAGCTGCTTCAAGGTGCCGCTCCTTGGCAAGCATGTACTGGTCCGTACTGACAGCACTGCGATCGTTGTATACATAAACCGACAAGGTGGTCTGTGCTCTTGTCGCATGTCGCAACTCGCCCGCCATCTCCTCCTATGGATTCAGAAGCATCTGATGTCGCTTTGTGCCATTCACATCCCAGGCTTACTCAATCGTGCATCCGATGAGCTCTCATGACAGCTACGCTTCCGGGAATTTGGCGACTCCATCCCCAGGTGGTCTAGCTGATTTGGGGACGCTTTGGGGCCGCACAAGTAGATCTGTTTGCCTCCCCGGACATGTCGCTTTGCCAGTTGTTCTTGTCACTGATCGACGGAACCCTCAGCTCAGATGCACATAGCTGGTCCCGGGGCCTACGCAAGTATGCGTTTCCCCCTGTAAGCCTTCTTGCACAGGCCTTGTGCAAAGTCAGGGAGGACGAGGAGCAAGTCCTGCTAGTGGCCTCCTATTGGCCAAACCGGACCTGGTTCCCAGAACTAGTTCTCCTCGAGTCAGTCCCTCCCTGGCCCGTTCCTCTGAGGAAGGATCTGCTTTCTCAGAGGTACCCTATGTCTGGTCCCTGGACAGGATGCAAAGGTTCTAGGTGACCAACCCCAGGTGGTGGTAGACACCATCACTTCAGCTAGAGCCCCCTCTACGAGGCACCCCTATGCATTGAAGTGGAACCTATTCGTTAAGTGGTGCTCTTCATGCCAGGAAGACCCTTGAAGATGCCCGGTCAGAGTTGTGCTTTCCTTCCTGCAAGATGGGTTGGAGCGAAGGCTGTCTCCCTCCACCCTCAAAGTGTATGTCGTCGCTATTGCCCGCATCATGATGCAGTTTAAGGTAAGTCCTTGGGAAAACATGACCTGATCGGCAGGTTCCTGAGGGGAGCGACGAGATTAAATCCGCCTCGTCCCCCCTCTATACCCTCTTGGGACCTCTCTCTGGTGCTCAGCACACTGCAGAGACCTACCTTCAAACCGCTGCAGTCAGCTGAGCTTAAGATCCTGTCACTAAAGACAACGCTCCGGACTGTGCTGGCTTCTATTAAGAGGGTAGGGGACCTGCAAGGGTTTTCAGTTGACGAATCGTGCCTAGAATTCGTGTCGGCCAACTCTTACGTTGTCCTGAGACCCCGGCCCGAATATGTGCCCAAGGTTCCTACCACACCCTTTAGTGTCCAGGTAGGGAACCTGCAAGCGCTTCCCTCAGAGGAGGCAGACCCAGCCCTCGCTGTTCTCTGTCCCGTCCGTTCATTGCGCTTATACGTGGACCGAACGCAAAGCTTTAGGACCTCAGACCAACTCTTCGTCTATTACGGAGGCCAGCAGAAGGGAAAGCCTGTCTCCACGCAAAGGTTAGACCACTGGATAGTGGATGCTATTGTCTTGTTGTATCAATCCCAAGACATGTCTAGAAGTGTTGCTTCCTCCTGGGCACTGGCTCAAGACGCCTCGCTGACATGTATATGTAGTGCTGCGGGCTGGGCGACACCCAACATGTTCGCTAGATTTTATAGCCTTAATGTAGAGCTGGTATACTCACCCCAAGTGGCCAGTAGCGAGGGGAACCCGCTCAAGAGTCGGCTTGCTACGCCATTCTTGCTTGATCGGCTAGATACGTGCATCTATTGCTCCAGTATGTTTCCTGGAAATGGCTAACTCTGTTGAGTTCCCTTCAGGGAACGAGGGTTACTAAGACGTAACTGAGACGATTTTTTGATGCATATCGATACTGAAATATCTGAAACACTCATTTCCCACAGAATAGATACACGATACCAGCTATGCTTTCTCGCTCTCTCATCTCTCTGACTGCAAGTTTTACACACAAACCCACCTCTCCTCACTTGTTTAATTTGCTCCAGATGAATATTGTTGGTGTTACAGGGCTTGAATTCGTGGGATTGTGCTTAGTGCGCATCATTTTACTCATTCCCGCAGATTTTGTTCACACCCAAAGTGCGTGCACATAAAGTAAAATGCACACAAAATAATGTCAAAATGCCGGTCTTGGCAAGACAGAACACAGTCAGTTATGTTTTAAGTGAACGTAAACAGTGGAGAAAGAAAACGCATATGTAACAGGATAAAGGATCTGTGCATCAGGTCTTAAAGTGACAGCAGATTATGAGATAATATTAAAAATATCTACATGGCCGTTTTTGCCTATGGTATCAATGTCAAAACTGTGACAAAACTGTGTCCAGTTTGGAAAACCACTAGCCACAGTGGCTGGTGGCACAGTGGCAGACCAGGACTATTCAATTGGCAGCCCGGCAAACATTTCCATCCGGCCCGAGGGCACCCCAACCTCCCTCTTTTCCTGGCGGTGCAGCTAAATTTGTTTAGTGCCTGCAGCTGTACGGCTATACGCACTGTGTGCATCATGAACGCTTCAACTGACCTGAGAAACGTTTTCAGTCCGAATATTTCAGCAGTTATTATGTGTGTCCCATATTTCTGTCGACTGAACCAGCAATACAAATCATTCATGAATTCTTTGGTTTGATTATATATTTTCCATGAATTGGCCAATCGCTCTTGCATAACGGTCTGAAACGATTCGGATTCGTTCGGACCACTCTGTCACTGAATCATCTGAAGCGGTTTCTCTGTCAGTAACAACAAACAGAGAACAAATAGCGCTGTAGGTCCATACATGGACCTACACTATATTTTCAGAAAGTTTTGCGACATCTGCATTTACATGCACATGAACTTTAATGACATCCCATTCTTGATCCGTAGGGTTTAATATGGAGTTGGTCCACCTTTTGCATCTATAACAGATTCAACTCTTCTGGGAAGGCTTTCCGCAAGGTTTAGGAGTGTGTTTATGGGAATATTTGACCATTCTTCTAGAAGAGCATTTGTGAGGTCAGGCACTGATGTTGGACAACAAGGCCTGGCTCACAGTCTCCGCTCAAATTCATCTCAAAGGTCTTTCATCAGGTTGAGGTGAGGACTCTGGAGGCCAGTCAAGTTCCTCCAGAACAAACTAGCTCATCCATGTTTTTATGGACCTTGCTTTGTGCACTGGTGCACAGTCATGTTTGAACAGGAACATCCCCAAACTTTTCCCACAAATTAGGGAGAATCAAATTGTCCAAAATGTCTTGGTATGCTGAAGCATTAAGAGTTCCTTTCACTGGAACTAAAGGGCCATTCCCAACCCCTAAAAAACAACCCCACACCATAATCCCCCCTCCACCAAACCTTACACTTGGCACAATGCAGTCAGGCAAATACCGTTCTCCTGACAACCGCCAAACCCAGACTAGTCCATTGGATTCCCAGACAGAGAAGCATTATTGGTCACTCCAAAGAACACATCTCCACTGCTCTAGAGTTCAGTGGCGGTGTGCTTTACACCACTGCATCTGACGCTTTGCATTGTACTAGGTGATTTATGGCTTGAATGCAGCTTCTCGGCCATGGAAACCCATTCCATGAAGCTCTCTACGCACTATTCTTTAGCTAATCTGAAGGCCACACAAAGCCTACCACTTCATGGCCGAGATGCTGTTGTTCCCAATTGGTTCCACTTAGTTATAATACCAAACAGTTGACCGTGGAATATTTAGTAGTGAGGAAAATTCACAAATGGCTCATCCCAAGATGGCCGCCGCCATTCCAGAGTCCCGTCCCAAGATGGTCATCACCTTTCCAGAGTCTCGTCCCAAGATGGCCATCGCTGTTCCAGAGCCTCATCCCAAGTTTGCCTCAACCTTTTGTAGCAAAAGTTTGATCTATGAAATATTAATAATCAATAATAACTGGTTATAATTGATCATGAATATTTGGATCAGTTAATATAATTAACTTAATGTAGTAAAATTAATTTTTACTTCAACCCAACTGTTTGTCCCGTGGACACTCAGCATTAATTGTTTATTAATTCTAAGAAATAGTCATTTCCAGGGAAGGGAAATGTCTTTATTACTGTACAGTACTATTAAGAGCATGTAGTCACAATCTAAATCGTAAGGTAAATTTCGTATGCTAGCAAAGAATCAGAACCAAATACATATTGTGCACAAGTTTTATTAACAAAAACACGAAAAAATAACTACCATACAAACAATTACACATTCATTCATGCATTCATAGGTAGATGGTTAAAGTGAAAGAATGAAACCAGAGGTAGGAAATGGAACTATGGAAAATATCCATTTAACTATGAAAAGAACCATCAATATTATCATTTTTAAAGCACCTTCTTAAAAGCATACTTGCATGGCCTTGCAGTGAACACAATTCTTGAAGTTGTTGAAAATTGACATTTGTTGGTTTTGTGAGTGTCAAATGTTGAAGTTGCAATCGTTTTCTTCTCCGTTGGATGAAGAAGAAATGATGAACTGGCGTGGTTAGTTCGACTCTGTTGGGAGAGTGAAGGCCTAGCAGGCTCTGGTCACAGCCTGCTGGGGCCCCATGGAGACATCAACCCGAAGAAGCAGCAGTGAAGGCCAGAGGAAGAGAGGACTAAGAGAGCCAATGGTAGGAGTTGCGATGGACTTCTTCTGCGTTGAATGAAGACGTTGTGCCAAACTCCTGAGGTTGTCCTTGATTCTGTCGCGGTTGAGAGAGTCCTCTCTCCCCTGAATGAGCACATGGCTGGTTGTGAGTCAAGGCTTGCTGCCCTGGGGCCTGCTGAGGCCACGCAGGACAGCACAACACCGCGAACGTAAAGGAGAAGGCCAAAAAGAGAGCAAATGTTGGGTGTAGATTTAATATAAAGCCACAGAAAGTTCCCACCTCTCAGGGTTGGCTCGGCCAATAAGAAAGGTTGAAGTTCCAGGCGGGAGAACTTGGTTTATGGCTCTTTGTTTCAAGGGTGCTCATTTGCATGTGCACGCTGGAGGGGTGGTAGCCGATGAAGAAACTAAAGATTCTTGTAATACTAATATGTTGTTGTTATCGACATATCATGTACACAGTCATTTCTATCTTCAAAGTACCAAGTTATAGAGACCAAATATGGTATCGGTGATGTTACAATGACCGTTGGTTGTATAATAAAATACATACCGTAGTATCAAATACATAATATACATAAAATACAAGACAGTTAATCATTCACACAAATGTTCTGGGATGAACATTTTTGTTCCAGAAGTTCCAGAGCTTCGTCCCAAGATGGCCACCGCTGTTCCATATACAGTTTGGGAGCAGATTAGAAGTCAATGTTGGTGGATTCAGGGGAATTAGACAGAAAAAAATGTCACTGTCATACATAAATGATGCATGCTCACTTATAGATCTGTTTATCGATAAATAAATGCAGGGAAGTCTGTTTTAATGTCTGTAGGTTCTAATGGCAGGGGCCCTGACCACATTTTTAACAGCAATAAAACTGATCGTAGTCATGGTAACAAAAGATCCTTCTTGCCCTTGGTGGGGGATGGGACCACAGATCCCAGAGTGAGTTTTAATTATTATTTGTTACCTAAAACAAATAATTGTGTATGATTTGTCTCAGTCGTTACACTTTCCATGATCTCGTCCCAAAATGACTGCCGCCATTCCAGAGTCTCGTCCCAAGATGGCCGCCGACGTTCCAGAGCCTCATACCAAGATGGGTGCCACTGTTCCTGAGCCTCATACCAAGATGGCTGCCGCCATTTCAGGGTCTCGTCCCAAGATTCCCGTCGCCATTCCAGACCCTCTTCCCAAGATGGCCACCGCCATTCCAGACCCTCATCCCAAGATGGCCACCGCCATTCCACACCCTCGTCCCAAGATGGCCGCCACCATTCCAGACCCTCGTCCAAAGATGGCCACCGCCACGCCAGAACCTCGTCCTAAGATGGCCGCCACCATTCCAGACCCTCGTCCCAAGATGGCTGCCGCCGTTCCAGAGCTTCGTCCCAAGATGGCCACCGCTGTTCCATACACAGTTTGGGAGCAGATTAGAAGTCAATGTTGGTGGATTCAGGGGAATTAGACAGAAAAAAATTTCACTGTCATACTGTACAAATATATAGTTATTGTTTTGCTGTTCATGCAAAGGTTCCTAGAGGGGTTTATTTCAAGAACACAAAACACATGGAAGAGTGTATTAGGGAGTGATGCTCCTGTGAATTGATGTTTTGAGCTTATTCTGTGCTATCATTCTGAAGTCATCTGTTGTGTCATCACTGAGACATCTATCTGTCTGTCGTTTATTGCCTTGTCAGTTATGTTTTGATGTTGTTGTTTAATTCAAATTGTAAGTCTACAATATTTTGAATATGTCCTTGTTTTTCATCTCAACAGCCAGTGCCCTAACTTCTGTAACTGGTAAGTAACAGACTCATTTAAAAGTCCGTTCTCATTCTAGTTGTACAACATATGAACAATGACAGTTTTGGCTAGTTTGCAAGTTCGCATGTTGTAAGATGTCAGTTGTATCACAATGGAGTTTATATACTGTATATATATATATATATATAATTTTTTTTTTTTTTTTTTTTTTTTTTAGGAGATTATAGCATTAGACTGGCAGATGGCAATAACGACTGCTCTGGAAGAGTTGAGATTCTTTATGATGGCCAGTGGGGGACAGTGTGCGATGATAGCTGGGACATTAACGATGCTACTGTGGTGTGTAGACAGTTGGGATGTGGAAAAGCTGAAAGTGCACACAGCAGTGCTCATTTTGGCCAGGGAAGTGGTCAGATCTGGTTGGATGATGTGGGATGCACAGGACATGAATCATCCCTCACACAATGTTCTCACACTTCTTTTGGAACACATAACTGCGGTCATGGTGAAGATGCAGGTGTTGTCTGTGTAAAAGGTAAAATCATTCCTCTAAAGTAGAAAACTGATGAAAACAATAAGGACTCCTAGCAATGTCAAACACATACAATACACAGATAGGCCAGAAAATAAATGTTTAATCACATTGTGCTTTCATTTTTAATGCCATCTATCAGACACAAGGTTGGTCAATGGGTCTGATTCATGCTGTGGGAGACTGGAGATCCATTATAATGGCCAGTGGGGAACCGTGTGCGATGATGACTGGGACATGAAAGATGCTGCTGTGGTGTGCAGACAGTTAAAGTGTGGATCAGCCATCAGTGCACCTCATAATGCCGCCTTTGGTCAAGGCAGTGGATCAGTCTGGCTGGATGATGTCAAATGCTTGGAAAGTGAGGGAATCCTCACTCAATGTTCACACAGTGGACTAGGAACACATAACTGTAATCATGGTGAAGATGCTGGTGTTGTTTGTTCAGGTAAGCTAAATCTTTAGCAGCTTGACACGTTATTTTTGGGGAAATCACATTAAACCTTTAGAATTTATATAATTCATTCATTTCATCACATTGTCTTATTTCTTCTGCAGGTGAGCTTCAGATGCCCACACTTTTCCTGACCTCCACACAATCAGTTGTTTCTCGTAGAGAAAATATCCAGTTCAGATGCACAACACCTAAACCAAGGTGTAATGTTAATGCTGAATTCCAGCTCTTCATAAACGGACCATCTGTATCCTCCCAGAAACATGTATCTAGTGTGACTTTCAACATTGTTAATGTAGACGTTTCACATCAGGGCAACTACAGCTGTCAATACTCATACCAAAACAACACTATCAAGTCACCTTGGAGCAACAGTGTTAACATCACTGTGGGTGAGTACGTTCAGTCTTGTCCCGTAGCCTACATCATAGATAAATGCATTAGTTGAATAAAATTGAGTTCACTCATGAATTGATGCCTTTTCTGCATTTTGAAAAAGTTGAACTTTGGTCACAATGATGCCGTTCTTTATTTCTCTGAGGTTTCCTGAATTTGTTTATACCCGAGGCCACTCTACTTCTGATTCTATAACCATATTAATGTATTCTAATTGTTTTTTAGTGGACATGCAGCAGCCCAGCTTCCCTTTCAAGGGAACTTCGAGCTGCGTCAAACGCTGCGGGAACGCCCCTGCGTTGTGCGTCATGAAGCACGTATGGAATCAGCCCAATGGAGAGATGAAACGTCATAGGCGGGTGACGTCATCGACCAGGAAACTATAAAGCACCCCAAAAACACAAGCGCATTAGCTTCTGTGCTTTCAGTCGCGCTACATGTGAATCTGTCCCTGTGTGATATTGTCTGTCTTACATACCCTGCACCACACAAACAATTTATCCCTATATATATATATATTGAGAGATTATGGCGGACGAACAGCAGTTTAGAAAGTGTGTTCCTCCCTGCTCGCGTTATTTAACGAGCGGGGATACACATGATCTTTGTGTTGTTTGTTTGGGAGTTCAGCATGCCCAGTTTGCTCTCGAGGGAGCAGACTGTGAGCATTGCGAGCGTTTGCCGTTAAGGACGCTCCGCTCCCGCCGGTCGCTCTTTGAGGAGAGCGGTTCGGTGCGCGCTCCCCGCGGTTCGGGTCCCGCTTCTGCCGAGGCAGAGCGGCGGCGCTTATCGTGGGGATCGCAGATGGATCTCACAGCGGGGTTTGAGACGGGCTCTGCCTTATCTCTCCCTTCACCTGTGAGATCCAGTGCCTCAGTCCCGGGTTCGGAAGCACGCGCTGCGGTTTCTTCCGCTCGGGCTGAGGCACCAATGCTATCCAGTTCTGAGGAACTTGATGTTGTTAGTGTTGAGGGAGATGTGGAGGATTCGCCACCCCACACTCCTGAGAGTGATGAGCTTATGGAGGTGTTAACAAGAGCTGTTGAAAAACTTAATATTGAATGGCCAGTGACTAGACAGGAGTCTGTTTCTAAATCAAAGTTGGATGAGAGATTTTTGCCGTCACGTGTGCAGCCTCCACGCCGGTGCCTGCCGTTTTTCCATGATCTCCACACCGAGGTGTCGAAATCATGGAGAAAACCGGTGTCATATAGAGTGTTTAGTCCCCAGACTTCAACATACGCTAATATTATGGGAGCCAAGGCTCATGGTTATGGTGCGTTGCCTCGTGTGGAAGAGACGCTTGCGAGCCATCTCTCCCCCGAAGCAGCATCATCTTTTAAGGCACCGGCATTACCCACCAAGCCTTTAAGAAACACTTCGGCTTTGGTGGGTAAAGCATATTCGGCAGCAGGTCAGGCTGTGTCATGTCTGCATACTATGTCAATCTTGCAGGCATACCAGGCTGATCTGCTAAGGGACATGAGTGAGAGTGAGGAGGTCAGTACTGACGTAGTTCGCGAACTGCGTCAGGCTGCTGATTTATCCCTGCGTGCCACCAGAGAATCGGCCAAATTAATGGGTCGTTCTATGGCAGCTCTGGTGGCCGCAGAAAGACATTTGTGGTTAAATCAGACTAATATTAAAGAGAGAGAAAAAGCTTTTCTTTTAGATGCTCCTCTTTCTCCCATGGGGTTGTTTGGTGATGCTGTGAATTCAGTTATCGATAAATTCCAAGAAGAAAAGAAACAAACTGCAGCTTTTAAACAGTTTCTTCCCCTTAAAGTTCATGTCCCTGGGGCTGCTGGGCGGGAGCAGCCCCGGCCGTCTTCGAGCTCATCACATAGAGCGCAGCAGAGGCAGAGTGTCGCGTCTCGTGCTCCCCCTGCTGGACAGTGGGCTCAGCCGCGACACTCTCAGCCGAAGCCTTCTCCCAGTAGAACTGATCTGAGGACAGTTATATTGGCTAAGAAGGCTTCGGCTAAGAAGAAGTCCTGACGCCAAGCCGTTCAGGATGCTGAGGGTGGTCCCCACCGAGGCGGAAAGGTGTTCACCTCTTTTTACGGTGCCCATTCCTCCTCGGTGCCCTCAGGGGCTCGTTCTGCCAACCCCGCCTTTATGCCGGGGCACAGACGATCCCAGCGAGCGCTTTCCCGAGGGACGCTCGCTCCCTCTGAGGAGGGTCTCAGAGCGGTCAGACCAGTTGTTCCCTGCCGGTGCGCCGTTACAGGGCGCTGCGTCTGCTGCTCAAGTTACACCAGAGGCCAGTCTCGAGAGGCTGGTACCCTTAGTAGAATTTCTGGCAGAGTGGAAAAGCCTTCCAAAAATATCTCATTGGGTCCTGCAGACAGTAGAAAAGGGTTATGCTATCCAGTTCAGGTGTCGTCCACCAAAATTCAGAGGGGTTCTGCACACAGTGGTGGGCCCCGAGCAGGCTCTGGTATTGGAACAAGAGGTGAAAACGCTCCTTCAAAAAGAGGCTATAGAACGGGTTCCTCCTCCCAGTTTGGAGTCAGGTTATTACAGCCGATATTTCATCGTTCCAAAGAAGGATGGGGGGTTGCGTCCAATTTTAGACCTGCGCATATTGAATCGCTCGGTAGGGAAGCTAAAATTCAAGATGCTCACTATCAAGCAGATCGTGTCTCAAATCAGGTCCGAGGACTGGTTTGTCACGATAGATCTGAAGGACGCATACTTCCATGTGTCCATCCTTCCACAACACAGGAAGTTCCTGAGGTTCGCCTTCGGGGGCGAGGCGTACCAGTACAGGGTTCTTCCGTTTGGCCTAGCTTTATCTCCCCGCACTTTCACGAAATGCATGGATGCAGCACTAGTGCCTCTGAGGCTTCAGGGCATTCGTATTCTCAATTACATCGACGATTGGTTGATTTTAGCTCAGACCGAGCAGATGGCGGTTCGGCATCGAGATGTCGTCCTCGCTCATATCAGAAAGTTGGGGTTGAGGCTGAACGCAAAGAAAAGTGTATTATCTCCTTCCCAGAAGACCACTTTTCTGGGTGTCGTTTGGGATTCGGTATCGATGCGGGCGCGACTCTCTCCGACCCGCATCGCTTCGATTCTCTCAGCTGTGAAACAAGTGAAGCTAGGCCAGCTACTCACTGTCAAGCAGTTTCAGAGACTGTTGGGTCTGATGGCAGCAGCGTCCAACGTTATACCTTGCGGCCTGTTGTACATGAGACCGCTACAGTGGTGGCTCAGGACCAAGGGATTCTCCCCGAGGGGAAATCCGCTCCGCACGTTCAAAGTCACGCGGCGCTGCCTTCGTGCTCTGGTCATGTGGAGAGAAACTTGGTTCCTATCCAAAGGTCCTGTGCTGGGGGCTCTTTGTCGTCGCATAACGCTAACGACGGATGCTTCCCTCACAGGGTGGGGGGCGGTCATGAGTGGTCGCCCAGCCCAAGGTCTGTGGCAGGATCATCATCTTTCGTGGCACATAAATTGTCTAGAGATGTTGGCTGTGTTTCAGGCTCTGAAACACTTCCTAACAGACCTGAGAGGCCATCATGTGTTAGTTCAATCAGACAACACGTCGGTGGTCTCTTATATAAATCATCAGGGGGGCCTGCGGTCTCGCCGGCTTTACAAGTTGGCCCGTCAGATCCTCCTGTGGTCCCAAGGGAAGCTACTATCTCTGAGAGCAATGTATCTCCCTGGGTATTTGAATGTGGTAGCAGACTCCCTGTCGAGGCAGGGGCCGAGGCCAGGGGAATGGAGACTCCACCCCGAGGTGGTGGAGCTCCTTTGGTTGAGTTTCGGTCGCGCCGAGGTGGACCTATTCGCTTCCAAGGAGACCACTCATTGTCATCGGTGGTTCTCCATCACTCTTCCAGCCCCCCTGGGGTTGGATGCTATGGTGCAGCCGTGGCCGAGGTCACGTCTGTACGCCTTTCCCCCGATTGCTCTGTTACCAGGAGTTCTGGAGAGGGTCCGCCGGGACGGGGTCAGTCTACTACTAGTAGCCCCGTTCTGGCCGGCCCGAGTATGGTTTGCGGACCTGATTTCTCTCCTGGACGGTTCTCCTTTGGAGCTCCCGGTCAGGAGGGATCTACTCTCCCAGGCGGGGGGCACGATACTTCACCCCCGCCCAGAATTGTGGAAACTGTGGGCTTGGCCTCTGAGGGGGCCCAGCTCATAGACTCCGGTCTCTCAACCGAGGTTGTTGAGACCATTCTTAACTCCAGAGCTCCATCCACGAGGAAGCTTTATGCCTTGAAGTGGAAACTTTTCACTTCTTGGTGTGGAGAACACCTGCAGGACCCAGTTAACTGCCCAGTGGGTGCAGTGCTGGAATTCCTGCAGGAGCGCTTCTCCACAGGGTTATCCCCCTCCACACTAAAGGTGTATGTGGCGGCACTAGCTGCTTACCACGTCCCTTTCAGTGGAGTTTCTCTTGGGAGACACCCGCTTATAACTCGTTTCCTCCGTGGCACTTTGAGGCTGAGGCCAGCAGTTCGTACGAGGGTGCCGACTTGGGATCTGGCCATTGTATTAGAAGGTCTTTCCCTAGCTCCTTTTGAACCTATCGAAGAAGTTCCCGAGAAGTTTCTCACTTTTAAGACTATCTTTTTGCTTGCTATCTCTTCACTAAAAAGAATCGGAGATTTGCAGGCTCTGTCGGTTTCACCCTCGTGCCTGGAATTTGCACCTGGCATGGTTAAAGCTTTTCTGCATCCTAGACCAGGTTACGTTCCTAAGGTTCCAACTAATATTGTTAGACCTACGGTTCTGCAGGCTTTCTGTCCTCCTCCATTTATGTCATCGGACCAGGAGAAACTTAATTCACTCTGCCCTGTTAGGGCATTAGACGCTTATGTCCACAGAGCTGCCCTGTGGAGGAAATCAGAACAACTTTTTGTATGTTTCGGGCCACCCAGGAAAGGGTGTCCGGCGTCTAAACAGAGAATGAGCAAGTGGGTGGTTGAGGCTATCTCACTTGCTTATGAGTCGGCTGGCCAGCCTTCACCTTTGGTTGTCCGAGCTCACTCTACCAGGAGTATGGCTGCTTCTAAAGCTCTTTTGTCGGGGGTTTCCCTGAGTGATGTTTGTGATGCGGCTGGATGGTCTTCACCGCATACTTTTATTAAGTTCTATGACCTAGACTTAAGCTCTACCCCTGGGGCACAGGTGCTCTCGTCCTCTGTGCGCTAGTCTCACATGACGGTCATTTGGTCCTATGGCGACGTGGGTATTCGCGTTCCCGCAGCGTTTGACGCAGCTCGAAGTTCCCTTGAAAGGGAACGTCTCGGTTACGTATGTAACCCTAGTTCCCTGATAGGGAACGAGACGCTGCGTCGCTCCGCCATACTCCCGGCACTCCCGTTAGCGCTTCCTTCAAGCCTATCAGAAGCTAATGCGCTTGTGTTTTTGGGGTGCTTTATAGTTTCCTGGTCGATGACGTCACCCGCCTATGACGTTTCATCTCTCCATTGGGCTGATTCCATACGTGCTTCATGACGCACAACGCAGGGGCGTTCCCGCAGCGTTTGACGCAGCGTCTCGTTCCCTATCAGGGAACTAGGGTTACATACGTAACCGAGACGATTTCCCACAGTGCTCTTGATGGATGGATTGACGGGGGGCCTCAGGGGCCAGTGATCACCAGGGGCCACAGTTTCACTATCATCTGTTCCACTGAGTCTCATTATCCTGGAGGCTCCTTCTACTTGTTTCGGGAATTGAATATCATCAGTAATCAAACAGCTGTCAATCACTCTGCCTCCTTCCCCTTTCCTGAGGCAGATTATTCACATGAGGGAAGCTACAGTTGTGTTTATGAAGTCAGTGTGTCCTCTCGCACCTTCCGTTCATCTGCCTCTGAACTGCTGGTCATCACTATCACAGGTATTGATGTATAAGTTTAAAAACAAGCTGGACTGCTGGTGATGAAAGTTTAACTCAAACATGTGTCTTTCTCAGCCTCCCTGCTTCCTGTCATTATTGTTGTGATGTCAGCTGTACTGCTTTTATTGTCTTCCCTCATAATCATCCTCCTGAAGACAAAAGGAATAAGGAAACTCATATGAAGTGCTCTTCTAGAAAAGGTAACAGAGTTTGCATTTTATAAAAGTCAGACAATGTCTTTTAAAACTCTCTTTCATTGTCTTCCAGTGTCATTGTCTTTTCTTATTCTATATAACAACTTCCTCTAATTTTGTCCCTTCATCTCTATGCAATGTCACTTAGGTCCATTGAATTCATATGTAGGTGCATCCAGTGACAAGAAATACGATGATGATGATGATGATGATGATGATGAGGATGATTATGAAAACCTGGAATTTAATGATAAAAACGTAGTCAATGAGATTACAGAAACTAAAAGTGTGGTAGACAAATCTGATGATAACATTTATGAAAGCTGTTGTGATGTATAATGAGTGAACCCAAAATACTACACTTAATGGGGCTCCAAAACAGATTAAATGCAGTATGTCCTTTATAGGGATCATGGATTGAGAAATCAAATTTCCCTTGACTAGATAAACAGTATAGGGTACAACGGGGCTATGAAAATGTAAAATGTAAAAATTTACTTTTCACTACTTCCATAGTGTATGATTGCTGAAAAAAAATACAAGTTTGTATTGAACATTGATAGAGCAACAGATTTTGTGTGAAAATAAATCGTAAAAGTGGTTTATTTTGTTTAAAAATCGTATAAATGTATGTATGAGGTGGCGAGGAGGGTCTTTTACCCCACAGACACGGGGTTAAACCAGCACGGGGCAAAATACACACAGTATTGATACAAATACTTCGGCTAAAATAGTATATTTTAATATTAGTTAATACAAGTTAATACTTGTTCAAAACAATCACTTTAGCAAAATTTGCAGTATTTTTGGTTTATTTTGATTGTTTTATTTTGTTCAATAAATAATAATAAATATAAGGTCATTAATATTTAAAAGTATGTTTTAAAAAGTAAGAAACAAAATTATTTTAAAAAGTTTCTTTAATTAGCTTGAGCAAATATGAAAATCGTTAACAAGACATTTGTCTTAAAATATATTCAATAATTCTATCAACTCATTTGTTGATTAAATCTACAACATTTTAAAAACATTAAATAATAGATCAAATCAGCACTGCCGTTCGAGATCACGTCAAGGATCAGGGAAATCTCCAGGTGCATCTTGAAAAGCGGATGTTTTGGAAAGTG
This sequence comes from Siphateles boraxobius, assembly GCF_051911475.1. Taxonomy (NCBI): domain Eukaryota; kingdom Metazoa; phylum Chordata; class Actinopteri; order Cypriniformes; family Leuciscidae; genus Siphateles; species Siphateles boraxobius. Next base: position 2,044,942 of record NW_027509019.1, on the reverse strand, counting down.
CTGCAAGTTTTTGTGCCATCTAGTGGTTAGAGGAAAATAAAACCAAAGGTGCCTTTACCCCGTTGAGCCTTTAGCCCCATTGTACCCTACATTTACATTTTTAACCTGTCTTATTCTAGCATTCTTTTTTATCAACACTTTTATCTGGGTAAGTTTCATAAAAACCTACATTTTGAATATTTGGTATAATGGTATTTCACACATTCTATGCATTTCTGTTTTGTCTGTCTTTCTGTTGTCAACATTTCTAATAATTTTTTTCACCCTGTATTAAAGTGACCCTATTATGCTATTTTAAAGTCTCCTAATTTTGTTTTGGAGGTTGTTGTGCATTAATTAGAGTAACAATAGCAATAATAGAATATAAATGTTTAGTTAATTTTCTTTGATAATAACAGAAACAGTTTAAATGGTAATTTATTAGGTTGTTCAGCTTTAAGAAAAGTGTACCTATAACGCGTAGTGGGCGCGAGCGCGCAGAAAGAAAAAAAGAGAAGAGAAATGTGATTGATTCCATGTGTGTGTGCTGAAGTTATGTGTAATCCTGTTCATAAACTTCAGTAAACAGTTTGTTTTATTTTAATTCAAGTCGTCAGTGGTCATTACTGCTTGCTAATAAGAAAAGACATGCCAGAGATCTCCTACAACAGGTTTACATGCATCAAAGGTCAAAAACAGTTTAATTTCCTCATTATATACATTGCACATCACCACATTTTTAAATTATTCTCAGACGACTCGATGGATAAATCAGTCTCTCAAAATCCCTCCTTTCCGTGAGCAACTCTGCTCTGATTGGCCAGATGGCCCAGTCTGTTTTGATAGGTCTACTGCTTACAACACCTGTCGGAAACAAAAACGGCCATTACCATAATAACTTCAGCTCTGTCCGGAGGCTTCCTAAACATTGGAAGAACTAGTTATTTAACCCGATCCTCCATCGTAAGGATGGGAGCAGGACATTTAGCAGTGATACACTACTCAGTTTGTGGTGCATTATGAGATGTTGCAACTGTAATTCCTCACCATCAGTATTAACAAGTGTATGTCCATCAACAAACCAATGTGTATATTTCTAATTCATTGCAGTGCACAGGCGGGAACTATCAATAACTGTGCATACATTAGCAGAGCACTAGCGTGAATGACTGATGTAACAAATGTTTGTAAAACATATATTGCTCCATCCTTTATCTTTACTCTAAGTAGTAAGAACGACAGACAATCGGTATAAATAGACACAGTTTTAGGTAATAGTGGCTCACAGCTGAGTTAGCCGGTTAACCGGAGACCTACACAATAAAAAACAAAAAAACATATCAAAGTATTTTGAACACCGGTAGAAAATATATACATCAATCATTTCTGAGGAGCAAGCTGGTCTAAAAAAACTGGGTACTGACCCAAAAGCAAGCATTTTGCGAATCCCCATGTTAAACTCAGAGATTTGAGAAGCAGTCGTCGGTAAAATTACATTTATGGGCTGGTCAAGTTGTTGCCGGGCTGACAAGGCACGTATATTCTAGTGACGTACACTCAAAAAAATGAAACCTTGACTTTAATTTTTTCTTGTCAACAGGTTCCACAAAATTAATTATGATTGTTGAAAGCAATCATAAAAGCAATCATCATGTTGAAAGCAAAGGTTATCTAACTTAATGGGGTTGGTTTAGGGAGAAATTATATTTTTGACTCAAGCCAACTATTATCAATCATTTTTGCTCAACAAGAGACGTTTGAGTTTAAATAACTTAAGGTCAGTTATGGACTAACACAATTTGTTTAGAACTTGCATATTACATATTTGTCTATTTAAAGTAAACTAATGATTTTACAACAACACATTAAATTCAAGCTTAATTAATCAAAATAAATTTTTACTAGTTAGGTTGAATTAACTCTAGTTTGTCAACAAGTTCCAAACAAATTACTTCAGTAAACTCAACTCAACCTTTTGTTAGTTCCTTTATTCACCAACGCAAGAGTTTATCAACAACACAACACAACTGTTTATCAAATTCTATTTCGCAAAAGAGAAAAAAAACAGTTAAACATAGATTAATAAACAGTTAAACATAGCGGAGAAGTATGTTGATTAAGAACGCAAACTTCAGACCTAAATGTGTAGGAATTAGGAAAGTATGTGAGAATTGAGATCAAAATTACCTTGCTTGCTTCTTTCCGCCATCTCACCTCAGTGCGAGAAAAAAATGCATCGCTTCTTCTGTACGGAAAACGAGCATTTTAATTGGTCGTCAATTCACTGTGAGTCTGTGTATCGTAGCAACGAGCACAGGCCTGTGCTGTTATGAATCCAGTGGGAAAATAGATCTCGTGTATTGTTTATATATTTCGTGTGTGTATGTCTCTATGTGATAGAATTATTATTTGATGCAAATAATTCTAGCCGGCTCAGCCAAACTTTATCAGATGGCGGCTCAATTTGGCTTACGAAATTATTGGCTGGCGGCGGCTGAAATTCTAAATGGCGCAAATGGCAGCGGCTTCGGGGTCTATACATTATTATACAATACATTATTTTCATATTTGTTGTGAATAATTCAACCGAACTACAGCCAAGGTGGAAATGACGCTGAATAAAAATACTCTGTATAAAAGCTTGAGTTACCTTGATTTATTTTCTTGTGATATTATTATTATTATTATTATTATTATTATGATATAAATATTACAAGCACCTTAAAATAAAGTGTTACCTTACTTGATTTTGATTACTTTATCAATGTAAAGCAATTTCCTTTTAATTTGATTAGTAACTAATTAAATTACACGTTTTACCTCAGTAATACAACTAAATACAATTACATTCATTTTGTAATTCAATAACATAATTTCATTACAGTTAACTCACTCCTCAACCCTGCATACATTTTGTTCTAATACAGTATATATATATATATATATATATATATATATAGAACAAAATGTATGCAGATACATTATATATATATATATGTATATAAAAGATATATATATATATATATATATATATATAAAAACAAATGTTCACCTCAAATTGTTTGTTTTTTTCTCAAGATTTACTAAAGTAATTCTGGGAACTGGAGTCATGTTCTATCATGTTCCACAAAATTACAATTACAGTAAATCAAACTTAATTATTTGTTCTGTGACTAGAGCTTTTAACATTCATTGTTGGGGGAAAATATTTCCTGTTAATGTAATCTGTTCAAGAATATCATTTATAGAATATGTAATGCAATCATATCTGACATATACTTTGAAGCTTCATTGTTAAACACACTTCACTTAAAATATCTATATGAATTTCTTAGAATTTGTTTTGAATTGCAATTCTGCTTCCTTTAATTCAAATTCGAATTGTAATTCTAGATCCTGTTTTTTACATCAATTTAAATTCAATTAAAACTCAAGAATTGAATTAGAATTCAGGAGTCATTCTCAATTCAATTCTGAATTGAGCATATGCCTGATTCAAAGAGGGCCAGTCTGGGTTGGGGACAAGCATAAAACAATAGGTTACTATCGTAACCCCGGTTCTCTGAAACATCGAGTGGAGAGATCCACCTATGGGAAGGACATCCGTACCTGACCTCTGCAGAAGCATCCAATTGCACCAAGTCTGGCTAGAAAGCGCGCAGCCAATGCCCGGCAAGGCCCCGCCCCTTTACCCGAGGGCATATAACGCCTGCAAGTGCTGCTATTCTTAAGTAAGTATATTTGCTTCTCGTGCCGGCAAGCTGGGCAAAGCTGGTAGATCTCTCCACTCGATGTTTCAGAGAACCGGGGTTACGATAGTAATCTATTGTTCTCTTTCATCATCTCATGTTCGAGATCCACCTATGGGAGAGGACGGGACACAGAGCATTTAGCCTCTGATCCTCCAGGGAGGAAAAAGGAGGAGGGTGAAAAGCGGACAGCTCCAACACCTCCGAAGTGAACGCAGGAAAGCATTTCGGCATGAAGGCCGGATTAGGCTTAAGGAAAACCTTATCTCCACTAAGAGAGAATTTAGTGAACGAGGAATGAACCGAGAGTGCATGTAGCTCACTGAAACGTTTAGCTGATGCTAAGGCCAAAAGGAAACTGAGACAGAGCCTCCAGCACCATGGAGAGGTCCCACTCAGGAACAGTTCTCCTGACAACTGGCAAAGAGCGACGGGCACCCTTCATAAATCTGCGGATTAGAGGATGCTGCCCGACTGTTGAGCCCTCAAAACCCACATGACAGGCCGAAATCGCAGCCAAGTAGACCTTGATTGTGGATAACGACCTCCATTTTTCCATGAGGTCTTGAAAGAAACACAAAATATCAGGAACTGAGCACTGATAAGATGTGAGACCACGCCCATCACACCACCCTTCGAACACTTGCCACTTACAGCCATATAAGGACCGTGTAAAAACTGCCCTGGCATTCTGTATAGTAGCAATAACACGCAGCGAAAGCCCCGGTGCGCTTAGGTTCGTCCTCTCACGGGCCAGGCCCAAAGAGCTACCCTGTCCGGGTGTGGGTGATAAATCTCCCCGTTCGCTTGAGATAATAGGTCCGTGCGGGGGTGCAGGCGCCACGGCTCGGCATGTAACAGAGGGATTATCTCCGCCAGCCACGGTGCTTTGGGCCACCTGGGTGCTATCAGAATGAGAGACAGGCCCTGATCTCTCACCCTGGCCAGCGTGGGAATTATCAGGCATAGGGGAGGAAAAGCATACAGCAGCACTCTGGGCCGTGGGTGGGCCAGTGCATCTACCCCGAGGGGCACGTCCACGTCCTTTAGCGAGAAGAACATGGACAATGGTGGTTTTCGCACGAGGCGAATAGAACTACGGTTGCCTGTCCGAATGTCATCCATAACCATAACGACCTGACGGTTGATATAAGGCACTGCCGTGGTATTGTCGCAGCGTACGAGCACATGATGTCTCTGCAGACGAGGCACAAAATGATTCAGAGCTTTAAAATGGCCATAAGCTCTAAATAATTTATGTGCACTGAACGTAGTCTGCTCGGCCACAGACCGTTCACCGTTCTGCCCTCCTGGGTGGCACCCCAGCCTGTTAAGGACGCATCCGTCGTCACAACTTTCCACATCATAACCGTCCCCAGAGGGGTTCCTCGTGCGTAAAAGTCTGCGCTCTTCCATTGGCGCAGGGCTGCCGAGCAGACGCAGACACTGTTACAGAGCGGTAAAGATCGCGTATCGGGCTGAAATGTAGTGACAAAACCCATTTCATGAACGCTCTCATTCTCAGGAGACCCAGCGGCACAACCTGGATGGATGGAGCCATAAGACCCTGCAGCCTGAGCCATGTGCGATATTGTACTTTCGCCCCCTCTCTGAACTATGACAGACAGTCTATTAGAGAGAGAGCGCGCTCTTGAGAGAGATGCGTTCGCATGGAGACTGAATTCAACTCCAAGCCCAGGAAAATGACATTCTGACTGGGTATAAAATTGCTCTTGCTCACATTCACCCTGAACCCGAGAGATGTGATGTGCGCGAACACACGGCAGGTGTCCTGCAACACTTTCTCCTTCAAATCAGCTATGAGTTAGCATTCTGAAATTGTATTTCCTCAAATGTTTGTTCAACACCCGGAGGTCCAAGATTGGACGGAGAGAGCCGTCCTTCTTTGGGACCAGGAAATAACGAGAATAAAATCCCTGATTCATCAGATTGGGGGGCACCAACTGAATCGCTCCCTTGTCTAGGATGGAGGATATTTCCTCTTTCAGAATGTGTGAGGCGCTCTCTTCCGTGAGATCCTCTCTCCGTAACAAATTCATATGATTCGTTAGTTTTGATGTGTTTTTTGGTTTTTTTTGTGTTTTGTGTTGGGGAAACACTGGGGCCGAAGCCTTTAATACTTGGGTGAGGGGAAAAGAGTGTGTGCGGTGTGGTGACACTGCTTTTACACTGCTTTTTACACTTTTGCACTTCTTGTTAGTCCCTGTGTATTTATACCTTGTGTTCTTCTTCAGTCTGGAGCAGGGATACCCCCTGCTGGAAGAACCCTCTTGTGACTTTATCCAGCTTGCATGCCAGATACACTACCCAGACCGCTCGCTCTGTGAATTTTATCACACCAGCCTGAGCGAGTGGTCCAAGGCGCGCATTCCAGCGGGTGGTCTGAAGGAGGATTTCGCTGCATTCGTGGAGTGGGTGCTGGTGAACAATAATTCACCATTCACCATCGGCCCTGCTGAGGATGACATCACCACTAGCCCCACTCCATCACCACCAGCGAGTGACGTGACGGAGAAGATGCACGTGCCTACCGCAGACCGTGAAGACCAGCCTGCTGCGATAAACGAGCCCGGACCACAAACTGAGTCTGACCAGGTGCGTGAGCCGGCAACATCGTGCGTCGCAGAGGGAGTGCTTGTGGTGCTCGAGGGCTGGGAGGAGAGCCCCGCCCACACCACTACTGCTGTGGATGAGATGTCAGTGGCCTCTGGCATATATTATGAGGATTTGAAGGACATTTTTGAGGAGAGCCTCATAGACTGGTTTGGCAAGGTAATTCCTGGACCCCCCTGTATCTCCAGTGTCCCTTGTATTACCTGAATGCCTGCCCAGCCTCCCTCTCCCACGTCCTCAATCAGCCAGTTCCTCAGCCCTGCCTCCGCTGCTGTCCTTCAACCCCTCTGCCCCTACCCCTCTGTGTTGAAGACCTGCCCAGTGTCTTCAGGCAACCAGCTCCACCTAGCCTTGAGGATCCCCTGTCTCCACTTCCTCCGTCTGACTCCGCCTTTCCCCGGCTCCGCCTTCGTCCTCGGTCCCACTGGCTCAGCCTCTGTCCTCTGGTATTCCGGCTCCACCTCGGACGCTTGACACCACAGGTCCACCTCAGTCTCCAGGACCAGCGGTCTCGCGTGGGCTCATTGGCTATTCAGCTTCACCAGGGTCTCCATCTGTGGCATCTTCTGCATCGGTCAACCCCAAAGTGTCGCCTTCCAGCAAGTCATCTACACCATGGCTACTCCCGCCTTCGACTCCGCCATGGGGCCTCATCCTGGCTTGTCTCTGGCATGTCATCTGGCTCCTTGCTCCCCACTGGCTTCTCCCACAATCCACTCCTTCATGGACTTTTTTTGTTTGCGCCCTGGACTTTGTTTTTGTTAGCTCCACACCCTCCTCCAGAACCCCCTTCCTCCTCAGTTGGACTATGAACGGCACGAGGACACACCTTTTTTGGAGGGGGCGTACTGTTACATGTATGATCTGTGTTTCCCCCTTCATTATGTATTTGGTTCAGTCCTGTGACCTAGTGTTCCATGATTGTTTCTAATTAGTCATGTCTATCACCTGTGCATTGTCAATCACATCATTAGTTGTTAGTCCTTGTGTATTTATACCATGTGTTCTTCTTCAGTCTTTGTCTGTTATCGTCAATGTAAGCGTGAGTGTTTGGTGTTTCCCCTGAGAGTTTGGTTAGTAAATGTTATTTCTACATATTCCTCATCTCCATGGGCTTTGTCCTACACGTAAAGTGATAGTAGTTGGAGAATCACCCATATATATATATATACCCCTTTTGAAAATGCCACAAAATTGAAATTTTCAACAAGTGTAATTATAACCATTATAAATTAAAAGACAATATAGTATGCGTATACACACACACACACACACACACATATATGTGTGTGTATATATGGATATATAATAATTCAAAGTAAAATATCCAAATATTATAACTCAGTCATGCATATATGGTAAAACTTTGTACATATAAGTAAGAATAATAAAAACACTTTAGACCTTTAATCTTCTTTTCAAGTAATAACTTATTGGAATAATTTAAATGAACATATATGAAAAATATTGCATTAAAACTAGGGCTGTCAATCGATTAAAATATTTAATCGCGATTAATCGCATGATTGTCATGAGTTAACTCGTGATTAATCGCACATTTTTAGCAGTTCTTAATGTACCTTAAATTAATACTTTTCAAGTTTTGAATACATTAATCAACATGGGTGTGGACAAATATGGATGCTTTATGCAAATACATGTTTATTATTAGTGAAACCAAACTCAACATAGCATGAAGACTAGACATCTATCAAAGGTCATATTTGTTTTTCAAAGAACTTGTTCATGTCTATTAGACACATGAAAAAAAAATAACATAGAAATACCAGGTTCCCATTACTTCTCTTTCTTTACTCAATTTACTTACACAAACCTGTTTACATTTTCGTAGGACAGGGCAGCTCACTTCTTCTGAACATGCAAAATTTACATTTATTATTACTGAAACCACCCTAAACATAGAGCATAAAGAACATTAGTTCTTGTCTATTAAACACATGGGGACAAGAATATAGAAAAACCACAGGTTCCCATTATTTCTCATTCTTTGAACTGAGCCAGTTGCTCAAACAGACAAGCCTGTTTACATTTTCAGATGACAGGGCAGCTCGCTTTTTCTGAACAACATGTCCTGACAGTGAAAACAATCTTTCACAAGGTATGGATGTGGCAGGTGTTGATAAGTATATGCGTGCAAGGTAGGCCATCTCACTGTGTGCCCCTTCATGTTTGGACCACCACTGCAGGGGACAGTCCTCTATGCCAATAGAGGGCTCTGCCTTGTAGCGCTCCACACATTTCTCAATACATTCCTCTTCATCATCATCATCAGATGAAGACTCTGGCACAGACATGAGACATGATATCTTCTTAGGTGGCTCAGTTGTCACTGGTTTATCTCGCTGTGCAAGCCCCTCCCTCCCCCCATTCTGGAGCAAGGCACAGACTGAACTCCACACCTCAGCTCTGTCAGCCCTGCTCAGACATTTGAGGTCCTTAAACCTAGGGTCCAGTGCTGTTGCAACCCTCAGCCATGTGGTGTTGATTTTTTCCTTCCGTTTGTCCATGTCTGTTGTGAAAGTTTCCTTAAACTTAATCATGTATGCTGGGTCATCTTCTGAGACCTCCATCACACGTGATAGATGACACAACGTGGGCAGCACAACTGAGCAAGAAACAAACTTCTCTCCTCCTAAAAATTCACTCACATACCTGGAATAATAGAGAAAAGCACTTTAATTACACATAATGAGTCTCTATATCCATCTCTCACTCTCACTGACACACACACACACACACAAACACACACACACACTGTCAGAGACGCATCAGAACAACATAAATCCACTCTATTATAAATTTCACACACACACACACACACACACACACACACACACACACACACACACACACACACACACACACACACACACACACACACACACACACACACACACACAGACTTCCCCACTTTGACACAACCTTAGTTTGACTGAGAAACATATAACTAATAAGAGTATTAATAAATTACCTGCAGTGTTCCAGCACAGTCTCCAACCTCTTCAGTTTATCAAATTCAGCTGCTGTTGGCATGTTGATGTTGCTTGCATGTAGGGCCAGTGCATCTTTCAATGGTTCTTGATTTCTCTGAACACGCTTTATCATTTCTAGGGTGCTGTTCCATCTAGTTGACACCTCCAGTATGAGTGACTCTTTCTTTTGAAGATGTTCAACTTGCTGCTGTTCGAGCTCGGCTGCATTTGCAGGACTATGCTTGAAATGACCCACTACCTTCCTACATTTTGCCAAAGCGCCGTCAAACGGGCTGTTCTGGAGAGAAACTGTGATAGCTCGGTGGAGACTGTGTGCAATGCAAGGCATATGCTCGAACGGGAGCTGCCTGGCCGCTGCAATCATATTGCGTGCACTATCAGTGGTCAGTATTCTAATTTTGAGTTCAATGTTCCACTGTCTGGCTACTTGAAGAAAGTGCTCAGCGCAAACGTCAGCATAGTGTCTCCCGTCTGTCTTCATAACGGTCAAAGCGTGAGACCGAAGTTTCCAGTGTGCGTCAAAATAATGTGCTGTGACACCCAGGTAGCTATGGTTACTGAGGGAAGTCCAGTAATCTCCGGTTAGTGCAACCGTGTTTGTCTGTCTCAACGCCTCCTCAACTTTAGCTTTCTCCTCTTCATATAAGTTGTGAATCTTGCTTGTAACAGTGGCTCTTGAAGGTAGTTCATATGTAGAATCGTTAGATGCGATGCGAATAATTTCAAGTAGACCCTCGTCCTCCACTACATTAACTGGTCTAGTTGCCGTAGCCACCCATTTAGCTATCGTTGAGGTGAGTCTATTGGTTGTGGAGTAGTCCATCGATCTACGCTGCAAACTATCCAATGTGGTCTGCCTTTGGCGAGGGGGAGGGTAGCTCTCTGCGTCCGTTGTATGCTTCGCCATCAAGTGATATTTTAAACTCGACGTGCTGCGGTGATAACTTAATTCACATTGACAATAAATGCAGACAACTTTTGTCTTGTCAACAGAACCATCAGACCTCGTTTTGTATACGAATTTTCCGTTCAGAAGACCCTTTTCTTTCTCCATTTCTTTTTGCTGCGGAATTCTTTACGTCTCTCTCTTAACGTGCATCTCTAACTCTCCAACTACGGGCTAGGCCACGGGTCAAACAGATAATGCGCGCTGCGTTAATCGCGCGTTAAAAAAATTAGTGCCGTTAAAATGAATTTGAGTTAATGCGCTATTAACGCGCTAATTTTGACAGCCCTAATTAAAACCTATTAATAATTCACAATAAACCAATAAGTGTGTTATACAATGAAGAACATTATAGAACTAAGGTAACTGATGATAAACAGGAGAGGAGTCCTGTTCTGATCCATCCATATGGTGGGGGTGATGGATCTGGACTTCATGGCTGGAGGTGGTTGGGTTTTAATGGCTGAAATCCTGCTGTTTGTGGGTGCTGGATACATGAGAACACAGGGCAGGCTTGTGTGGCTTGCTGTCGTTGATTTTCATCCTTAAACTCCAAATTAGCAAGGTAGTTGAGGATATGAATTTATGCCCTATTTTGATTCCTTGGATGAAACCTGTTTAATCTCGGCACTAAACTGAGGGCAAAATAGTACATCTCATTCTCCTGTTTTGGTACATGTGGTGAAGCTGCAGTTGTTGGTTGAGTGATAATATCCAGAAGTTATTGTTCCCTTTCGTTTTCACTGCCCCGACGGCCCGCTGCTGCCGCTGTCGGCTCAGATCCCTTAGTTTGCCCACCGCCGAGGGCGCCCTCCCGCACAGCCCCAGCAGGAGCCTCACCAGGCTGTGCTGAGGAGGAAGCCGCAGAAAGGCACCACAGCCCTCTCCAGCCCCGCCCCTGGCTAAACGCCGGGCTAAGCGGCGCTCCTGAGACGGGCTGCTCAGAGATGGGACTCAGTTCTTTCCAGGAGGTGGTAGCAGGCCCACTCCTTCCCCCGGCGGAGGGCCGGGGGAGAATCGTCTATTCTCAGAAAGAACTGATTCTCCCGTCTCTGAGCACACAGAGTTCTCGGATGACAGTGCCCACGGGCCTCGCCACTCTCGTCCCCCTCTGTCTCAGAGTTCTCGGACGACCATGTGTGCCGCCCCCGGGCCGCACCACTCTCGTCCCCTTCTGTCGCTAGACCCCTGGCAGAGCAGGCCCCCGTGGAACGCTGGTCCTTCCCTGGCCTCCTCTGTCAGGGTGCAGTTTAATTTAAGGGTTCTGTATGAGGTCCGGTTTCTACAGCCCCTACTTCATTGTCCCGAAGAAATCCGGTGGGTTACGTCCAATCCTGGACCTGCGTATCTTGAACCACTCCCTTCACAGGCTGCCGTTCAAGATGCTCATGGCCAAACGCATCTTCGAGTGTGTGTGGCCGCAGGATTGGTTTGCAGCGATCGACCTGAAGGACGCCTACTTCCATGTCTCCATTCCAGTACACGGTCCTCCCATTCGGGCTAGCCCTGTCTCCTCGCGCCTTCACGAAGGTCGTCGAGGCAGCCCTTGTTCCTCTACGGGAACACGGGTTCGCATCCTGAACTATCTCGACGACTGGCTGATACTAGCTCACTCTCGAGACCAGGTTTGCGAACACAGGGACCTAGTGCTCCTGCACCTAGCTCGTCTGCGCCTTCTGGTCAACTGGGAGAAGAGCAAACTTTGCCCCGTGCAGAGGATCTCTTTTCTCGGTATGGAAATCGACTCGGTCGCCATGTCCGCGCAGCTTACGAGCGTGCGCGCAGTCACTGCTGACTTGCCTGAAAGAATTCGAGGGCAAGAGTGCGGTTCCACTGAAGTTATTTCAGAGGCTCCTGGGGCATATGGCATCTGCAGCCGCGGCATCGCCGCTCGGATTGCTTCACATGAGACCGCTCCAGCTCTGGCTTCGCGACCAAGTCCCGAGGTGGGCATGGCAACACGGCACGCTCCGAGTACCAGTTACTCCGACCTGCCGTCAGACCTTCACCCCGTGGTCGAACCTAAGCTTTCTACGGGCCGGAGTGCCCTTGGAACGAGTTTCTAGGCATGTTGTTGTCTCCACCACGGGCCTCCACCAGATGCTTCCATCACGGGCTGGGGTGCCATGTGCAATGGACATGCTGCCGTGGGCTCCTGGACAGGACCCCAGCGCCTTTGGCATGTCAATTGCCTCAAGTTGCTGGGAGTAGGCCTTGCTCTGCACCGCTTTCTTGCGCTGCTCAGGGGTCAACACGTACTAGTCCATCAGACAATACCGCCACAGAAGCATACATCAACCGTCAAGGTGGTCTACGCTCGCACCATATGTTACACCATACGCCTGCCACCTCCTCCTATGGAGTCAGAAGCATCTGAGGTCGCTTCGAGTCATTTATATCCCCAGAGCCCTGAACTGTGCAGCCGACAAGGTCTCAGGGCTTCAGCCCCTCCCTGGAGAATGGCGACTCCATCCCCAGTCGGTTCAGCTGATTTGGGACCAGTTCAGGGACGCACAGATAGACCTGTTTGCCTCCAACAACTCGACCCATTGCGCCCTGTTTTACCCCCTGACCGAGGGCAAGCTCGGCATGGATGCACTGGCGCACAGCTGGGCGCGGGGCCTACGCTAATATGCGCTTCCCCCAGTGATTCTTCTTGCACAGACCCTGTGCAAGATCAGGGAGGACGAGGAGCAGGTCATATTGGTTGCGCCTCACTGGCACTGGAAGGACCTCCTTTCTCAGGGACGGGGCACACTATGGTACCCTCGTCCCGATCTTTGGAACCTCCCCCCTCTGGGCGACCCACACATGTGTATTTCCACTGTAAGCCTCTCTGAGCATGTGTCTTCCCCTTGGCAAGCCACCTTGCCACCCCTGGGGTTGAAATATTCCACCCTGCGGGCTGGACACCCCGGTGTTCCTCATATGCATCCCCCCTCCAGGTCATATGTGTATTCTGTAAGTCCCAAAGTCCCCTGTAAGACTGGAACCCCATTCATTGTCACGACGGAACTTGTAGTGACATCGTTCCGTCTTCCTGCTCAGAGAAGAAACATATCTGCATGTTCCTGGCGTCCTCCTTTTATACCCACGAGGTGGGGTGGAGTTTCGCCATGCAATTTTGCAGACCCATGGCATTTCCTTGCCATTGGCTCGTTTTGTATACTCGAAGTTGATAGGCTTTCTAAGCGAAACCCCATTTGTCGTCACGACGGAACTACTCAGGGAACGAAGGTTACATACGTGACCGAGACGTTCTGTTGGACTTGGTGATGAAACTCTTCTCCTTTTTTGTCTCTGTCGACCTTCATTCATTATTGCCTGCACTCTGTGATGTAGGGTGGGAGTGTCAGCTATTTGTGTTGATAATGGAGCACAGGTGTTTCTGACCTTTGTATAACTGTAAGGGGACTGTATGATCTGCTTAGCTGGCATATCTCTGGATCCACATACAGTCACTTATTTCCAGGGGTTTTGTGATGTTGTAGAGTAGGCGTTCTCATAATTCCGAATTTGCATAGGTCACCGGTCATCAGCACTAAGTGTATGAGGACACACCAAGGGGGTTTTCTTTTTTGCCACTAATAGAAACAAGGTTAAAATTGAATTAATTTACTTTGACATGACATTAATAATCAAAGTCACACGCTAATATATTAAACAATCGCGCCATTAAAACAATCTGAAATATTGGAATACACCAGGATCCACGGTAGGGTGACCATCATCAAACAAACCAAATGTTGGACGATTATAAGTTTGTGTGGGACAATGTGGGGCATGTTACCAACACTAAAACATAACCTGAAACTGTTATATAATGTCTTAATAAAAACATTTGTATTCTGCCTTTCAGCTGATAAAAGTACTTTGTTCTTTAGTCCCTTCCAGAAAACACCATTACAGCACAATGTAACATAACATGTCTTTATTTTACATGTCATTTAAATTCAATAACACTGAGCTCAAAGGCATCACGCAGATAAGTATTTTTGAAACAGTTCTGACCAAGTCCAACTAAAATCCAACAAAATAAATAATGAACAAATAAAATATAAAACAACAAGAATTTAGATCACTGGCAGTCTTACATATTAATATATTAAACCAAAAACTTTAATATTTTTTAGAAAGAATGTGAATTAAAACAACCACAGCAGGCAACAAATTGATAATTTCTGTAAAATTTTTATTTTAATTTACCGAATTATCCATTGGTTTTCTGACAAAAGAAAAGAAAACGTGCATGCGTTCTTTTGCCTTTTTAAGAAAGCATTTTATTTATTATTTTTACGGCGTCGTTTTTCACCTATATTTAACAGCGCTTCGTAAGAAGTAGCAATACAACAGAAACACATGCAACGAATCACCACTCCACATTTTGATTGACAGCGTCACAACCCACTACTGGCCGTGTTTACTCCTGTGCTTTCAACTATTGGATAGGATTTTAAAAATGGCTTAATATGATAATTAAAAACCAACAAACTGATGAAAATGTGGAACATTTTCTCAATATGTGAAGAGTGGGACAAGCAGTGAAAATGCTGTGCGGTACAACGCAAAGCGGGACGGGTGCTCACCCTAATCCACGGTCACATTTGTAACAAAAGTAAAATAAACTGTGTTGTGTATAGTAAAGGTAAGAGTGGATGAACTTAACCTTTCTCTACTGACCAGAAATATTTGTCACCCCAGAGATCTATTAATGTAATACAATATGAAAAAAAGTGCTGCTCTTGTTTTCACTATATTATAGGTTTATAAGAATCATGCAGTTATCAAAGACAGATAATTAGTGAAATGTACTGTCAGTTATTAAAATGGCATATTACATGTGCATCAGATATCTGTGTGTTTACAGGGGTCACATGAGATACCGGTCCTAACTGAGTTACATGTGCCATATTACTAGAGAGAAAAGCAGCACCACCTCAGGATGGATGAAGACCAGAGCTGTCGTAAGGACTGTGCGAACTGTGCAACCGCACAGGGCCTCGCGCCACTAGGGGGCCTCGCAACCTGCTGTTTTTTTTAAAACAAATTAAGCGGGTTTTTCATAGGGCTGTAATCTCCCAAACTCGCACGGACAGTGCGATCTCTATGGGTTATGCAATCTCATAATAAAATGACATTGCATAACTCATAGAGATCGCACTGTCCGTGCGAGTTTGGAAGTTTGGGAATATTCACACATAACATAAAAAACATGATATCCGAGTTTTAAAATCAAACCTTTTAAAAGAGAACAATACATCACGGTTGTTTAAACCAATCAACATTAAGCTGTGTCGTCAGCAAGTCGTTTCCCATCATGCTTTTGATCAGCGCAGTCGGCGGAGAGCAACTGCGCGCGACTGCAGAATCCGACGCGAGCTTTTTGACACACGTCAGCATGACATCAGAGCAAGGCGGACCGCTCTCGGAAACATTTCTAGCCGGCATGCATTACGCGCTCACCGGTGATCGGTTCTGCGCATAGCATCATATAGAGACATGATGTCTATGGTTCTGCGCAGAGTTTGCTATTCTCAAACAAGCCTATTGTGAAAACTGGAGGCGGCCAATACAAACCAGCACAGATTCGGCTACTTAATAAGGATATTAAATTATTATTATTTTTATTAAATGTCATCTTGTTGTGTTTCTGGGTGCTAGAATCACCTACAGGATCCAATTTGAAATTTTATCGCATAATCATCTATGATTGCATACATTTGAATAAATAATTAACTACATTGTTGTGATTGACTGTGATAGACTTTTTGAAGAACCAGTAAGAAAGAATAATCAAATACATAATTAATATAATTTTAATACATAAAACATTTTTATTTCTAGAAAATATTCACAATCATTAAAATTGCACTGTAATGTCACTATTTACATTGTCTTCTTCTGGCCTTGCGCCAAGCTGGGCAGGACTACGCAATGTAACGTTGCCACAAGTCAAGACCATTCATAGTTACAGGCATCTAAAGATTTATATGCCCTCAGTTTGTCTTTACGCTCGGTTTCTCAGGCCACTCACCCAATAACGTTAATCCTGTCAGATCGTCCATCCATTGACTGAGTGTGTACGGGTCGGCCAATCTGGTTCCGTCCGTTAAAATTAACTTTTGCAAATAACAATCGCGGTCCTGGACAGTGAGTGACCTTGCACATTAGGATAAAATCTGATTTTCTCCCGTCAACGTTAAAAAACAAGCCAACAAAACTTGCAAACTAGCGTTAGTGAAGCGGCCAGAGCGATCGTTCTGCCTCCACCTAAGCTCCGCCCACATAAAAACGGCATCATGTTTACCAACTGAAAAGGGGTCTATAGCATAGACATCATATAGATAGACGCCCTATCGACCGCTACTGCCTATTGGTGCGGACGAGCCGTGGGGCCGTCATCTTAAACCGGTCACCCGCTCCGCTCAGTGTAATCTCTTTGGCAGGTGCAATGAGCTGCCAGCGCATTTAATTAATCATATCTCACTGAATACCGAACTGATTTTCACGTGGGTTTTTTTGCTGCAAAGTTCATACACGTAGCTACGATACAGGACACATTGAATATTTTACTCTCAAAATACAACTAATAGTACGGTAATGTTAAATGTTAAATCTTACTTGTGAAAAGTAATCCCCGAGTGATGGTCCGCCGATTTGAGCAGGAATATGCTGCGCAGTGCTCTGGCATCTACTGCTACTATGCAACGCAAATAGGAGTATGACCGGTTTAAGATGGCGGCTGCATTTCCTGCGCCACAGCGGCCAATGGGGCATCTAGTCTCTATATGATGTCTATGGTCTATAGACCCCTTTTCAGTTGGTAAACATGGTGACGTTTTTCTGTGGGCGGAGCTTAGGTGGTTGCAGAACGATCAGTTTTCAGATCACAGCTCGACAACAAACATGGCATATCAGGTTGCCCTGTCTGTTTTGATTAAGCTATATGAATGAACATAAAAATTGGCATAAAACATTGAAATATGGCAATTAGTAATAATCGTTTTATAACTGCAGGCGCACCCGCACGCAATTGAGCCTATGCTTTATTTTTCAGTTATGCACTTTACTTCGTTTCTTCTCTCGTCTTGATCAGGTTTGTTTAATAAATATTCTTTTTTTATTTTTATTAAAGTGGACGTGTCTTGTGTGTTTAAGAGTAAAAGCTTTAAGTTAATAGTCTATTGGTGTCTCAGCCGCGAAACTGAGCTTCAGCCTCGCTCTGTGCGAGGACATGCACTGAGCGGCTGAAATTATAGTGTCTGTCAGTTATTATAACATATGACAAAAACAATTGTCTAAATTATGTTGCATATTCCTCAACAGTTTTGTGCTGATATCATTTGTTGACATAGTAGCCTACTATTTCCGAAAATGATTATCTAGGCTACTATGATATTGCGCAGGTGCACGTGATGAAACGCTGTCAGAGCCGACAGAGTGAGTCATTTCAGTGCCAAATAATTAACTTTAGGTCAAAAACGATTTAATATACTGCAAATAGCCTACTAGTTTTTTGTTTATTTATAATTCATTAAGGCGGACAAGGCTACCAAGTACTGCGTATAGCCAGGGGCGTAATTTACGGGTGGGACATGTCCCCACCACTTTTTGCTAGGGTTGATATTGTCCCCTAGCCTGCCTCCGCCCTCCTACGCACTTCCGCTCAATTTCATTTTCCTTCAGTACTACGTCTGGGATTGCGCTGTAGACTTTGGTTTTCTCCGATCAATTTTTTACCGGGCCAATCAGCGAACAGAGGGAGTGGCTGAGAACGATGACGTTGATGTCGACTCGTGCGTTATTTTGAGTTGTAGTTCAAAATAAGAAAGATGCGAGCGAAGCCATTCGGTCCGTTGTGGCAACGCTGCCGAATATCAAGAAGTTAAAGTCGGAGCAAGAACAATCTTTGCTTAGTTTTGTGTTTATGGCCATCCTCCCACGGGGTTCGGGAAAAGACATATGTCACGACCAAACGTCAGCGATTGGTTATGGCAGATAGAGGGACTCTGGGCAGATCCAATAGTTTTAGACTTCAATAGAATACCCGCCTACAAGGAAGTTAACGCTTGTCAATGGAGCGGTGCCAGACTCTCTGTACAAATGAAATGTACGAGAGTCTGGTAGAACCAGGCTAATTGTCCCCACCACTTTTGAAACATCTCGCGGCACGGATGTACCAATACAAATAAATAAAACATCTCCAGTTAACTTCCAGAGCATTCATTTAGTTCGTTTGTTAAATAAGAGGTGATCTAGCACGTTGACACTGCGAGCAAATAAAGTACGTGTTCTCTTGTGGCTCGCGCACACCGCGACGCACAGTCTTCACACGGACGCGCGCTTTAATCCGTTTCGGATAGGCTATACTCTCTGTTCATTCCGCTGAAATCACAAAATAAAATGCACACAAATGTATCCCTGCTTGATATACAACCACTGATAAACATAATCGGTTTTTATAAGAAAAAACTAGTGCGGATTAGAGCCCAGAACCGCTGACACGCTTGGCAAAAGTTCTGCCACTCGACCATTTAAGTCTACATATATAGAATAGTTGGATGTATATATTTATTCAGGTGAAAAGTCTCAGTGCCAACAACATATATTATAACTCATTAAACGACAAATTAAACCCAATGTATTATTTAAATCGATTGCTGGACATCGTAATGTTATTGTACAAAGGTACATCTGATTTATGATTTAGCATGGTATTAGCAACCCCCTCCCTTTTTAAAGCAAATGGGGGGAGGAGGAGGCCTTGCATTTCAAGTTTCTTCGCACAGGGCCTTGCACCCCACCTGCGACGGCACTGATGAAGACAATCTCTTTTTAACAGGTCAGGGGCCTCATTTATAAACGTTGCGTACGCACAAAAGAAGGCTTACGCCGCTCTCTACGCAATAATTGGTATTTATAAAAAGCAAACTTGACGGGAAAATGTGCGGTCCTTCACGCAAGCTCTGACCCAGGCGTACGCACAAAAACGGGTGAAATGAGAAATGGCGACACCGTCGGCAGATGGAAGAAACACGTGAAAGTGTGTGAAACTGTAGACCGTTGTGTAAAATAAATGACAATACTGCCTCTCATAAATAACACGAAGACTTCACAAAGCAAGTCTTACAATCAACAGCCTACACGAACACCCGTTTTATCTATCTGAAACAGAAATGCAAATTAATATTTCCAAAAAGAAAAGTCAAATATGTTCTGCAATAATATTGGCATGTTATACAATTCATCCTCATAAATAAGATGGTAAACAGAACGAAATAATGTACAAAACTGATATTCTCGCCAATGTGTCCGTCTGGCGGATCAGATATAGATGCAATTAGATAGTCAGTCAGATAGATAGATAATTAGGGAGATATATAGCCTAGATAGATTTATAGACAGATAGATAAATAGTTGTATTATTTGTCCTCTGGGGAAAGTTGTTTTCATACTAAAAATGTCTTCATCAGCTACGGAATCATGGTATTCATGCATATGCCTTTAGTTTGTTTTATTTTTGATAAAATAACGTATGACGTAGCCTATGTCTCAACCATTCAGAAAGCTGCAAGAAATTACATTTGCGCTGAACTAATTCCCATTTCCAAGTAGATTATAACCAACATCTGTAGCTTGTCAGATGCAATTAAATGGATGGAAATAAAATGCCCCATCACAATGCGTAATGACGCACAATGGCTGATCTTGCGCTCTTAGAAGATGTGGCAAATGGAAGGATTCGGAGTGAACGCATCTTCAGACAGCAAGAAGATTTGCTGGCAAATGAGGACGAGTGGCTCATGAGCCGGTTCCGACTTCCTCGAGCTGTCCTGTTGGACCTCTGCGGTCTTTTGGGCCCCGGGTTACAGAGGAGCACTTGGATGAACCATGCCGTGCCAGTCCCACTTCAAGTCCTAACAACACTAGGATTCCTGGCGACTGGCACTTTTCAGAGGAAATTGGCTGACAGGTCAGGCATATCTCAGCCGACCCTTAGCCGGATAATGCCACACGTTTTAAAAGGCATAATAGCTTTGTCCCATGAGTGCATAAAGTTTCCATACACGGCGGGTGAACAGGCAAACAAGAAAGCTCAATTTGCAGCTATGTACGGTTTCCCAAACGTTATCGGTGCTATTGACTGCACTCATGTTGCCATAAGGGCACCGAATGTGAATGAAAATGCTTTCATTAATCGAAAGCATTTCCATTCGATCAATGTCCAAATTATTTGTGATGCAGACATGTTGCTCACTAACGTAGCAGCTCGGTGGCCTGGGTCAACCCATGACTCATTCATTTTAAGACACAGCAGTGTTGGGCGCAGACTCGAGGCTGGTGCTGTGCGTGATGGCTGGCTTCTAGGTAGGCTACGTTTGATTACTAGACATTTTACTGTACTTCAAAGTCTTAACCCTTTCACTACCCTTGCAGGGGACAGTGGATATCCCCTCAAACAGTGGCTGCTTACACCTTTCCTCAATCCACATAATGCAGAGGAAAGGCACTACAACATGTGCCACAGCCGAGCTCGCGCTATAGTGGAGCGCACCATCGGCCTGTTTAAGGGCAGATGGCGCTGCCTCGACTGCACTGGAGGGAGGTTATTGTACACTCCTGAAAAGGTGTCCAAAATCGTGCTGGCATGTGCTGTGCTACACAATGTGGCACAGCTTAAAAACGTGCCTCTACCCCCTGACGCCGATTGCTGTGTTGGCCCCGACCCTGACCCCCATCCCCAGGCATTTGAGCCAAATGCTGCTGCTGTGCACCAGCGTTTGGAAGTGATGCGTCGCTTGTAAAGAACAACAAAAGGTGTGGAAAAAATATATTATTTATTCAAGAATTCCCTCATTGTGCTGTTTATTTCAGTTAGGACAGTCTTGATTTCACCCAACTCCTTTGCCACCTCTCTGACTGAGTTAATGACTTCCCTCTGCATTTCAAGGACTGCATCGGTGAGGACACGCCCGCTGCTGGAGGGTTGAGAGCCGCGTGCCGTGGAGACGCTGGGCACAGACGGCTGCTCAGCTGCAGCCTCTGAACCACTGGCACTGGCCCAGCTAGAACACCCAGCGACTGAAATAAAGATTGTTCTATATGAATAAATTGTAATCGTGTAGCCTACATACATGTGACTTGACTGCATTCATTTGACTTATTTCACTTACCTGTGTCATCCGGTGCATCTGGCGCGTCAGTGTCGCCCTCCGCCTCAGTCACCACTCCACTTAATAGGGATTCCCCAATAATTGCCGACAGTCTCTCATCAAGAGGGGTCAGCTCCGGTGTCCCCTTTCCCCCACCCGTGGCAGACACACTCTGGCGATGGAGCGCTAGACGCTTTTTTGCCTCGACTTTGATGTCTGACCATTTCTTTTTTATTTCGGCCACAGTGCGAGGTTGTGAGGCTACAGCATTTACAGCGTCTGCAACCTTTTGCCACTCAAGTGCCTTTTTGGCATTAGTAATGCCCACACTGTGCCCTCCAAACAACATTTTTCTCCTCTTTTCCACCTCGCCAACGATAACTTCTACTTCACATTGAGTGAAGTTACGTTTTTTTGATTTCCTCTCTATGTTTGCCATAATTTCACAATCTATGAATATTAACTTGTGGGCGTTTCATGGACTATTTATGGGAAACTATGGGCGTGAAATGAAGCCGCAAAAGCTGCGCTACATTTAGAATTGATTGGGATTTATTAAGGAAAAAATGCGTAGGATGTGCGTGCGCACGGTTTTATAAATCCGAATATTTCTGTGCGTACGCACGTCCTATGTTTCATCCGTACGCCACTTCTGACGCAAAACCTACGCAAAGTTTTATAAATGAGGCCCCAGGTCTTCCCTAAAAACTTTTCAAATTATCTATTAAACATGTTATTTTGCAGACACCACTTAGTAGACTGTCCTCACTGTCTAAGTATCTCATCACTCCTGCGAACAGGAAGGGGGCCAGAGCAAATTACAGTTCTGACATCGTACTTGCGAGTTCACATAGCTTTTTTATGTAATTTTTTGTGCTCTCTGACTGGCGAAGTCGGACATCATTAGTGCCGACGTGAATAATAATCTTAGAGTTTTAATTTACATTTAAAATTAGCCAGCACTAAATTTGCTTTGATGTCAGTCTCTCTGGATCCTGGCGAAACATTTGACTATGGTGGGTGGTGTCTCTACTTTCACTTTCCATGCAATAAATTAATCAATAACTATGGCACTTTCAACAGGTTTTTCATTGAGTGAGGAGAACCTGTTTATTGCTGTTATCGGAACGGAAGAGCGGTGTTTTGTCCCTCTGCACGGGCTCTACAGCCGGAACCGAACAATTAGAGCAGTTTCTAAAGCCCTGACATTTTTACTATCCTCTATATAAGTTTGGATACATGTCTCCAATTCTGAAATCATCTTTTTCAGCCTTCCCTGCATTTATCACACGTGAAACCCTCACCGCTGACAGAGAAGCTTTGTTAAACATGTTGCAGGCAGTGCAAGTGACAATAACAGAAGACGACGCCCTGACTCACCGTGGGCCACATTTATAAAAATGTGCATATGCTCAGAGTTGATCTGCGAGTACACAAGACCATTGCGATTGATGAATTTTACATCCGGAAGAGAGGTGTACGCATGTTTTTTGAGCACACATTCGTTCTCTGAATCACATGTACGTACATTGGAGAAATTATCGTAAGATTAAGTGTAGGACGGTTTTTACACGACATTTTATAAATGAGGCTCTATGTTTGTTGACTGATTCTGTAGCAGTATTCCCTATGGCCAGCTACTGTCGTCCCTGGATGAAATATTCTGCATTATATCAAGCCATAATCTGACTTGTGATGCAGCCCAAATCATAATCACAACTGGTTTGTTTGGCCGGAGAACTGATCCCCCGGCTGATCCTGGTTTCTCCTAGTTTGGGTTCATTGCCACTGTCGTCTCCGGCTTCCTCAGTTGGGGACACTTAAAGGGATAGATCACTCAAAAATGAAAATTTTCATCAATTACTCACCCTCATGTCGTTCCAAACCTGTAAGACCTTCGTTCATCTTCAAAACACAAATTAAGATATTTTTGATGAAATCCGAAAGGTTTCTGACCCCCTCATTGACGGCGACGTCATTGCAAGGCCCAGAAAGGCAGTAAAGACGCTGTTAAAATAGTCCATGTGACTACAGTGGTTCAGCCTTAATGTTATGAAGCGACGAGAATACTTTTTATGCACAAAAAACCCCAAAAGCAACAACTTTATTCAACAATCTTTTTCATTATAGCGAATCCTCTGCCGTGACCTCATGGGATAATAGTGTTCACCGGATCGATCCTTGCTCCAGAATCCCTGGCTATCCCCCATCATCCGATGTACTCATAAACTACGGCTGAATTCAGAACATCAACGTCCTCTACTATTACTATACCTTTATATGGCAGAAATAATAAAGGCAGTTCCCAATTCATCCACGTCGAACTCAATATGGCGTCTTCCCTGATCACGGTCTACCTGAGAAACCGTTAAAGAAGCCGCCCTGGATATTTTACTAGAATACAATGATGAATTAAGAGAACAATTGATAAGAATATTAGGTTGGTTTTGATTTTTAATTGCAGTTTAAATTAGGAGTATTTTTGTATTTGAATAAGTCAAAAAAAAATCTTGATCTTAAAAAAAAAATCTTGATCCAAAATAACATTTAATTCGGTGTATAATTATAATCCAGAAACAGTACCTTAAAATAGATCACTAAAATTTGATGACAAACTTTGATATTGGTTTAACAAAGTCTTAAAGTTTGAAATGACTTCAAGTTAAGCTTTTACTCGACATTTTATTGATTTCATTAACATGTTCTAGCACACTGCTGACATATTCTGATCGCATTTAACACAATGTTAGCATGTTTTATCAAGTTCCTAACATGTTTTAATGGGATTTATAGCAGGCATGTAACTAGCAGGATTTCTGCTAACATTCCTAGCATTAATTACCACACGTTTTAACGTGTTAATATTTCAAGAGTGATTTAACTTCGCTATCATGACTTAACACATTGCTAGCATGTTTCAAACATGATTTAACACATTACTAACATTTCTACCATGAATTAACATGTGGCTAACATGTTTTAATATACCGTTAGCATGATTCAACACGTTGCTAACATGTTTCTGCATGTTGATAGATATAAGGTGGATGAGGGTTAAATACCCAGCAAGAGTTCATGTTTGAAAATTGAGCCCCTCGACAAATCTATGGGATTTTCCGTAGGTTTGATCATCAGGTTTAGGGAAACCGTGAGTGGGATCAGTCAGAGAAGACTCCGCATACAGAGTCTGAAGGGTCGCTGGGCACAGCTAGAGCACATTAAAGTCAGGAACATGGTCTATGATCAAGACAACATTATAAACGCACAAGAACGGCTGCATTGACCTCTATTATTCCCAATAAACCCACAAAATCACAACGAACCTGACATAAAAACAGCATTACCTGAATGAATCATCTTCAGCACAACCTTCTTTCAATTCAGAAACTTTACTCACATTGCTTTCATTGTGAATAACGGGCACATCGAGAAACATAACCATGAGGATTGTAGAGATACTGGAGTGTCAAACCTTAAATCCAGAGATTGCACTTTCATAAAGAGACGGATCAAAACTGAAGACTACTGGAACTTATACAAATCAGATCAAGAGTTAGGCTCACGATACAAATCAGATCAAGAGTTAGGCTCACGATACAAATCGGATCAAGAGTTAGGCTCACGATACAAATCGGATCAAGAGTTAGGCTCACGATACAAATCGGATCAAGAGTTAGGCTCACGATACAAATCGGATCAAGAGTTAGGCTCACGATACAAATCGGATCAAGAGTTAGGCTCACGATACAAAAAATTAAGAAAAACAAAAACGCGAGCTGAAAATAGTTTACACTTAAAAAGGCCAAAAGCAAATAGCGTTTATATAAGAATAATCTTCAACGTTATACTGCATAGGAAATCTGTTCAAAGATCTATAAAACACAGAAAACTTTGATTTGGATGGGGTGAATTCACTTCTATAGATATATAAATAGTATTTCCTGGGGTCAGAGATGAGTAAATGTGGATGGGACGCCGGACAGCTGAAGAGAGGCACCACTGTGACACATTTGAATATTTATTTGAATAGGTACAGAGCCTGTGAGTCTGCCCAACAGGATAGGTACACCATCTATTTTTGTCTTCTTTTGAAACTACATATTTGCAAACAAGGAATGCCGCTGGGGGGGGGGGGGGGGGGGGGGGTGTAAAGAAAACATAATATAGCCATCGAGAGGTTATGCAAACAAAGACAGCGCTATCAGTCCGCATCTGCTGTAATATTGCTCAACACGGAACATGAATATCTACAAATAAAGATGGACTGTGTTTGAGTGGGAGTTACTGCCCGTCTTTGCTAATGTTCACACACCTCCAATGTGCAAAACGCTGTCGAATTGCTCGTCGGTCAGGAACAGCGAGGGGCTTAAATGGGAAGAAAAAAGATGGCCACAGAAACATTACAGTAGGTACTTCGTTTTTAAAAGAAAAGAAAAAGAAAAAAGGCTTACACTTACGAAACTAAAACCCACTAAAATGAACTATGCTGCAGTTTAGCACATGCAAAGGATATGTGTCTGAAAGCTCTGGCACACATGATCACGTGACCCGCTCAGAAGGGTCAGAAGTGTTTGTGCAGAGCATTACATGTATTTACACCAGCACTGGGAAGTTAAAAGCAGACACGAGGGAAGACGCAAAGAAAACAGGCTTTTGGGGAGAAACGCACACACTGGGAAGAAAACGCACATCCCCGACCGATCGTCCTCGACGCAACTCCACTCAGTCCAGTGTCATCAGCACTAAATCAGGTTTAAAAGGAAAAGGGGGAATTAAAGTCATGACATTGTCTTCTTCAGATCACTGATGTCGAGTCAAGGTGATTTTATAATCTTTTTAGATCCATTTAGTCTCCTCTCTTCCAGGCTATTCCACAATTTGCCGCTGAATTGGTCACCTTCCTCACGCCGGTTGAATTTCTTTCCATGTCGACTCGTTACATTCAGTCCTGCATTTCACCAGTCAGTCAAGCGCGCACACACACACACACACACACACACACACCATCACGTCCATTCACTTGCGCACATGCAGCACAGAAACGTTAGCGTGACGCCGCTAGCGTACGGGAGAGGGCTCTGGTCTGCTGGGTCCGTCCTCCAGCACGTCAGATCAACCCCTCAGGGGTCATTCACACACACTCACACACACACACACTCACGCACTCCTCAAGTGTGTTCGTGTCTCTTTGTTGTTGATGAGGTCCTCAATTATCGTCCTTACCTCAGATTACTAATGTGAGACGTCTTGGTTACTCCCATTGGTTGGGGTTGGTTTGTTGAAGAGACACACGCCAGGCAGTTTTGGTGAAGTTTGCTCCGAGCGCGTTCGGTTTAGATGGTGGTGTTTTGAAACGCAGTATTCACCCACTCACTCTCACTCGCATCGCATCCACTCAAAGCCATCATCATCATCTCAAACGCCGACGGGACGCTTTCCTTCGGGAGGAACTCCACTCAATTTCTCTTGGGTTTAGATGCAGCTGGATCCCATCAGCCAAGCACAACGGACCTAATATTTATCATCATCATCACACGCTCTCTCTCGCTCTCTCTCGTTCGCTCTAATTATTTTTAATGTTGAACAGAGTGCTGCATCACAAACAAAACTCCAGGTGTCCCGTGGCGTCTAGAACTGGAACCCTTCCGCTGGCACGTTGGTGGGAGAACTGAAGTTGTACGTTCCTCCTTGGATGGCTTCGGGAACCAGGTTGGAGTCCTCGTCGATCTGAGAGAAAGAGAACAGAGGTTCAGTGAGCGGCTCCGGTTGGGGATCGCTTCAATATTAACGATTCCTAATTCCCATCGAAACGATCGATGAGTGTGGTCTGCTCAGATCCGTCACACTCGTGCAGCTCGAATTTTAACGATTTCGATTCTGATCGATTCCAATAAGGTAAAAAAACGCCTTTAGTTATCATCCACATTTAGTCTTATTAAAAAACACGTTTAATTGAAGCTGAATATTATGAACACAAATCAACAGGCTAAAGATCACCTACACAAGGAGCGTTTGCCGGTGGTTTAAAAACTCCATAGAAAAATAACTAGCCTAATATACGTTTCAAGCATTATTGAAGACAATAAACACTCGGTAAATTAAAAAAGCAGCAAATATACACAACTGAACAAAGATACCATTGTAATAATCGGCTTTAAGATTTTCAGGTTCAGAAACTAAATGTAAACTAAGTGTTACAAATATAGTTACAGAAGATATTCAGTCAAGGGCGAGTGAATTCTCGTTGTTTGATTAGTGTTATTATAGAGACGCTGCAGGGATATTAGGCTGCTGTCACTTTAAGAGCTGCACAATAGCACAGAAAACAGAGTCGTTTTGTGCTTGAATTGTTTAAAGTCATATCGAATTCTTTGTGAGCATTTCAATAAATGCTCAGTTGAAATTTCCGAAACTTACATTTTATAACAAGTATTCGATTCCTGATCTAACTCCTTTTTTCAATGATTCTCTCACACACAGGAACTTACATCATCAGATGAGAAGAACTGATCGATGATCTCATAAGCCAGTTTGTAGATGTCCTCGTTCTCATGGTTCTGCAGCTGCTCAATTTTCTCCAAACCTGAGCAACAAATGAGGATTAAGATCTTCAAAAACACTCGCAACAACAACCAGACC
Organism: Siphateles boraxobius; assembly: GCF_051911475.1. Taxonomy (NCBI): domain Eukaryota; kingdom Metazoa; phylum Chordata; class Actinopteri; order Cypriniformes; family Leuciscidae; genus Siphateles; species Siphateles boraxobius. Next base: position 2,016,828 of record NW_027509019.1, on the reverse strand, counting down.
TTCATGAACTACTTCCTTTCAACAAGTCAGTGAAAGGAGGCACTTGACTAACCCAAGGTCGTCAAATTAAACAAGAACCATTTCATATGAATATCATGCGTTCATGCATTTCATACACATCTATTTTTAGGATTACATTTTTGCAACCTAGTTTACAAAAATGTTTAAACCGAATGAGTGGGATTAAATGGATTAAATAAAGTTAAATTTACAAAAGAAAAAGGATGTGGGATGAATCAGACTGGGGCTTAATCTGGAGATAAATGATGACGTGTTGTAGGACTGCAACTGGTGGATGTAGTTGAGGTGGAACAGGCCAAAAGTCAGCATGAGTAAGTAGGGCTGGGCGATACTGAGAATTATTGCTATATTATTTTCTATATGAAATTAACAAAAGTTTGATAAGCGTTATGCACCAGGCAAATAATGCTGTGCATGAGTGTTGCAGACCATCGCAATGATAATTGCTGCCATTTCGGTTGCGTATGAGAAGCATTAAACAGCAAATGTGGCTAGAGTGAAATGAGAAAAGCTGTTCTTCACATGAAACATTTATCCGCTCCATCTCAACCACTACACAGCGCTAGTGGTTTGTATGAGAACTCTGGTTTAAGTCACAAGGTATTGGAGTTCAGTGCCGTTAAAGCCAGATCAACACTGAGCCAAAACTATACAGTGAGAGGCTTTTCAAGCCACAAATCACCAACACTTCCCATGAATTACTGTAATAATACTAACTGGAACCGTAGTATTGTGGCAGAAATGTGGGATATTCATATCGAATTTTATTAGATTATTAATGAAGACATGCATTAAATGTATCTGAGAAGTATTTTTTGCTATTAAACTATAGTTTTTGTACATTAAAGAGCACCCAGCGGCATTTATTGGAAGAATTTCATGATCACATTGACAATTGAAAAATGATACTGTGTTTCTTAACGAAAGTAAAACGCAGAGCTAATAACGATCATTGGTTAATGGGGTTTCGGCTAAAACGCTGTATTCGTCTTCTATACATAAGACACGAAAATTCGCAGGACGAACATGTGTACCGTTACACCCATAATTACCATTTAATCAAATGTCAAGAATAAAAAATTAGTTTTGTTACATAAGGTAAAGTGAGGTTAAGCTCAACATGGGCCAGGACTGGGTTTTTCAGTCCGGTTTGAACAGTTACACCCCTAACACACACACCTCCGCACTCCTCGATGAGGTTGGCGATGGTCTCGGCCTCGTCGTCGGCCATCTTGAGGATGTTACTGAGGCCGTCCAGCACCACCTGCACCACCTGCGCGTCCTTGACCGTCAGCAGGTTACAGAAGGGAGGAATCACCTGCTGCTGGATCAGGTACGCCACCTGCAGGACGAGAACACACGTGAACACCCGCTCCGCACACACACACACGCGCGCGTCCGGCTCACCTGATCCTTCCTGCCGCTGATGGTGAGGTTGCTGATGGCCCACGCCGCCTCCTTCTGAGTGCCGAAATCTCCCTGTGAGAAACACACCAGTGTGACACAATGAGCCGCTTCACTGGGTCACGGACACACTTCAATCAGTGATGACAGGAGTGTAACAATCACTGTATATTGCAATACATGTAAAAATAAAAAAAAGGTTCAGACATATGTGACTAAGCATCAAGTATGGTAAACCCAAATCACCACACATTTGAGCTTCCACGTCTAATTATGAATTACATAAAGTATTTTAAACTTAAGTTTTAAATATATTTGAGTGAACCGTACTTTTTGGCTACGTATGCACTGTAAAGTTTCAGGAGTGACAACTTCGTTTATACACAGCAGTGAATCTCTTAAATTATTGTTCCATGCGTGTACAGGCATGACTCGCTCCCAAAACTGAGATGATTGACATTTTACCTTATTGTTACCACAATTTTAATTATATGAATCATTTAATTTATACAGTAAAGACTATATAGTCTTATTTTACATTTGATTATTGAATGTCTGTACCTGAACACAGTAAATTTACCTGAAAACAAAGTACTTAATTCATCTCTTCATCTTTTTTCTATTGCATTCATCTATGCTTTTAAGTTATTTTCTACGCAGATGCAATACCTTACAAAATCACTCCAATCATCTTAGAGAGATTAATTCTTTATAAATAGAGCTATTCAATTCATCTGGCGAAACTGTTTTCATATTGCAAAATACAAAATTGCAATGTCAGGTTTTCCAATATCGTGCAGCGCTACAGCGACACGACTCGATATGTTCTGCAATTAAAGTACAAACTAAAGTACAGTCGACAGTAGAGGTTGTGGCTCATTCCCTGAGCACTGCACACATACAGCCAGGAGAAACATCCCTGATGTGCGTTTAAATACATCAACTAACACCAAAAGCATCGCTGGCCAACTATGATCACAATTACCATTGAACTCTATTGGTGACGACGGAACTTGACCATAGTTGGCTTTGGGAAACGCACCCCAGTTCGGATCCGTACACGGTGTAGAATTGTTGTAAATGCGGTTGTGAGTTAATTCTGGCGTAGAATGAGGTTGTCACCCCCGTCAATGTGACACGAGAGTATCGTTACAAACCTAAGTATTCATTACCTCAATGAGCTCATCGTTTCTGCCTTAAATTACAACATTGTTTAAATTAAGATATTTTTAGCTGACTGTGATTTTGTACATTTCTGAAATTCATAACTTAGTTATCAGATCACTCTAAAATGTAATGTGAACTCATGAATTTTCTGTAAAGTTGCTTTGAAACTGTGTTGTGAAATGAGCTTTAAAATTAAATGTGTACAGAACCTTAATTGATAACAGTGAACATTCATCAATCATTGATCAAAACTAGACTAAATGTGCAAATTATAGCGTATGGGTATCATGAGTGGACCAATAGCAGAGTTCGAGTGTGTTATGAATGAGGTTGGGTCACCCACCTTATCCAGCAGCAGAATGATCATGGGCACCAGATTGGCATCGATGACGGCCTGAACCTGCTGCTGGTTCCCTGCGGTGATGTTGGACAGGAACCACACGGCCTCCTGCGAGAACACACACACACACACTCAGCACAGCAGTGGCAGGGCTGATTTCGGGCTCACGTGTGTGACGGGCGAGCAGATCAGATCTCAGGGCGAGCGTGAGGTTCACAGGCCCTGCTGAGGTGGAGACGCTGGCAGAGGAGCTGAGGGCGAGGATGATGATACTGAGGCTCTAATCATCGGCCAGGCCGCAGACAAGCCTCGCAGGGGGGGGCGGCCCGCCTCAGATGCACTCCTGTATCAGCACTGGTGTGTATGACACCCGCACCCATCAGCCACTCACACACACACTCACACATTACTCTGAGCTGAACATTAAACACATGCTGATCTGAACACTATTCAGGCATCACTCATACCAGCGCCACACCTCAGCTGTCATCATATCCAACACATCCGCCATGATATTACAGTTATTACAGAAGTGCAGGGCTCGACATTAAGCCGTTTCATGAGCTTGTCCTTCAGACGGGTAAATCTGCCATTCACTTCTCAGAGTAAAAAGTTTGCTTGTACAGGGAAAATAAAAAAAGGATGTGTTGTAAATATAATTTATTCTGAAACAATATTCTCATCAGTGTTTAGTCAGCTTTGATATATTTAAATCTGCATATTTTTGATATTTTTTAACCTTTATAAAAGGGCATTTTTCCCTAATTGTTTTAAATGTATGCTACATTTATTTTAAATTTGAACAATAAATTAAGACACTATAGGGCTGTTACCAATTTACATAATTTACACTGAAAAATTACAACTGCATTAAATTAGGTGATGAGATATTTTTTTTTGTTGAGAAAACAAATAATGTTGGAAAGAATGAGACTTAAACATGAAGCTAAACCACCAGTAGGTGGCGGCAGGTGACCCTTTTAATGGCTGAATCATTCATTCAAGAGATTTGTTCGTATGTTGACTGAGTTTCTTGGTGTGAGCTGCACTCATCTGTTTCCATTTCTCCTCATGAAGCGGAGCGAGCCTACATTATATTATTATTCACCATCAATCACCACTTATGACTGCAGAATCTCTTGCGTTTTGGTGATTCCCTGGTTAATTTTTGTTATTGACGTTTCAATCGGGCTACTTGTCAGGTTGGGCAAGTAAAATTCCCTTTCACTTGCCCCTTCAAACAATTAATTTGTCCCAGACAAGCAGAAGAGCATTAATGTCGAGCCCTGAAGTGGATCCTGAATTTGTCCGTATATCCGGTTACCTTGTTGATCTTCTCTTTGGGGTGCGTGAGGAGTGCTGGGAAGTGACCCAAAGCATCACAGTTGAGCACCACCTGAGTCTGTTCATCAGTTCCCGTCACGATATTCCCCACCGCTCGCAGCGCTGCCGTCTGAAGCCATAAAGCAGCCCGTTATACACAGAAACCGTTATATATACAGGCATCACACGCTAATCGCTTTGATGAGTTAAGACACAGGGTTCGCACTGGTACTGGAAAATCAAATTACAGAACTTAAGGAATACAATAAGAGATCTCACTAATCAAACAATATTTTTATTGACCTTTTTTTGGATTTAAATGTAATAAAGATAAACCAATAAAACAAAATGGTACAACTAAAGTGCAGCACATGCAATGATTTTGATAACTTTAACCATTGAAAGAATACTAAGACAAAAGAAATCCATTTCCTCATTCAAACTGATTTTTCCCCACATGAATATATAATTGACCTGAAGAATGAAAGCCGTATCATATACTTGGATATTTATATGAGCAATATCAAGCTCATAGCCGTGTAAAAATGGCTTTATATCTATATCAGTCAAATTGAAGCGAACCCTGAAGAGAGAACAGGTCGTCACATGATCACAAAAGGCTCTTCCATACCTGAACTTTGACCTCCTGGTGGCTCAATAAGGGGACGAGGTACGGTACGATCCCGGAGTCGATGACCATCTGGATCTGCTCGTTGCCCGCGTCCGTGAGGTAAGACAGCGCCCAAACAGTGTCCACCAGGATCTGCACAGAGCTCAGAGTTAAACCTGTGTGCCCACATGCCACCGGTTACAGTCACATGACCAGAGCAGCACTTACGTTGACGTCAGTGTGGTGAATGAGCACACACAGCGCAGGAAGAATCTGTGTGAAGACAGACAAGAGATTAGCCCGGGTTTACGTTTACAGAGACTGTGATAATCCAATCATTGCCGTCTCCATTTACAATGTGTGACAGCATCGAGCACTAGAGGTGAACACGAACATGTCTATTGAGGGCATGAGTGCAATGGCCAACAGAGTTATTTAAATTAGTTTAGTATAAATCGAAATCAAGAGTTTGGTTCAGCATGTGCTCACGGACCGGGTAATACTCGGCCTCATAGACAACAGTGCAGACATGATGTAAAGAAGAGATTCACTGGGAAGAGTAGACTAGAGATCAGACGTTAATTACTGGGTTGCACAATTAATATAAAAGCATTGCTTTGTTCCTGCATGAATCTGCCCTTTTGAAAGAATGATTCAATGACTTGCTCATTAAGATGTGTGTGTTAACGTGCAGCTGTGCAGAGCGATCAGTGTATGACATTCAGTGTCGTCTGCTCTCGCGGTACTTTGACGTCATACACCGCTCGGGCTGCACGTTAACACACCTAATCACTTTACACTACTTACTGGAGGCTTCATCATTTCATATCTCTAAATCCAAAATAATGTTTAAAATATTGCACACATAACATTATGCCATTGTAATTGCATTAAATGGTCTTGATTTTAATTGACTGTTAAAAGGTATATTATCTCACTTTTACTAAATTATCATTAAATCGCCGGCTCTGGAGAGGACTTCACATGAAGCAAGCTCTGAATCAACACACACCAATGCTACAATTTCCTATATATGCTAATCATTTATTAACAGACATGCATTCATTACTTAATGAGATCATTGGCTAACTGTGTGATTTAATATATGGCCCTAATAAGAAGGGTATAGATGGAGAGAAAGCAGCTCGCAGGACATTTAAACTTCAGAAACAGACACATTTTATACATTTTCACACATTTATGTTTTAACAAAGAAAACCTTAAGATATAACGCATGTTGTCTATATTGCCTGTCAGCTCCTTCAGAGTTGGTGACAAAACTGAAAAATATAAAAATTACATCTTTGTTGTTACTAGTCATTTAAATAAAGGAATATTTGATTTTGAGCACAAATATTCTTGAAGAATGGCCATCCCTGCAGGCGCCCCGATCTGTCGGGCAGTGGCAGCTGCTAGCAGTGAAACCTCACGCTAAGATCAGACACACGTCACACTCGTACCTCCTGGATGGTCTCCATGGGTGGCGGCGGGTCCTTGTGGCGGCACAGGTTGACCATGACCCAGGTGACGTTGCGGAGGAAGGTGATGGGGATGGAGGGGCTGATGAAGGACAGGAGCGGTTTGACCACACCCAGACTGATGACGTAATCTCTGCACTGAGGACCGTCACCTGCAACAGCACAGCGCTCATCACACACCAGCCTGACCACAGCGAGAGCAACACGAGCGGTGTGTGACACATGCGGCGCACGCCGTCAGTTAGTGCTGGCGGTATACCGCTCATTTCTGTTATGAGATGGACTTTTAATATACCGCAATACCGGTGTATGGGAACGCCACACGACACTCTTTCAGAGGTTCTTTTCACCGTTCACTGGTGATGCTCAGATGTGTGTGTGTGTGTGTGTCACTGGTGATGCTCAGATGTGTGTGTGTGTCACTGGTGATGCTCAGATGTGTGTGTGTGTCACTGGTGATGCTCAGATGTGTGTGTGTCACTGGTGATGCTCAGATGTGTGTGTGTGTCACTGGTGATGCTCAGATGTGTGTGAACTATAATTGATAGCTGTCAAAAAGCTGTGAAAATCTCCCGTGTTTCGGGTTACCGTTTAATGAATAGCCGTGGGTTGGGGTTTGTAACTAATAAAAATGATATAGGCTATACATATAGTTTGATCGTGTTGTGATCGTAAACGCAAGAGGAAAAGTACGTGCACAGTTTCAGCGCCACCGTCCTCCTCTGACTGCAGTGTTGTGACGGAAATGGTGCACGCAGGAGCACATGCACAAAACCGTTTGGTAAAATGACATTTGAATCATTTGTATTTTATCAAATATAATTTAACAAAACTGTTTTGCACACTATTTCGGTCACAACACTTGAAGCAGAGGACACGCTGAAACATCAACTGTCGATGCTGTTCTCTTCCTTCATAACTCGCACTGAGGAGGATATATTTATGAAAATAGTTGTGCAACTGAGCAAACTTTGTTTTGAAGTGTTTGAGTTCCAGAGGAATTTGTGACAGTTTCACCTGTTCAACCACATCAAAGTTTCGTAATTAGTAAGTCGTGCTTTTCCTCTAGTGTGCTGACTGATGAGGCCGCTGTGCCTTGGTGAAACGTGTTTTTACATGTACATGCGTTTAATTATCGTTGCAAGCAATCATGAAATACAGCGCATTGAAAAAAGAAAAAAACATTTCTGTGAGAAACGGACTTAAAATGTAACCGTAATTGTCGGGTTAAATGATTTCGGGTACGGGCCGGGTTCGTGCGGACCTCTAATCACAATATCAACACTGCCCGCCACAAACAGATTCTCCAAAAGGCTTTGACAGCGTTGAATAAACATGAGCACTGACCGTTACAGTCAAAACGTGTTTTTATATGAATGTGTCTTTGAAGGGAACTGGCTGTCTTCAGAAAAGTTTCCATGTTATTTTCATTTAATTTAATCTGGCACCTCTTTGCCACTCATGACAGTAAAATAGGGCATTCTAAGGCAATCTACTGCACTATTTCCTCTCAATCAGTAGAAAATGTGGTTAACACCCAGTCATGCTTACATAAAAAAATAAAATAATAAAGTCATACACCGTGAAACCAGTATAATTTTGAAAAATACCGTGATATAAATTATTGGTCATACCGCCCAGCACTAGCTTCAGTCACTCCGCTCCATGAGTGTGAACAGATCACATGACACTCAGGATGAGAATGTGGCGATGACCTACCATCACAAACTCAGACTCGTGTCAAATCCCATCAGCTCATGATAACGCTCCAGCACGGAGAGCAACACTGAGGAGTTCGTCACTTACCGATGATGTTCCCTAAAGCCCACACCGCCTGCTCACACACGTTCTGATGAGGGGACTGCAGCAGCCGCAGGAACAGAGGCACCGCATCTACACACACACACACACACACACACACACACACAGATATAAGAATGACTAGCAGATGCAGTTTGTGATGAGCTGAATCTAGTGAACGAGAATCTGACAGATATTATAGAGCTGTAATAGAGCTTATAGAGGATCTAGTGCTGTGCTTCGCTCTGAAACACACAGTTTGACACTACACATTTAATTAAACAGCAGCCTTTTGAAACCTTGAGCACTTGGTCAACTTCTTTAAAAGCCCCGATATACTTCAAGCTAAATTGAAGAACGAACTGATGTGCGACATTTCAAACAAAATCAGGCCAAAACGAACTTTCCGGAAAGGTTTGCACCGACTCGTTGGCACCCTTGTGCTCCCATTGGTCTGTGACGATTACATCATAGGCAAGCGTGCTGAAGCTCCGCCTTCTTACATGTGGAAATCTTCGTCAGACACGAGTGAAAACATGAACACACTGGAGGAGCTGCTTTATAATAGAAACAAGACTGTTTTTCATGTTTAATACAGTAAAGCTGCTGGATTTTAAACTATTGTATAAAGTGCTGTATAAGTAAACATGAATGTTGAACTGCAGATTACGTGCAAATAAACGTCCATGCTGCTATAATCTGATGCTTTATTAAAAATAATTCTCCTCAATTTTTCCTTTTGAGAGGCGTGTTAAACTAATTCAACTAATTTTTTTAATTATTTTTTTTACACATTGTTTTTTTTTCCGGGTAATCGAATGAAGACATAAAACATTCGATTTCTTTTAATCATATGAAACTTTTTGTCAAACAACGTCCTGCACAATGAGCTTCACTGTTAAAATTAAAACATGGAAGAAAATGTGATTATTCCTTAAATATTACTTACGTTTTGATCATGATGTATTTGTATTAGAAATATATTACTGTTGTACAGTAGAATTTGGATGCGTCTCAATCATAGACTGTAAAAAAAAGTCTCAATGTAACTGTGTGTGTGTGTGTGTGTGTGTGACATGACGATAGTCTTTCTCAAATGAAGCGGTTAAATGCTCACGAAGTGACTTTCAGAGCGGATCTAGAGCCTGGAGAGGAAGTTCATGCATTCGTGTCCTCATATAGGCCAAACACAGCGCGAGCGTCACACGTGCTTCAGTGTGTGTGAGGTAAATGAAACTGCGCATCGTCTGCACCATTCACACAGAAAATGTAGGACTCGTATTTAAATGGTCTTTTTGCGGTTTAATATTCACACACTAGTTTTTAATCGCGATTTGATTTCAAGTGTAATGAACTGCAATATCATGAAAATCAGTTACGACGCGAGTACATTTAAAAAAAAAAAAAAATTGTCATTCTTTCAGGGTGGGGCGTTTTGAAGGGAGCCCCCAACACAATGGTAGGGGAAACACAGTCTCATCAGTGTGGGCGGAGTCAGATGTTCAGTAACCGTATATCGCTGATCACGCATTTCAAACTTCAGCATGAGTATATCAGGGCCTTACAGGAGTCCACCGCTGTATGCACACATCACTTAGACTAGCCAACACTACTGATGTTCCTGTCAGGGTCTGCTACTTCAGCTCGTGAGCTCAGATTAGTGTGTGAAGTAGTGAACACGGCATTGAACACTTGTGTCCAGCTCTAGGAGAGCATCAGGGTAACGTACTGGACTGCACCACGGCCTGCGTCTGCTCAGACGTGCCCGACGCGATGTTGGTCAGAGCCCAGGCCGCCTCGAACTGCAGAGACGGGCTGCACAACACAGAGAGAGAGAGAGGACACGTGAGCACAACACACACACACACAACAAGAGCGCCTCACACTCGCAGCACACGGGTCTTACTTGTCGTCTCTGTCCAGACAGTGCACCAGGATGGGCAGAATCCCAGACTTGATGAGGTCGTCTATGGGGGGGTTGCGGTCGCTCGACAGAAGCTTCCTGCAGGACGAGGACACAGGAGGATTATCTGGACGGCCCGTGTCAAAGCAGGTCACACACTACAGGAAGCTCTTCTAAAACTCGGGAATCTCGTTTCTTTTCCCAAATCTTCACTCACGTCTCACCCGTTTTCCCAGGGCATTATAAACGTTTCTTCCTTTGGTTCGCTTTAAAGTAGGCCTATTATATTCCCATTCTTTACTGTGGTAAAGTAGAGAAAACGCTGCCTACCTTTTTATTTGCACGCAACATTCTTTAACAGTTTGTGCTTGTTATTAGACTTGGTTAGGCGCGTCAAGTTTTTTAAAGCGTGTTTGACACGCGCGTGTGATTTTAGTTTCGCTTTCTCTGGCAGCGCAAAATCAAGCATAGCTTAAACAGGGTGTGTACAGATATAAACAAGTTAAATTTAAGACTTTAAGACCCATTTAATGCCATTTTGAAATACACATTATATTACATGCGTATATATAGTATTTAACCAAGTAATTGATTATTAACTACTTGTTTATTGAACTAAAATCAAAATGTAACATTTGCAATCATGAGAATATTCAGCAAAATGGCTCCCGTCATGTTATGTTGCTAAGCTAAATCGTATGTTATAAATAACTCAACATTTTGAAGTTTCTTCTGTGAGTTTGTGCGCGCTTATTCTCATTTGTGTCGATTTCTCACTACAAAATCTCTCAGAGAGTCAGGCAGCGCGAGTCTCAAAAGAAGTACATTATCACATCGCCGTTTCTGTAATAAAATCAGAATCACTCACGATTCGATGCTTCACTGGTTATTTGACGAGAAATTTTAGCGGTAATGTGAACAGAAAAATGTAAGACTCATCGAATCTGAATTTAAGACATTTTAATACTTTAAGGCCTTTTATTAGGGAAACTTTAAGACATTAAATACTTTAAGGACCCGCCCCCTGTTAAATGTCCTGCCCTTGTGGAACATAAAATGTCCTCTTCAGAGCTTTTACAACAAGTAGAAAATCTTCCTGATGAATGAGCCGTGACTCACCTGGCGGCCTGAACGGCGCTGAGCTGAACGCCCTGGTTATCACTGGTCGCATTCTGCAAACAAACATCACACACTCGTAACATGAAGACCAACAGCAGCGTTTCAATAATCAGCACTTACGCTCTGCACAAGCCATTTCAGCACAGCGACAACCGTTAGTGTGAGTCTCACGAAACACCTTGAGCATTAGTCCAGTGAGTTAATCTAGTGTAACCGCCCTCGACAGAACGCAGAGAGCCGTCACATGCTATCGGGAGTATCGTACATGCCGGTTTTCTAGTCGGATATTTGACACGAATGCCCTCTCAAGTCGTATTTGCCACCGAGACACTCAGATCATTGAGTTTTTGGCGAAGGGGAGAACGGATATTCTTTATTAGCTTTTCCACAACAGCTAAATCACCTTGTCTTGGCATTAAAGTACTGCATAATCATTTGAAGCGTATTGTACGCTTTATACAGGGTTCGTACAGACTGTGAAATGAAATTCCAGGACTTTCAAGGACTTTTCAAGCACTACTTTTTTGGATTTCAAGGACTTCAATCGGCAGTTATCAAACAATATCTTTATTATTTTACTCAAATTAAACATGGTATCTGATGTTTCACTTCATAGAGGTCAATCCATTGACCAGCGCTGTCAGGCATGGAAAATCCCCTTAACCATTGAAAGGATATTGAAACTGAATTTGTTTCCATTATATATTCAAATATATATGATTGACCTGAAGAATGAAAGTTGTATTATATACTTAATATCATGCTTTATATATTAATATCTTGAGAAATAGCTCTATATCTCAGACGGGCTGCAGTGTTGATTTAGCGTGAAAATTTTATTTTTTCAACAAAAAAACACCACAATATTTTGAATTAGGGATGTACCGATACCGTAACCGATCCCTGAATTTTCACTGCATTTGTAATTGTAATTGTATTAGTAGATAAACCAAGAGAATATAATTCATATTAGTTGGCTTCATTTGTTCATCAAACATATATTTCTTTCAATTATATTCATGCTTAATTAAGCCTGCTAAAATACATTGTATGAGCTTCAGTTACTGTACATTCTATTGCTCTTCAGTTACTGTACATTCTATTGCTCTATCATATTATATCTTTCATTGAATAGCACAGCACATATTTACACTAGAGCAGATCCAGAAGGGGAAGTGCTGAGGATTGGGTCAGTGAAATATCAATTATTTAATCCAATTTTGATACTTCAACAAAAACTTCCTGCCTAATTAATGCGAATTTAAAACATTATTAAAGGTAAGCAGTCAGCAACAATATAAGAACGAATAATCAACTTACAAATAAATACAATAGAACAAAGAAAGGCTACAAATGAAATAAACAGTGTTTTTAGAGTTTTTCGGGTAGATCTAGTACAGAAATTTGAATAAAGTAATAAAATGTGAAAAAATTGCATATTCATTACTGGATAAATTAAATATAGATGTATCTTTTTGTAAAGTTGAAAAGGGTAGCCTATTTAGTCAAGAGCAGTGAGTAATTTATTTGTCCATTGTTTAATTAACATTTAAAGAGCAGTGGGTTTGTTAAACTGCCCCTTTAAGACCGAACGCACGGACCCCATTTGAACATGGCTACTTCACTTGAGATATAACTGACTTTGTTTACTAGGATACTCGCCAAGATGGGCGTTTTTACATAATTTTGTGTGAATTCGTCCGTACAAGCGCAAGACGTTCAGTATTCGCGCGCGGAGACGCCGGTTTGCGGGGCGCGCGCTTATGTTTGCGTGCATGGAACTTCTTGACTGCAAACGTCCAGTAATAAGTTAGGGAATCACTCGTTATACATAAATCAGGTAACAGTTCATGTTTTACTTTACTTACATATACGATTTAGTTTTCATCCAAATAATAGGTGCTGAGTGAACGATCAGCAATCAAGAGCAATCAAGATCATTCAACAGAACTGCGCTCTCTCTCTCTCTCGTCAGTTAACGTTAATAAAAAGCTACATGCCTCGTTTTATTGTCTTTGCCATTGACGTCCGACTGAACTACAAACCTTCCACTGATTTCCTTCAAAACTTGAATTTCCTTCCTTCTGTTTAAAGGGATGCGCTCGACCAGCTCGCGCGTCTGTGCCGCTGCGCGCTCAATCCACTGCGCGGTTTCCTCTGATCAGCGCGCGCACCACAGCTGTGTGTTACTATACACACGCTGCCTGGGAGGCCTATCGGTTGTTGGTATCGGAGCATTTTTACATGAGCTCGGTATCGGTGCATCCCTATTTTTAATAATTCAAGCACTTTTCAAGTACCTCTTCAAAAATATGGCTGTTTTCAAGGGTTTTCCAGGACTTAAATTTCAAAAAGTCAAATTCAAGCACTTTAAGCACCTTGTACGAACCCTGTTTATACACAGTGGGAATAGCCTGTATTTGACCAACAATTCCCGAATCGTCAGAAAACGGATTACCTACAGGTGAACCTCGAAAAATGTATTTCCGTAATTCAAATCAAAAGATGAACCTAATATATATAGTATATATTTTACTATATGCATGATTATACTTTTCAGAGAGCCGACATTTCTGTATTTAAAATCCCATTTAAAAATCTGGGACTCTAAATATGAAAGAAGGTCCTAAAACTTACATTTTCATTTGATAATCAACTTCTTAATTTTATTAGAGGAAATAAGAGCCAGACATGTTTCATGAGATTCACTCACTAAAAACATTTCCCATTGATCAATCAAAATCACATTGTGCACATATTTTTAATTTAAACACTTTAATTAAAAAATGCATGACTTACCTGCACAATTGCTTCAAGCGAAGTATTTTGCTATTGAAAAAAAAAACAGGAATTGTTACAGAAATAATTAGTGCAAATTCAGTTCGGCATTAAATCCTGAAATACCCTGACACAGAGAGAGAGAGAGAGAGAGAGAGAGAGAGAGAGAGAGAGAGAGAGACAGAGAGAGACAGAGAGAGAGAGAGAGAGAGACAGACAGACAGACACACACACAGAGAGAGAGAGAGAGAGAGAGAGAGAGAGAGAGAGACAGACAGAGAGAGACAGACAGAGAGAGAGAGACAGAGAGAGACAGAGAGAGAGAGAGACAGAGAGAGAGAGAGAGACAGAGAGAGAGAGAGAGAGAGAGAGAGACAGAGATCAGTAGTTCTTACGGTCCTGAAGTCCCCGTCGGCGTCAGAGTCGTCACAGATGTCCTCGTGCGGGACGTTCCTCCGCTTCAGCAGGTGCTCGTCTCTCTTATTCTGCAGGAGAAACACACCAGCTGTTCAGGTGTCCACACTCAAACACACACTGCATTTACAGCGTAAACGCTACTGACCTGTCAATCAAACACTGCACTAAAACACTTGAGCAACTCTTACCTTTCTGAGCTCCACCACCACTTCTGTGCGCTGTCTTCTCATCGTCTGTACAGGAGAGATCAGAAGCATCATTACTGATCATAAGCAGTCAATCTCTCACACTCACACACACACCACTTCAGTCTACAGATGATCCACCCGACCTGCACATTTTAGCTACGAGGAAACAAAATCATTCTACATGCATTTCCAGCTCTTTGTGTCATCCAATCTCATATCACCTCAAAATGGAAGACGCAGATTATTTTATTTTACTTAACACCTAGATGATACAAGTCTGTTAAAAGTATAAATCACAGTATTAAAGTCATTCTTCATTACCTGTATCCTGCACAAAGACAAACAATAGCCTCAATTATTACTTTAAACACGTTTAGACGAGAGTTCTGACCAGCTTCTTTGGTTCAAGGCTTATCTTCAATAACACGATGTTGTTTTTCAAGGTTTTCAGACTGACTACATAGTTGTTGAACGGGTGTTCCTCAAGGTTCAATCCTGGGACCTCTAACTTTCTCTATTTTTAAGAAACGAACAACCTCAAGTGTGCTCTAAATGTTCTTTACATCTTTATCCCGGTGAGACTGTTATTTACAGCACTGATTGGGATTCGTTACACACTCAGGATTCTTCCCAGGCTTGTTTAAACGAGGCGCGGTGTTTTGATGTGCGCAGGGCGCCGTTTGCGTGATTGTGATGCGGTTAAAGAGAAAATAACAGCTGGTAACCCTCACACACACACACACACACACACACACACACACACACACACACACACACACACACACACACACACACACGATGGCTCAGACCACAGTAAACACATTGCCTATTAATAATCTGCGCGTTTAAGTGACTCCAGCCCGAGCACGCAGCAGAAAGGCGTCTGGAGGATGTTATTGTGCAGCAGGCCGAGCTCATGCTAACACTCACTGCAGGACTCACACACGATCACCATACACACACACCGAGCCATTAATCACACATCACGACTCATCCAAGCACATCTCTGCGTTTGTTTTGAAGACCGATGAGAAATACACACTTTAATGGAGGGCTGCGACGCGCGTTAGCTTAGCTCGAGGCTAACAGCGAGCTAGCCGCGCGGCTAACACCTTCACATCACACATTTGGCTGATTCAACCTCTCTATTCTCACATAAACACTCAGATCTGAACACACATCGTGTTATGAGAGCTCGAGAGCGGATGATTGCGCGATTATTCGTGAAGTGTCTGTAAATCTGCTCGACGTCACACGCGTCTTTACCTCCAGATCGCGCCCTTTATTCTTGAAGTTCTTCAGCCGCTGCTTGTCCAGTTTCTCGCTGTCGCTCATGTTTGCCGATGTGTGTGGATATAATCTTTAATTGTAGACGTATTTGCAGTTCTCTTCAGCTGAATGTGTTCGCTCGGCTCTTGTAGACACCGGAATGTTTTATGCTAATGAGGCGCGGTGTATGCTGGGATTGCCGGTGGAGCGGCACCGCCTCGCGAGGCTTGCGGGGAATAACGGGGGAGTGCGGGTGCGGGACGCGATATATTATACCACTATTGTGTTATTGCGTCGCTTTCGCGAATGAAGCGATTATCTCTGCGTGTTTTGTGAACGGAAACGCTTCTGGAATCGCCTACAGGAGAATATATTTTGTAACGAATCTGCGTCTGCAAGCTAGTGACGGGAGAAACGAACATTTTCAAAGCTTCGAATCAATTGAACTGTTTGCGTTGCAAAATGATTCACTTTTTCGAAGTGTTTGAATCGTACACGCTGGTGACCCCTGCTGATCAGAACAGTGCAAAACATGCATAAAAACACCCATTGCAAATATTGAAAGTAAAATCTGTCGAATCCAATAAACTAATCATCTAATAAGATTAAATATCAAGTGTCTGTATAATATGTGTTCTTTCGTGAATTTTCTCAATGGGTTCAGAGATCATCGCCTCTCAGCGGTGAAGTATTGACATTTCGAAACAGTTATGACGTAACGAAAGCCCGTTTAACTTAAATCACGTGATTTTGGCAGTTTGACGACACACGCTCCCAATCACTGATTCGAAACAACAGATTCGTAAAGGTTTCATGAAGCGTGTTTCGAAAGTGCCCCTCTTTACGCTAGTAAGAACTGTTCGATTTTTAATTTAAATAATTTCACGCCTGCATTTAATTAGCCGATTTATTATTAATAATAATAATATCAATATTATTGTTGTAGTTGTCAGGAGGTAGTGTAATGTCTCCGGCAGGTGGCGCTCTGCGTTTGACGGAAAGCCCAAATTCACCTTTGCCAAAACATGAGACATCGCTAGGAAGAGAATAAAACGAGACGGCAGATTCGCCTCTCTCTCTCTCTCTCTCTCTCTCTCTCTCTCTCTCTCTCTCTCTCTCTCTCTCTCTCTCTCTCTCTCTCTCTGTTATACCCTTTAGATTTTAGTTTGAATAACTTCCTTTCCCACGCAAGATTTTTATTCACTTATGTTATGCTAATGGTTAATAACTTAACAAATAACATCATACGTAAGGACACTCCAAGAACGTTTACTCTCAACATTACAATAAAGCTGATAACATTATAAGAACATTACAAAAACATTGTATTGTACTAATATTTACACAACTTTTAATAAGTAAAAAGATAATTCATATGCTATTTCTTGTTTTTTGTCTTAATTTAATATGATACTAATATTTAAATTACTAGCCTACTCATTAGAATATTTATTAACATTTTTACAACAATAATAATAATAAAATAATAATGTGCATTTCAAATTGTGTTTATTTGTGCACCATTTGCGAACGCTCATGTGCACAAAATCAAGCAAGTCCTCAACCAGACAACACACCACAAGAAATGTAAAGTGTGTGAAGTTTATTTTCTTAACCCTTGTGCGACTTTATGGACATTTTTGTCTTTTTTATTTTTTTCCAATTTTTTAAAATCATTTTGCCTCTTAATGCCGACTGCATAAATTTTGGCACAGGTGTGTATTTTTTATAGGTATTTTACTATTTCACCCCCATTTCCTTTGTTTAATCTATTTTACACTAGTAACACAACATAGTTTCACTCAGGACCTAAAGCACAACAATGTCCCCTTTGAAACCCATTAAAACTGCAATTTTTAATCCCAGGGCCATTTAACTATAACATTTAAATAAAAAATGTTACTTTTATTAACCAGATGGTGGCATTTTCTCAGGTTTGGCCTATAAAGCAAAAACTTGCTTTATTTCTGTTTTTTGCTAAATTATGCACCGATAATTGTGTGTGTTTGTGTGTGTGTGTGTGTGTGTGTGTGTGTGTGTGTGTGTGTGTGTGTGTGTGTGTGTGTGTCAGAGTGTGGTTTGTATGTGTATTATAAAAATAATGTGTGTGTGTGTGTGTTTGTGTGTGTGCTTGTAATATTTGAGAGAGAGAAACTCTTGCAAATCCCAAATCCAACCACGGTGTCCCAGTGGAGTTTTACTAAGAGGGAAAATTTGATTCTGCGCCCAAACTAAATCTCTCTGAAAGATAATTTTTTAAGCTTTTTAAGCATATGGATTTGCTTGGCACAATACATATAAATGGACAATACATTTGCAACGTCTTTGCGCAGAATGGAGACATTGCAACGACAGCAAGAAAGTAGAGCTGTGATGTTGTAGTGCGTTTCTATCCCTCACAGTGGTGCGCATTCGTTCCTCCCAAAAGCCCGAACTTAACGTACAAATCAGCTAGATCAGCGATTGTCTCATAATATACAGTCTAATAGTACTAAACTGCAGGACGTGCTCAATAATAAAAAGAGTTATCAAAACTGCATTAAGCCGTGGAAAAAGTGACTGTTTTTTAATTTTATTATTTATTTCAGAGGAATGCTATATTTGTTAAGTTCGAAGTTGTTCCTTATATCCTCAAAGAGAGGGAATGTAATATGTTGCACATGTTGCTTGGCAATAAATAAAGAGTTGAATTCATGATACTCTCTCATCTCTTAATTATTTTACACTTAAAATATATTGTTATTAAGAATAAAATTATTTATTTCGGTGATCAGTACCGGTGATCGCATCGGCCAATACGGCTTCCAGTGATCGGTAATCGGCCCTATCAACGAATCAAGATGAATATCAATCAATAAAGATAGATAAAATTATAGATATGATTTCATGTGGCTGATTACAGTTCTGACAAATAATGCAACGTGTGGCATAAAAAGTCCTTACGCAGACATTGATTTTTTCACCATGTCTTCCTCATCGACACCTACAAGTCTTTTCAAATATGCTTGCCGAAAAGGAGTAAAACAGAACAACAAGAAATTACTTGTCTGAAAGATGAACTTGACACAATAAAAGTCTGACACAATAAAGGGTCTAACCCTTCACCCAGGGCTATCATCAGCACTATGGCTGTTGAGGAGAAGGAATTTCACTTGCAGTGACTTTAAGTTAACCCATATTGTAATATGCAATATTATCACCAATTTTATACTAACAAGTGTTATGATGTGGTCAGCAAGATGGAGATGAAAAAAAGCCTTTGTTAATAATCCACACACTGTTGTTGTCAAGTAAGTTGCATTTGTCCCGTTGCAAGCATGGCCATCTCTAAACAGTCCGGGTGCTGCACTTCTTTGCTCCGTCAACATTATAATATTAATAGACGTTTAAAACACAGTTTTTTGAATTTTTTTAATCAATTCGAAAGTTTGAATCGATTTTTTCCTCCACCCTACTGTTTAGGATTATTGTGGCTGGCAGGACGAGGCCGAGGGCCGTGAGAGATTACTAATCTCGGATTACTAAAGGCCCCGCTGGCGTGATTACTGATGAGTGACACCTGTACGACGCACCGGCCTCGTATCTCTCTCGGAGGAGCGGAAGCGTAAAAGGAGGAGCGACGACAGTGGAGATCGAGAGAGGTGTCGCTCATTAGTAATCACCGGCCTCACGTTCAGCTCACCACTATTATTTTCCCCCTTCTACTTCCCTTTTTAGTTCTACTGCTGCCGAGATAGAAATTTATAAATATTCCAATAGAATTATTGTCCAGACTTTTGCTAGGGGAAAAATATATATAGATAGAATAGAGATGATATAGACACCGTACCTCTTGGAACTTTAATTCAATACCCCTGCCCTAAAACTTAGAAGATGCAAAAAACATCATTAAGGCATCGTAAAAATAGTAATTAAATTAATTGATTAATTATCAATTAACATTTGGGAATAGTCACTTTGACATTTTGTGGTTAGAACTGTGATTGATTGCATTGTTCATCTGAAAATTACCAAGGCTGCTCTTTCATTTTTGTCTTCCAAACGACTCTCCAGTTCTTGGAATACGATCTTAGTGTTGGCTGGCTTCAGATTAAATGCAGTCACATCAGTGGTTCTGATAGCAAGTTTTATTGAATCGCTTATGTCAATAAGCATTTGAAGCAATTTCTACTGGAATTCTAGGATAAAGGGAAGTGAGAACATTTAGGTTAATAGGGTTGGGCAATAACTCCTATAGGTACTATGTGGTTTACAGCAGTTAACATAACCTTTAAATACCCATTAAACCTCATGTAGCCAAGCTTTTTCTTCATAGTTTGGCAAATTATTAACTTTTTAAAAACATTATAAATTCATATAATACACAAGTCAAATTTACATGTAATTTCAACAACCAGATGCATTTACACTAGTCCAGTTTCGTCTGGAAGTCGATCCCGAAGTGGTCTGAGTCTCAAAAACGTTTCGGGGGGCATTCTGATTGCAATCTGATTAGAGAAAACACATGACGTGACCAGGTGTAAATAGGTCCAATGTCAAGCCTGTATATATATATATATATATATATATATATATATATCAGTGGTGGGCCATCAGGGGCCAGCAAGGCCTTCTCTGCTGGCCTAAACACTATCAGAATCACTGACTTGCACTTTAATATATTTTTTTTTCATGAATGAGTATTAAATTATTCCCAATTGTCCATTCTCTTAATCTCATAGTTTTTCTCTTGGTTGCGCTGCTTCCAGTAATGTATATTTATTTTAACGATTTTATCCAATTATATTTCAGCCATCATCTGTTGCCAGGGTAAAATAAATCTGCCTTGAGGCCTTCAGAATCGACAGTGTGGGCGCCTGTAGGTTAAAAAGAATGGAAATGAAACCGTTGCTTTAACCAATCAGATAATCAATAAGATTTATTCAGCCAATCAGATTTCGATTTGACTGCACCGGTGCCATCAAGCAGGCGTACAATAACGTCAGCATTTTCACGTCCTTTGATTGGATGGTCAGAGCGCGTACTATTACTGGTAGTCAGAGGCTGAGCTAGCTAACCGCATCTGTAGCGAACTACAGAAACTAAAATACATTCCTGTAGATTTAATAGTTTTTCAACCAACAAATTAATGTTTATTTCCCTCCTCGAACCCACGCAGGTTCAAACGTACCGGAAAAAATCCCTTATTCAGCCGTCCAGCTTAACAGAACTCTATTCGATCTGTTCTATTCGATGGCGATAGAAAAGGGACTGTTGGGACTGAAACGCACAGATAACCCGTACACCAGAGTAATTTAAGTATTTTTGAGGAAAGAAATTAGGATGGATTTTGTGTAAAACATATTCAGTAGTTTTGGTGAGTATAATGCTTTTTTTGCCCCCGTTTTTTTCCGTGGTGAATAGGATTTTCTTGTAATTTTTCTTGTAAATTTATGAGCTAATGTTTTTTTCAAACATTCAAACTATTGTAATGTCTTACGAGGGACTATTGTAACCCTTGAAGGACAAGACAAGGGAGACTCCGTTTCTGAACTTATAACTTACCGCCCTTTCTCGAACGCACCGCATTAACCCTATAACTGCTGGTGCAACATAAAAACAGCAATTTCACAACAATTATAGAGAGTCTGTGTGCTGCCACGTTATTAAAAGTTATTAATTCACTGAAGGCCTAGGTGTGAAATACCACGGCCCGCCACAGTATATATATATATATATATATATGTGTGTGTGTGTGTGTGTGTGTGTGTATTCAATGTACTCCTGACAGTAAAATAAGCCACAATAAACCTATTTACAGTATACCATGCTCTGTCTGAATACTGGATTCTGATTGGCTGGAAGTTGTGCAATAAACCCATTTAATGTGCAGGTATTTCCAAGTCATTTTAATCACCGTTTTATAATAAAGTTCCAGTCATGAAAATAAATTATACCATGATACACAATTTTGATCATACCACCCAGCACTATCTAACATAAATCACTATGTAAAGTCAGTAAAATTAAAAGTGACTAATTACTTTCCTCTAACAGAGGAAAGTTTGATGCCTTCAATTTTGGAGTTGAGGTCTGTTGGTACACTTCAGAGTGAGCAGGCTCTGATCTTTCCCTGTCCTCATTGTTTTGGTATGGCACACAATCTCTTTTTCCCTCACTTGACATGTCTGCACTTATGGACCTTACTCTCTTCTTGTTGGACTTAAGTGGTGGATGACTACTCGGATGCTGGCTCAGGCTTCTCTGTAAACCTGTTCTCTGGCTGTCATTTTTTAGGGTGACATCAATATACCAACAAATGTGGTTAAATAGGTTGTGGTCTTAGAGTTTAAATCAAATTAATCTATAACAAATCAATGCTTTGAACTATCTTTGGTGTTTACTTCTACATATCTCTAGTATGAATCAATACTTATAAATCCAGGTAGGTTTTCAACGGTATTCCTAGTGACAGGCTCACCTCTTACTGCCATTTCTCCATTTATCATGGGAGGCTGATTTGGAGGGCCTCTTTTTGCTGCATGACTGGGTGTCTGAGGAACTCCACTGTCTACCTGAGAGGGACTCGGACAGACTCCAGTTGCTGTGTGACCGAAGAACTACTCCTCCAGCTGTGTGAGAGGGATTTACTAGGGCCTATTCTCTGGCTCTGTGAGAGGGACTCACTGGACCGATCTCTCTGACTATGTGAGAGGGACTTACTAGGGCTTATCCTGCGACTGTGTGAGAGGGAGTTACTGGGGCTTCTCTGGCCATGTGTGAGGGACTCACTGGAACAATCTCTCTTACTGTGTTAGTGGGACTTACTAGGGCTTTTCCTGTGACTGGGTGAGAGGGACTTACTGGGGCTTCTCCTGTGACTGTGGGACAGGGACTTACTAGGGCTTCTCCTCTGACTGTGGAAGAGGGACTTACTGGGGCTTCTACTGTGACTGTGGGAGAGGGACTTAATAGGGCTTCTCCCCTGATTGTTTGAGAGGGACTTACTAGGGCTTCTCCTCTGACTATGGAAGAGGGACTTACCAGGGCTTCTACTGTGAACTGTTGGAGAGGGACTTAATAGGGCTTCTCCCCTGATTGTTTGAGAGGGACTTACTAGGGCTTCTCCTCTGACTATGGAAGAGGGACTTACCAGGGCTTCTACTGTGAACTGTGGGAGAGGGACTTAATAGGGCTTCTCCCCTGATTGTGTGAGAGGGACTTACTGGGGCTTCTCCTGTGACTGTGGGAGAGGGATTTACTGGGGCTTCTCCAGTGACTTTGGAAGAGGGACTTAATAGGGCTTCTCCCCTGATTGTGTGAGAGGGACTTACTGGGGCTTCTCCTGTGACTGTGGGAGAGGGACTTACCAGGGCTTCTACTGTGAACTGTGGGAGAGGGACTTAATAGGGCTTCTCCCCTGATTGTGTGAGAGGGACTTACTGGGGCTTCTCCTGTGACTGTGGGAGAGGGATTTACTGGGGCTTCTCCAGTGACTTTGGGAGAGGGACTTAATAGGGCTTCTCTCCTGATTGTGTGAGAGGGACTTACTGGGGCTTCTCCTGTGACTGTGGGAGAGGGACTTACTAGGGCTTCATCTCTGACTGTGGAGGAGGAACTTACCAGGGCTTCTACTGTGACTGTGGGAGAGGGACTTACTAGGGCTTCTACTGTGACGGTGGGAGAGGGACTTAATAGGGCTTCTCCCCTGATTGTGTGAGAGGGACTTACTGGGGCTTCTCCTGTGACTGTGGGAGAGGGATTTACTGGGGCTTCTCCTGTGACTGTGTGAGAGGGGATTGCTAGGGCTTTTCTCCTGTGACTGTGGGAGAGGGACTTACTAGGGCTTCTCCCCTGATTGCGTGAGAGGGACTTACTGCGGCTTCTCCTGTGACTGTGGGAGAGGGACCTACTAGGGCAGGGGTTCTCAAAGTCTTCATTCAAAGGTCCAAATATGAATTTTCATCAATGTCAAAGGTCCGGGACTATTGGTTATTACAAAACTTATTTTAAATAAACATGCATAACAAATCAACACTCGTTTTATGAAAAAAAATAACTTGTCGTTTGCATTCAAAATACATTAATAACAAGTGCAAATTACAGAGCAGTCTAATGTGAGAAATGGCACTGTCTGTCTCCCATCAGCTACCGAAACCGTGGCACAAAAGGTGTGGTTGCTAGATGGAAACACTGGCCTAAATGTTCATTAGTCAGTAGTTTTGCTGTCTGTACCTCTGTATTTTGTGGATATTGCCGTTCAAAATGTTTGTGTTATGTTTCATAATGTCGTTTGACATTTTCACTCTCCACAACTCCAACTGTCTCGTAACAAATCCAAGAATGGCTTCGTGCTGGATTGGGGCAAAATGAACGCATACCTCTCTGTCCAATCATCTTTGAAAACTCTATTTTCTTCGTCAACTTTTCTTTACCTGGACAATGACATCCTCCACACCCATTCAAACACTTACTGCGGTGAAGTGTTGCGTCGCGCCCGATTACGTCAAAAGTCATACACTCACTGGATGTCATGGCAACTAAATCACGGAGGAAAACTTTAAATATCTTGCTTTAATTTCAGACCATCTAAAAAAAGACATAAAAAACTAAACAAATGATTTTAACATGCTTTTATCAAAGTAGGAAATCCACACTTTTAATCCCTTACACACAATTAGTGCTCTTGAAATACGAAATGGAGGCGGGTCTGGATTAATTTCCCTCCGGTCCGGATCCGGACTAGAGTCCGGACTTTGAGAAGTACTGTACTAGGGCTTCTCCTGTGACTGTGGGAGAGGAACTTACTGGGGCTTCTCTTGTGACTGTGGGAGAGGGACTTGCTAGGGCTTCTCCCGTGACTGTGGGAGAGGGACTTACTAGGGCTTCTCCAGTGACTGTGGGAGAGGGACTTACTAGGTCTTCTCCAGTGACTGTGGGAGAGGGACTTACTAGGGCTTCTCCCGTGACTGTTGGAGAGGGACTTACTGAGGCTTCTGCCCTGATTGTGTGAGAGGGACTTACTAGGGCTTCTCCCGTGACTGTGGGAGAGGGACTTACTGGGGCTTTTGTTTCATAATGTCGTTTGACATTTTCACTCTTCACAACTCCAACTGTCTCGTAACAAATCAAACAGAATGGCTTTGTGCTGGATTGGGGCAAAATGAACGCATACCTCTCTGTCCAATCATCTTTGAAAACTCTATTTTCTTTGTCAACTTTTCTTTTCCTGGACAATGACATCCTCCACACCCATTCAAATGCTTACTGCGGTGAAGTGTCGCGTCGCGCCCGATTACGTCAAAAGTCATACGCTCACTGGATGTCATGGCAACTAAATCACGGAGGAAAAATTAAATATCTCGCTTTAATTTCGGACCAGTAGGCTGAGTATAGCCTACTTTTGTTTTTTGGACACCTTTTCTTGAAGGAAAAGTTGGGTTAGCAAAAACTCTAGGCGACAACATCCATTAGTCAATTGTCTTGTGGAGACACTTTTAGTATTTGTTTTTTGGCCTTATTTCAGAAACTTAATTTTTCTGGGTTTTTTTATCAATAACCATGCATAGACATTATTCTCTCAACAATACAAACATGTACATTGTGTTTGACGATGCAGAGTAGGAAGCAGGATCCAAGTGCAGCAGTGTTTTTATTAAATAAACTTTGACAAAGACTCAGACTAAGACTCGGGAACAGATGTGACGTGAACAGTCTCTGGCGCGGCAGACGTGATGTGACTGAACAGTCTCTGGCTCGGCAGATGTGACGTGGACATTCTCTGGCGCGGCAGACGTGACGTGACTGAACAGTCTCTGGCTCGGCAGACGTGACTGAACAGTCTCTGGCTCGGCAGACGTGACGTGAACAGTCTCTGGCTCGGCAGACGTGCCGTAAACAGTCTCTGGCTCGGCAGATGTGACGTGGATAATCTCTGGCGCGGCAGACGTGACGTGACTGAACAGTCTCTGGCTCGGCAGACATGACGTGAACCATCTCTGGCGCGGCAGACGTGACGTGAACAGTCTCTGGCAGGGCAAACGTGACGTGAACCGTCTCTGGCTGGGCAGACGAAATGTGAACAGTCTCTGGCTCGGCAGACGTGACATGAACAGTTTCTTGTGCGGCAGGCACAACGTGAACATTCTCTTTTGCGGCAGGCACAACGTGAACAGTCTCTTGCGCGGCAGGCACGACGTGTACAGTCTCTGTGTACAGTCTCTTGTGCAGCAGGCATGACGTGAACAGTCTCTTGTGCGGCAGGCAGGACGTGAACAGTTTCTTGTGCTGCAGGCACGACGTGAACAGTCTCTTGTGCGGCAGGCACGACGTGAACAGTCTCTTGTGCGGCAAAAGAGCATGGACAATATTTTTTTCTAAACTCCAGCTAGGATGATCAATTGGCATAAGGGAGTTGAGCGGCTTGGATAGCCTTCCCCGGAAGAATATCATTAAGCACACCTCATCAAAACATGTGAACATGTGAACATTTGATACAGAAATCACTGACAGTGCTTCAGTTGCTGAGGAATTCAATAAATACTTTGTCAATATTGATCCGGGACTGGCAGGGGATATTCCAAAAACGGGTAGTAGTGATAGAGTAGAAAGTAAGAAGTTATTTGTTGATGAAACTATATTTATAAGAGGGAGTGATGAAAAAGAACTTATCGATATTGTAAAAAAATTGAAGAGTAAGAAGTCCACCGACTGCCATGATATTGATATGTGCACAGTCAAAAACATTATTGTATCCATAGCAAGACCTCTAACCCATATTTGCAATCAGTCCCTACAAACCGGCGTCTTTTCCAGATAAAATGAATATAGCTAAAATAATACCAATATGTAAAACTGGAAACAAACATATACTACACAACTACAGACCCATCTTATTGCTTCTACAGTTCTCCAAAATATTGGAAAAAAAAATATTTATAAGGCTAGATGATTTCATCGCCAAACATAGCATTCTATGTGAACAACAATATGGTTTTAGAGCTGACAGATCAACTTCTTTCGCAATGATAGAATTTATAGACAAAGTTACAAACGAAATAGACAGGAAGCAATATGCAGTAGGGATATTTCTAGATCTCAAAAAAGCTTTTCAGAACTGTATATCACAAATTATTGATTAAAGATTAAAAACAAAGATGGTATTAGAAGAATTGCACTGACATGGTTAACCAGTTACCTAGAGAACAGAAAACAGTGTGTTGAAATACAAAACAATAAATCACAACTGCTGCAGGTTACATGTGGGGTGCCACAGGGTTCAGTGTTGGGGCCATTATTATTTAACCTCTATATAAATAATATATGTGAAGTGTCACAAATTGTGGAAGCCATTCTTTTTGCTGATGACACAACAATATTATTATGTGGTGAAAATTTGGAGAAGCTACTGGATACCATGGAAAAGGAAGTGAGCAGGATGAAGATTTGGTTTGATGAAAATAAACAAACACTGAATTTGAGTAAAACAAAATTTATAATATTTGGGTACCGATTAAACAATACAGATAAGAAACTAATGATAAATGGTATAGAACTAGAACGAGTATCCGAAATAAAATTCCTTGGGGTAGTTATTGATAGAAATTTAAGCTGGAAGCCTCATATATAAGTATATTAAAAAATATATTAAAAGCTGGAACAGTGATTTTCTTTTTTTGTTGATTTTTATTTAGTTTGAATATCCAAGTGATGTGTTGTAAACCTTGTTCTTCTTAAGTGTAGAAAACTTAGAGTTGCAGACCAGGAGATTGTTGAGGTATAAGTTCTTTATTTCGTCGCTGTAGTCATCTTAATCAAGTCTAAATTAAAGTAACTTTACATGGTATATTATAGGCATTTTAAGAGGAGGGACTTCTGGAGGTGGAGAAAAATTCAAACAAAGCATGCAAATGTAGTACGAACACACCCTACTCTGAGGGCATTACCAATCCAATGGAATCAGCATAACTATTCAAATGCTGATAGTGGCCAGGAACTCTGGTTCCAAGAGCCATCCCAGAGCCATTAAAGAAAGTCTCAGTGATCAGACTCATTTAACTTACAATGGAGAAAACAGGATTTGCCAGGTTCTCTTGCTGGAAACTGTTTCACAGCTGATATCATTTACCATCCTAACCTGAAATGCTAACTTCAACAAAGGGGGTGGCTAACTTCAACAAATGGGGGTGGTGATGGCGCAGTGGATAAGACACATGCCTCTGGTATGAGAGACACGGGTTTGAATCCACTGTGAGACACCAATGTGTCCCTGAGCAAGACACTTAAGCCCTAGTTGCTCCAGAGGCGTGCGACCTCTGAAATATAGCAATTGTAAGTCGCTTTGGATAAAAGTGTCAGATAAATGTAAATGTAACAAACAGAACTTTTTCAGTTTATATATGATAGTATTAGAAGTTTTATTAAACCTTTTAATAAATTTGTATTCCTTCAATTCCCCCTTTGGGATTTCTAAATTACTCCCACACTATATACAAATTTAAACAATTAAAAATTCATTCATGCAACTTGTGATAGTTACAGGCACATAAGGCATGTTCTGTGTTTGTTTTTCTGTAATTGCATGTTGACACAGAAACAAAACATGCAATTAGGGTCCGTGAGTCTTTTCTGGTTGGAACTGTGATTTTCTCGTGATCAATCAAGTTTTCTGAACCATGAAGAATTATCTTCAGTCATCTTGGTGTAATTTTGCTGAAAGATCAAGAATGTCTTGTTGGACCACCATGTTTGTGCACAAGTGAGTCCTGGAATGCAGTCATCTTCGGATGTGACATGCACACTTTCTTTCCAGCAAACAAGGCATTTGTGACATATTCATCAGCTCTAAGAATATGTTGTTTCTGGAGTCCGGACTTTGTGCGATCTTCATGATGTGTAGTAGTAGGACAATCTTGATCATGTCGATGGATGACTGAAGGTTTCGTAGTCTCTGCGTTGTGTATTTTTTTTTTCTTTTTCTTTTCTCTATCCTTTTGTGATAGTTGGCTCGGGAGTGGGTCTAGTTGTTTCTTGAGGTTATGTCTTCATACGCAGACGAGGAGGTCGGTGCATATGGGTCTCGGTTCAGCCATCAAGTGTTATCTGCACAGAGGAAGAGAGAAAACAAAAGACAGGAGAGCAGTATTTGTTCAAACACTAGGGTTGTAAACTTTTCCGAGTCTGCTATTGTTGTTCCTTCTTTCCCTATTTCTTAATTATGACACCTAAAGAACGCAGTGAGGTGAGTATGGATTAATGGATGGGAAGGCCTATGAGGGATTCTTCACTGAAGGGTTGGCCTCCGACGCCTGTTGCAATCGGTTCTTCCCTCGGCTCCCCACTGGTTCGTGTCCTATCCTATCCCTGTTGGAGCAGGAACAACCTTACAGTGTGACACATGAGTCCAGGTTTTCCTTCCCTGACACAATACTGCAGCTGCTGTAATCAACATCACTTGATGTGGCCCACCTGGTTCTAACGGCTTGTTTCTGAATGACTTTATCATGACCCATTGACCTGGGATGATTGTGTGTCCACCTTCTGGTGGAGTCTGCCAACATGACTCAACTCTCCCTCTGGCACTCTGGCACTCTGTACCGCCTTTGTTAGGTTTTCACAGTAAGCAATCAGGGCATCTGAGGCAATGTGTACATCAGCATTTCTAAGATCAATCACACCTGGCATCTGCATGGGGCGTCCAGTAATAATCTCATGAGGGCTCAGTCCTACTGTTCTGTTAGGTGATGCTCTCATAGTACACAGTACTGCTGGCAGTGCTTCGACCCATGGTACCCCTTCCTGATGCATTTTGCTTAGTCTGGTTTTGATTGTTCTGTTCGATCGTTCAACCTGTCCTGATGCTTGTGGCCTGTATGGGCAGTGAAGGTTCCACTTAATCTGCAACATTCTAGACACTTCCTTGACTATCTGTCCTGTGAAGTGTGTACCTTGATCTGAGTCAATGCAATCTGGTAATCCCCATCTGGGAATGAAATCAGTGACAAGACATTTAGCAGTTTGTGCAGCTGTAGCACGCCCTGTTGGATAAGCTTCTACCCATCTTGAGAACTTGTCTATTACTACCAAAACATCAGTTTTTCCCTTACAACGAGGCAATGATATGTAATCAACTTGCAGGTGACGAAATGGTCCTGGTGGAGCTGGGGTATGTGCTGCTGGTGTAGTGGCTGCTGGTATATCATTATTTTGCTGACATGTAACACACCTCTTGGCTGTTTCTGTGGCTACATTTCTGAATTTTGGATTCCACCACTGATTTGAGAACCTGTGATTCATCGTTGCTGGACCACTGTGACCCAAATTGTGTATTTGTTGAGCCAAATATGGCAACAGTGATTCGGGAGCAACATACTTTCCCCCTTTGGTCCAGCAACCGGATGAATCCACGGTGGCTCCTTTGTCTAACCATGTCCATGCTTCATACAGAGGAACGTCTTTGTACAGATCAATTATTGATTCAGGAGGCATAATTTTCTTCTGTGCTGCACTAACTGAACACACTTGTACAGTTGCATAGAAACAAGCCTGTTTAGCTGCCATATCAGCAAGAGCATTACCTTTAGCTTCCGAAGTATTAGTTGTGAGATGTGCTTTCACTTTGATCACTGCTAATTTCTTTGGAAGTTTCATGGAAAACATTATATCTTTCACTAATTCAGCATGCTTAATGGGGGATCCAGCAGAAGTTAGAAACTGTCTGGTTTGCCAAATGACACCAAAATCATGAATTACCCCAAAAGCATATCTGGAATCTGTGTAGATATTAGCAACTGATCCTGAAGCTAGCGTGCATGCTCTTGTTAGGGCTACTAGTTCTGCAGCTTGAGTTGAAAAATGATCTGGAAGACGTCCTGAAGCTAACACTTCCGTGGTGGACGTTACTGCATAACCTGCTCGTCTGTTACCTTCAATTACTTGAGCTGAACCGTCAACAAACAACTCAAATTCTGAATTCTCTGTGGGAGTTTCTTTTACTTCACTCATAGGTGTATATGTAAGCGTAACACAATCGTGTGTCATTTCTCCTTCATCCACTAACAAATCTTCAGTCATAGCAGACATCATACATGAGGACGGATTCGTGACAGGTGCACGCTGTAAGACAATGTTCGGGGCTGTGAGAGTTGCTAACCAATTTCCCCAGCGAGAGGAAGTGACAGAAGTGACTTTTGCTTGATTCATTAATGCGGACACTGCGTGCGGACATCTTACGTTCACAGACTGTCCTCACACCATTCCTGATGAAGCCTGAAGTGCTAGATGCACTGCCTGTACTGCTCTGAGGCATGGGCCCATACCTTGAGCTACTATGTCAAGTTTACCAGAATAGTAATGAATTGGGCGTAAACTGCCCCCATGATCTTGCATTAGACATGCAGTCATGAAGCTTAAATGTTCATGGACATAAAACACAAATGGTATATCAGTTTGGGCAATTCCTAATGCTGGTGCTTGACATAGTGCTCTCTTCAAATCATTGAACGCTTTGAGGTGACATTCTTCCATACAAACAGTATCAGAATCTTTACCATGGCCTTTCAACAAGTCATAGAGCGGCTGTGCAATTGAGGCATAGTCTTCAATCCAAGGTCTACAGTAACCTGCTGTTCCTAAAAATGATCGGAGTGTTTTAATGGTAGTAGGCGGGGGTATGGCTCTGACGGAAGCCGCTCGATCCTGTGTAATGGATCTATTTCCTGCACCAATTGTTTGACCCAGAAATGTGACTTGCTTTTTAGTAATTTGAGCTTTCTGAAAGCTGCATTTGTGTCCTTTCTTATGCAAATAGTCCAACAATGATGCCAATTCAGTTTGATGTACCTCGTGATCTGTTGAGGCAATCAAAATATCATCGACATATTGGATCATAGTTGACTGTTTTACCGGACATTCTGGGTCACACAAATTACGTCTGACAGCCTGATGGTATATGGTTGGGGAGTTTTGAAATCCCTGTGGCAAACGTGTCCACTGGTATTGCTCATAGTCAACTGTGAAAGCTAACCATGGCTGGCTGTCAGAGTGCAACGGTACAGAAAAGAATCCATTAGACATATCAATTACTGAAAAAATCTTTCTCTCTAATGGTATGCCATTACAAATTGTGGAAGGATCTGCCACTAGAGGGGTGATTTTATCAATATTTTTATTGGCTACTCTGTAGTCTATTGTAAGTCTCCATGTCCCATTGGATTTCTTGATGGGCCATATGGGCGAGTTACAGGGACTATTGGTTTTAAACTAGCACTCCCTGCATCAGCAACTTTTCTACAATAGGTTTGATCCCCTGTATAGCTTCCTTATTGATCGGATATTGTTTGGTGACCGGAGGTGGAGTCCCCGTCAATTTTATTGGTTCTACACCTGTCAACAAACCACAATCATCCTTGACTTTAGCCCAAATTGGATGATTCTGTAAGAAAGCATACTCTGGAGGGATTACATTATTGGTAGAAACTTGTGCTGAGGAAATTTGAATGCTAGCAGATTCTGAATCTTCACCTACTACACCAGTTAAAGAAAGTTTGGTTTTCTTGTACGGTATGTCTAAACCTTTAGCCAATTTTGTAGGAATTATTGTAATCTCTGCACCTGTATCAAGCAAAAAATCAATTTCTTTCTCTTGTATGCTACCTTTCACAAAAATTAATTTGTCATTATGATGGATTACAGGTGAAAGGTAGCTACTCACAGCCCCAACAATTAGTTTTTTTCCTGGTCTTTTTGTGCTCTTAGAAGAGCCTGAACTAGCTGTCCTAAAGTTTCAGTGGACACTTGCGGAACTATTTCAGGGTTGTATGCAGGCTGAGAAGTAGCAGAATTATGCATAGCATTTCTTTTTGTATCTTGCAACTTCTTCCTACACTCTTTCTCCCAATGTCCTAATTTTCCACAGTAGTGGCATTTGCCTTCTTTTTTAGACCACCTGTTTACTGGTGGCGTTGTGCTAAATGTAGCTGCTGCTGCTACTCTCACTTTGGCTTTAACATCAGCATCTCCTTCCCATGCTGCCAAACTGTCTAAGTTACTTCTGAGAGTTCTGTTAGACCAAGCTATATCTAGGAATGTCAAAGCTTTTCTGTATTCAGCAACAAGACCATCTGACCAGATACGAATCAGTGGTCCTTTGTCATCAAGCACACTTTCAGAGTCATCCACTATTCCACTGTACGTTATGGCTGACTGACAAAACCTCTCAGTATATTCGACACATTTTCATCTTTCTTTTGTACACAGCTAGTAATTCTAGACCAATCTATTTTGGGCCCTAAGATATTCTTTAGGATTTTCAAAACACCTTCTCTCATATCACTTCTACTGGCATGTTGTAGTTCAGAAGTCACGGCAGATTAGAGCTGTCACGATAACTACTTTTTGTTGTGCGATATATTGCACCAAAATTAATTGTGATAAACGATATTACAGTAATTTTCAGACCATTTTATGCCACTGATTACATAATGACAATATAATAGCATAATAATGCAAGTACAGTTTCAAAGAACAAAGAACATTTTATTCTTATTCTATTCAATATTTAGACATTGTGAAATGTGAAAAAATATATCCCAAATAAATAAAACAAGTAAATAAATACACTTTCGCTAACAAAAAAGTGCAAGGTATCAAGAACTAGATAAAAAAAAAAGTAATATGTCAATTTAAACTTTTAAAGTGTCTCACACAAAGGCACAGATGCATCAACAGGACATTTCTGCTGCCAGATTAGTTTTTTAATTGTTAGGCAGATTCCGAGAAAGGAACACCAACATGTTTACCTTGTGGGGCTTAAGGCAGGATCTTACTGGGGTAACAATGTTACCAGCTGTGCTAAACAGTCTTTCTGAGCTGGTGCTTGTTGTACAAATGCACATGTATTTTTGTGCTAACTTGGCTACTAGGGGAAATCTTCTGTGGTTATCACGCCACCACATTAAGGGATCAGATGATGCATGAACTGGTTCTTCCTGGAGGAACCTGGTCAGCTCCACATCAGCCTGCACTCTTTTTGGAACCAATGCCTGAGTCTGGTGACTTGCAAGTAGGTTTCTTCTGTGCTGGAGAAGGTCACACAGCCTCTTCTTCTTGCTTGCTGGAGGTCCAGATTCAGATCCTTCATTTCCCCCTGCAGCTTCAACACAGTTCTCACCACTGGCACATTCTCCTTTTCCTTCTTCCTCGTTCATGTCTAGTAGTTCTTGCAATAGCTTTTCTTTTACATCATCCAAGACCTCCGCATCCTCCATGGTACCACGATACCTTGGATCCAAGATGGTGGCCTTTGTCAGAAGGTTTTGGATTTCAGGTGGGCTGTATTTCTCTTTCAACACCCTGCACATGTTTGCCTTTATGTTTGCTGTCAGTGCAGTGTCATTGGGGTCTGGTGATAAAAGTTCACCTTTAAGAAGTTCCAACACAGGCTTTACTGAGGACACAGTCACATATTTTTCCCCTGAGAGGACAATCTGTGAAATCAGCCACTGGCTTCATTGCTGCATTAATGGATTCCAACACAGAAACATCCTGCCAGGTTGGGTTGAGGTGGCCATGTTTTCGATCTTCAACCATGACACGTCTTATGGCTGGGAGTTGCTATAGCACACTCTCGATCATTTTGTGCTTGGTACCCCATCGTGTGGCGACATCCTGTGGAAAATATATTTTTTTTTTTGTCTAACATTATTTAACAAATGCTACTTTTACTACACTGTAAAAAAAAATAATCACAATTTTTTTTCTTTTGTCAAATCAACTTAGATAATTTATGTGGTTCAGATAACATAATAGTTTGAGTTTCTGATGGTTAAATCAATCTGCTTCATTGTATTAACTAAATTTTTCAATTTCAATTAACTTAAAATTTTAAGGCAACCAGGTTACTTATTTAATTAAGTTAAACCAACAATATTTTTATAGTGTTAGTAGTACTTTCACAAATAATAATATGGTTATTATAATGTAACCAATTATATAATACATACAAACAGGCCCCAAAGTAAGTAATAAATAATAAAAACCCTTTAAATTAAGTTTATATAAACCCTAAATATTGTGTGTTGTATAACAAGTTACCGGTATCATCACTCACCAGAACTAGATTGTGTTGGGGGACATTGGTTTCAGTCTGTGCCTTCCTCAGGTCTCTCTTCTTTAGCCAGCTCAGGTTGAAGGTGTTGACAAGATTCCTACAAATTCCCATGACACGTGCTGTGCGATCCTTGTCACTGTCCAGTCCATGGGAAACAGCCAAATGGAGGTTGTGTCCAAATCAATTGAGCCATGGCCAGCCAAGATTCATATATCGTGCGATAAGTCGATATATTGACTATCGCGACAGCTCTACGGCAGATTCAAAACTGTTGAATTCAGTTGCAGTTAAAATTTGTGACATTAACTGTGTGACCTCTGTTAACGACATGTCATATAGACGCATTTTGCTGATTAATGTTCTTCTAAATTCAGAAAACTGTTTACGTGCTGAATGTAGGCTCTGGGACAGTCGCTCTATGTCTTTAGGTCCAAGTGCTTTTGCAACAGTTTGGATTTGGACAACAGAAGAGTTGGGAGGAACACTTTCAGTTCCCTCAATTCCCTGCGATCTCTTTATAGCACCACACACATTTACTGAATTTACAGGCACATCAATTACTGGGCGGAGAGCCGCATCTGTTTCAAAGAACGCTCGTAAGTCAGGGTAAATGTTATCCGGCTGACTAACTTCTTCTACATCATTTTTTTCTATAGGTTTGTTGCGGTTCAATTTCTTAGTCAAAAAAGAAATTCTAGCACGTAGCTCTTTGTTCTCTTTTTCTAGTTCTGAGTTATGCTGAGACTGTTGTGTAGCTACTGCTAAACCAAATTCTCTATGGCAGCATAATATCCCTTTCACATTTTTTTTGCGGATACTTGCTCCAAGCACCTTTTTACACTCATCTACCGACCAAATCTTGTCTGGATGAATCTCATATTTCTGTGTTAGTTCTTGTCTAACTTTTTCTGTGACTATTAGGTTCATTTGTTCTCCTAACAGTGTTTTAAATTCACTATCTGACCACAAAGGGGTCGCAAGACCACCTTTTTCCGTTGTTGGAACCAGCCTAGCATTTCTTCTAACCATTTTGTGATGTTTCTTTATCACACAATCAAAAACACTAAAACTTCTCTGATCAACAGAGGGTACACTTGTTAACACAGATCAACTATTGTTAACCTTCTTTGACAGAGCAAAGGGTAACACAAATTACTAGCACTTTACGCTAATCTTCCCTGATTGAATCAGAGGATACAAACAACTTCCCTGACTATTCAGAGGATAAAACCAAAATATTATTGGCACGTAATGCTAACCTTCTCTGTGACCAGAGGGTAACCAAACCAATATATTAACACGTAGGCTAATGTTAAAACTTCCGTGCCTGACAAAAACAGAGGATATCTTTCATCTCTAAAAGCAAACTTTTAGAGGCGCAGAGGAAAACACATTTGTACTGGTCTGCAGTTGTTCTTTGAATAGAGTGAAACTCACCAAATCTTTAGTTGTACGGAAAGATTCCGTCTGGAACTCAGTCAGAAAGATAATTCTTTGTTGAAATCTTTGTTGAGCTTGAAGTTTCAAAATTCAGTCTGGAATTCAGTCAGAAGTTCATTCTTTGTTGAGATTCTTTTTTGCGATGGGGTTCTGCTTTCCACTGCTCTGCCCATGAGACCTTGTGGTCCACTGCATGCTCCCATCTTGTCCAGGCTCCCTGCTGCCGCATTACAACCATCCTGCTGGCTCGCTCCTCCTCTACTCCTGCCCTCACCTTATGCTGCACCAGTGATCTCCTGTCCTTCCCCTGTGCCTTGTTGTAGCGAGATGTTGTGCCGTTACCCAGGCCAGCTCTTCCATGAGTCACTGCTCCCACCAGTGCCCTGTGCCGTAGCCGCGACTCAGCTACATTCACCGCCTCTGCTGCCCTCCACCTCCGCCCTGTCCTCACCTCGATCCCAGCCTGGGAGACCTTCGGGTCCTGTGACTCTCTGTATTGCAGCACCTCCCTGGCACGGCCTACCTTGAACTCCTCATTCAGGCTTCTGAAAGGGAGCTTCAGCTTGTTGCTCTGGCCATACAAAGCGGTGCTGCTCAGGCTTCGAGGTAGACCCAGCCACTTCCGTAGAAACCTGCTGACTCTCCTCTCAAAGCCCTCGATGGTGGAGATTGGAACCTCATTATTCAGGAGGGGCCAGAGAATCCGTGGGAGGATGCCATGCTGGTAAATCCAAGCCTTGAACTTGCCAGGTAGGCCTGACTTGTCCACTGCGGCTAGCCAGCCTTCCAGTTCAAGGTTGGTTGCACGGATGGCTGCCGTGTCTTTTAGGCTGCAGTCGAACACCTTTCCCAAGCTCTTCACTGGTTTCTCAGTGATTGGTGGTATCTGAGTCGTGCCAAGTGTGAAGTAGAACTTGTTGGTAACCTTTCCTTTCTTCAACACCAGAGATCTGGACTTTGTTGGCTTGAAGCACATGCGAGGCCAGGTTGTCACCTCTTTCAGGCCCTTCAGGATCCACCTGGCCCCTAGGACGTGTGGTGTTGTCACTGTCAGATCGTCCATGAAAGCCCTAATGGGCGGCTGGCGGGCACCAGACTTGGTGAGGGGACCTCTGCACTGGACCTCTGTAGCCTTCACCAGCATATTCATGGCGAGTGTGAATAATATCACTGAAATTGTACACCCAGTGATCATACCCTTCTCGAGCCTGTGCCAGTCTGATGTTGTAGACCCCGCAGAGACTCTCCGACTGAAACTGTCGTAGTAGTCCAGAATGAGGTCTCTAAACTTGTCTGGGACGTAGTGCCGGCGCAGGGCCTCCTGTACCAGTTTGAGGGGTATGGACCCATGACACATGACAGGAAACATGACAGAACCCACACCGTGACACATTCATGTTGATCACATATTATGAATGTCACGGTGGATGTATTCGCTGGTTCCTTCTAGTCTTGTGTTTATGTTGTTGTATGAGTGCACGTGTGCAAGGGGCGTGTCTGTATGTCATTACCTGATCCACTCCAGCTGTTCATCATTACAATCACCAGCTGCAGTTCATCTCACCACGCTTCTTAAACTCACCGCTGTTCTCTCACCTTTGTCAGATCGTTGTTTGATGTTCCCCTGTCTTCTGGTTCGTGTTCCTGCCTGGTGTTTCCTGTTCGTCGTCTTCCGTGTGGATTTGGATCGTCTCACCGTTTGTCTGCACGTCACCGGTATTGACCATCGAAGTCCCTGCGTCACCTATCTCCACCTGGCTCACTGCACCCTGGACTTGTGTGTTTTGTGCTAAAAATAAATATTGTATTATACTCGCGATTGCTTCCTGTGTTTCTGCCTAAACATGACAGAACGATCTGACCATGGTATGGAAGCAGCGAGCGCCTCGTCATCCTCACTCGAAGAGTTCATCCATCACAGCATCTGTAGAATGGACTCGCAAGAGAAGGAGATTGGAGATACGGGCCGTGCAGTTCAAGCCCTGGTGACGCAGGTGTCCGAGCTCACCCAGCAGATCCAGCGCCTACGACCTCCCACTGCGCCACCCACACCGGCCGTTCCTCCCGCACCATCAGGAAGCCCCTCCCAGTCAGAACCCCGGCTACCCACCCCAGAGGCATACTCAGGTGAACCGTCATTTTGTAGAGCTTTTTTGACTCGATGTTCTATGCACTTTGCCCTGCAACCTCACACTTTTCAGACCGAGCAAGCCAAAGTGGCGTTTGTGCTGACGCTATTGACTGGGAGAGCGGCACTCTGGGGAACGGCGGTGTGGGAAAACCAAAATCCATGCTGTGCCTCGTTCCAGACCCTCGCCGCCGAGATGAGACTGGTTTTTGACCGTGCGGTCACTGGAAGAGAGGCGGCCAGAACATTGGTCGAGCTACGGCAGGGAAGAAGATCAGTGTCCGAGTTTTCCATCGAGTTCCGGACCTTGGCGGCGGAGTGTGGATGGAACGAGGAGGCGCAGTGGGACATGTTCCTGCATGGGCTGGCTGACCACGTCCAGAAGGAGATCTACGCCCTGGATCTTCCCACTACCCTCAACGGACTCATTGATCTGGCCCTGCGGGTGGACGCTCGGCTGTCCAGAGTCGAGCGTCGAGCCACCCCACCCGCACACTTGAGGCAGCCAACGGGCTACGATCCAGCGGCAGGGACGTGGTCAGCCCCGTCTACGATCACGAGCCCATGCAGGTGGGTCGAGCTCGGCTTTCCCGGGAGGAGAGGGAGAGGCGGAGGTCCCAGGGCCTTTGCCTGTACTGCGGAGGAGCCGGACACTACGCCTACAACTGTCCGGTAAAAGGCCCAGCCCGATAGTAAACATGAGGCTACTATCGGGTGGGATCTCCGCCAGGAAGACCTCATCCATGACAAGATCTACCTCCACCCTCCTCTCGGTAAGACTAAGATGGTCAGTCCACCAGCACGATTGTCAAGCACTGTTGGATTCGGGGGCCGAAGGTAATTTCATGGACCATAATTTTGCACGCAGATTTCAGATTCCCATCAAACCCCTCCCACAGCAGATTGCAGTTCATGCACTCAACGGACAAGAACTTCCCACCATCTCATTATCCACTGAAGAAATCACTCTCATCACCTCTGGCAATCACTCGGAAACTATTTCATTTTTTATTCTGGATTCACCCCTGGCACCCGTTGTTCTAGGACACCCATGGCTCATTCAACACAACCCCCGAGTGGACTGGATACATAGATCTGTGCTGGAGTGGAGTCAGGAATGTCATAGGTCTTGTCTCGTGTCTGCTTGTTCGTCTGTACCTGTTTCTGTGTTTCAGGAGGAAGCAGGGGATTTGTCTAACGTGCCCGCGGAGTATCTGGACCTGAAGGAAGTGTTCAGTAAGTCTCGTGCTGCTTCTCTCCCTCCGCATCGTCCCTACGACTGTGCAATAGATTTACTCCCAGGTAAGTCTCCGCCTAAGGGCAAGTTATATTCGCTTTCGATTCCTGAAAGAGAGGCTATGGAGAAATATATTTCTGATTCTCTAGCAACCAAGTTCATTCGCCCTTCCTCTTCTCCAGCGGGGGCGGGGTTCTTTTTTGTGGGGAAAAAGGATGGTTCTCTGCGACCTTGCATTGATTACCGAGGGCTGAATAACATCACGGTAAAGAATACTTATCCTTTGCCGTTGATGTCTTCAGCCTTCGAGAGGTTGCAGGGAGCATCCATCTTCACCAAATTGGACTTACGTAACGCTTATCATTTGGTCCGCATCAGGGAGGGTGATGAGTGGAAAACTGCGTTTAACACCCCTAGGGGGCACTTTGAATATTTGGTCATGCCGTTTGGGCTGTCCAACTCCCCAGCAGTTTTCCAGGCACTGGTCAATGACGTGTTGCGAGATATGATCGATCAATTCATATATGTCTACCTGGATGACATATTGATTTTTTCTGCATCTCTCCAGGAGCATGTGCAGCACGTCCGACGAGTGCTTCAGAGGTTGCTAGAGAATGGGCTTTTTGTCAAGGCGGAGAAATGCGATTTTCATGCACAGTCTGTTCCTTTTTTAGGATACATCGTGTCGTCTGAGGGGATACGGATGGACCCTGAGAAGATTAAGGCTGTGGTGGATTGGCCAAGTCCAGATTCCCGCAAGGCCCTGCAGAGGTTTCTGGGGTTCGCCAATTTCTACCGGCGATTCATTCGCAACTTCAGCCAGCTGGTCGCGCCTCTGACTGCCTTGACCTCCCCCAGAACTGCGTTCAGGTGGTCCGACACAGCCGAGACTGTGTTCAAGAAACTCAAAGGCTGCTTAGTTTCAGCCCCCATTCTAATTACCCCTGATTCATCACGTCAGTTCGTGGTGGAGGTCGACGCATCAGAGGTGGGAGTAGGGGCGGTGTTATCTCAGCGTTCACCTGTAGACGACAAGATGCATCCTTGCGCGTTTTTGTCCCATCGTTTATCTCCAGCCGAACGTAATTACGACATCGGTAATAGAGAGTTGTTGGCAGTCAAGTTGGCGTTGGAGGAGTGGCGACACTGGTTAGAAGGGTCGGGGGTACCTTTTATCGTCTGGACTGATCATAAGAACCTCGAATATATCAGAACTGCTAAAAGATTGAACTCCAGGCAGGCTCGGTGGGCACTTTTTTTCGGTCGTTTTGATTTTTCTCTCCAATATCGTCCGGGTTCTAAGAACATCAAACCCGACTCACTTTCTCGTATATTTGATTTTTCCGGTCGCCCGTCCACTCCCGAGTGTATTTTACCCGAAACCGTATTTGTTTCAACACTCACATGGGAGGTCGAAGCGAAGGTCAAAGAGGCCTTGGAAGGGGTAACGCCTCCGCCCGGGTGTCCACCGAACCGATTATTTGTGCCGGAGGGCTTACGGTCTGACGTTATCCAGTGGGGTCACAGCTCCAACGTAGCTTGTCATCCAGGAATTAATCGCACTTGATTTCTAGTCAAGCAACGATTCTGGTGGCCACTTATGGCTCGTGACATTCGCGATTTTGTTTTGGCTTGCTCTGTTTGTGCCACGGGTAAGTCTTCCAATCGACCTCCAGATGGGCTACTTCAACCGCTGCCGGTGCCTTCGAGACCCTGGTCCCATATCGCTCTAGATTTTATTACCGCCCTCCCACCCTCCCAGGGTAACACAGTAGTTTTAACTGTGGTGGACCGATTCTCGAAGGCAGCACATTTCATTCCCTTACCCAAATTACCTTCAGCTAAGGAGACAGCGGCTACGGTCGTAGATCATGTCTTTCGGTTACATGGCCTCCCGATAGACGTGGTCTCCGACCGGGGACCCCAGTTTGTGTCCAAATTTTGGCGAGAATTTTGTAGATTACTGGGGGCGACGGTTAGTCTGTCATCTGGGTTTCATCCCCAGAGCAATGGTCAAACAGAGAGAGCCAACCAAGATTTGGAGAGAATGTTGCGATGTTTGGTTTCCAGAAATCCTTCGTCTTGGAGTCAACAACTGTCTATGGTGGAGTACGCACACAACACGTTGCCAGTGTCAGCGACGGGCCTATCTCCGTTTGAGTGTAGTGTAGGTTACCAGCCACCAATTTTTCCCAGTCTGGAATCCGAGGTTGCGGTTCCCTCCGCTCACGCCTTTCTCCAGAGGTGTCACCGCACCTGGACTAGAGCCCGGGAGACTCTACTCCAGGTGGGGACGCGCACCAAGGCCAAGGCCGATCGCCACCGGTCAAAGCCTCCCGTATACGTCGTTGGTCAAAAAGTGTGGCTTTCAACTAAGAACATTCCTCTTCGCACCGTTTCTAATAAACTTGCTCCCAAATTTATTGGCCCGTTTCCTGTCACCAAGATTATTAGTCCGGTGGCAGTCCGCCTCAAACTACCTCCTGCGTACAGGAGGGTTCATTCCGTGTTCCATGTATCTAAAATCAAGCCCGTTTTTCATTCTCACATTAATCCGCCTGTCCCGGTTCCTCCCCCACCGCGGCTCGTAGATGGGGAGACCACATATTCGGTCAACCGTATTCTGGACTCTAGGCGGAGGGGACGCGGATTTCAGTACTTGGTGGACTGGGAAGGTTACGGTCCGGAGGAGAGAAGTTGGGTTCCTGCTAGGGACATCCTGGATCACTCCCTTATCGATGATTACAATCGGCAGGTAAGGGAGTCTGAGAACGCCAGGAGGCGTTCTTAGGAGGAGGGGTACTGTCACGGTGGATGTATTCGCTGGTTCCTTCTAGTCTTGTGTTTATGTTGTTGTATGAGTGCACGTGTGCAAGGGGCGTGTCTGTATGTCATTACCTGATCCACTCCAGCTGTTCATCATTACAATCACCAGCTGCAGTTCATCTCACCACGCTTCTTAAACTCACCGCTGTTCTCTCACCTTTGTCAGATCGTTGTTTGATGTTCCCCTGTCTTCTGGTTCGTGTTCCTGCCTGGTGTTTCCTGTTCGTCGTCTTCCGTGTGGATTTGGATCGTCTCACCGTTTGTCTGCACGTCACCGGTATTGACCATCGAAGTCCCTGCGTCACCTATCTCCACCTGGCTCACTGCACCCTGGACTTGTGTGTTTTGTGCTAAAAATAAATATTGTATTATACTCGCGATTGCTTCCTGTGTTTCTGCCTAAACATGACAATGAAAGCCCAATGTGACAGATGTTAATATTCATTAGTAAATGAATGTACTTCACTAATGAATGTATTTTTTATGTATTTACTTTATACTAAATTGTCTAAGGAAACGCTATATTTTTGTTTTGATCATCATTAGTGTCAATTTGGAAAAGGAGTTTTATGTTGTATTTGTACTGCCGTCGTGACGTCATTGCCGTTCAGCTCACGCTGCGTCCTCAGACTGCTTTGAGCAGCTGAAGAGAGGTAAGCAGTTAGTGGTACTCTTTCAATATAAGCCTGTAAAAGTTCTCAGGAGTTTGGTTAAGTACATAATATGCAGTAATATTACTGTTAAGACTGTTATAAATGTCCTAGGAAGTGTTTTATGAATGGATCGATAGGATTTTATAGTTTTATTACTGAGTACAGCAGTTTATGTGTGTGCGTCAACAGAACGTGGTGATTTTAACTCAATCATTAACTGGCCTTTAATCTGTGCAGGTGCTAGAATCTCGGAGAAAACATTTCTGATTGCTGTATTCTCTCTTTAATCCATCCAGGTATGGTTTATATGTGTTCAATTTTCCAATGTATTCATTTTGTATCAATTTGTTTCCTTTCTAATTCATGATGGATGTAAAATTAGCTGCAATTCGTTTTGCACTTAATGTTTGTGACATGTTTTCATCCATTGTATTTTTGATATGTTATAATTGTGATGTTTGTTGAGACTGCTTTGAGCATGCTGAGGAGAGGTGATAAAATCACAGAGAAAACATTTCTAATTGCTGTATTCTCTCTTTAATCCATCCAGTACATCTAAATGCTCCATGATA
Organism: Siphateles boraxobius; assembly: GCF_051911475.1. Classification (NCBI taxonomy): domain Eukaryota; kingdom Metazoa; phylum Chordata; class Actinopteri; order Cypriniformes; family Leuciscidae; genus Siphateles; species Siphateles boraxobius. The sequence continues at coordinate 1,973,068 of NW_027509019.1, read as the reverse complement.
ATATCCATAATTCAATATGATTAATACTCCTTAATCAGAAACATTAGTAGCAGGGATACAACAACATGCTGCCTTCCACAAGCAACAACATCTGATTGTCAGGAGTCTAGTTTTATTCCTCTGCTTGTTTCTCTCTCTCTCTCTCTTACGTGTGCTCTCGCACAGCTGAACCCATTCTCAATCAGCGTTTACTCCTGCTCTTCTCACACCTGTTTCCCCTTGCCCTGATTTTCTGGCTATTTAGACCTCATGTTCTCTTTCCCTCTTGTCGGTTTATTGTTTGTTCATGTCTGTTACTGACGCTTGAGTATTGCTACTGTTTCCTGTCCTGTGTGTACGCATATGTCAGATGAGTTTCTGCCCCGGCTATCCTGTGTCAAGTCTGATTCTCTGTGCTGCGGTAACTGCCTGGTGGACTCTGCGCTTGCCTATTCCTGTGAGTTCTCCCTGACTGCTTACCTGCATCCATCATCCTGCCTGGTTTCTGTCTGGAGATCGTTTACCTGTTCTGCGTTCATCAAGACTACCTGTGATCGGCAGACAGCCTTTGTTGCATTTATCTTCTTTCTTTTCAATAAATCATTAACCTGCTTTCGCGTTTGGGTCTATTTCGAACTGTTACAGAATAAACCGACCATGACGGACCCAGCGAACGATACTACCATCCGCTCAGCCGTTGAACTGCAGGGAGCATTGCTGGGTAGACATTCCGATGAATTAGCCACAGCCAAGCACGCCGTGGATTCACTCGTTGCCCAGGTGTCGGATCTTACTGGTCAGCTTCATCACCTGCGTCAAGACCAGTTCTCTTCTGGGTCGCGACACACCTCCGAGCCTCGTATTAACAATCCTCCCTGCTACTCTGGTGAGCCTACTGAGTGCCGTGCATATCTCACCCAGTGTGAAGTGATATTCTCTCTTCAACCTGTCACGTATGCCTCCGACCGCGCCAAGGTTGCGTATGTGGTTTCCCTTCTCACTAGTCGAGCCCGGGAATGGGGAACGGCTGTCTGGGAGGCTGGAGCTGATTGCTGCGACCAGTTTAATTCATTCAAAGAGGAGATGTTGAAGGTTTTCGACCGTTCTGTCTTCGGGCGCGAGGCCTCTCGTCAGTTGGCTGCGCTTCGTCAAGGAAGACGCTCCGCAGCTGATTATGCCATTGAATTTAAGACTTTATCTGCTACCTGCGAATGGAATGAAGCTGCGCTCACGGCACGCTTTCTGGAGGGCTTGAATGATGAGCTTAAGGACGATATTTTTGCTCGAGAATTTCCCTCCAGTCTGGATGAGCTGGTTGAATTAGCCATCCGTTTAGACAACCGTTTCGACCTACGCCGACGTGCTCATTCTGACGTCACGGGATTCCGGGGAGCCCCACTCACTCAGACTGTGTCACCTGAACCTCACCCTGAATCTGAGCCAATGCAGCTAGGGAGAATACACCTCTCCTCAGCTGAACGCCAGCGCCGTATTCGAGAGAGGTTGTGCCTTTACTGTGGTGGCACGGGTCACTTTGCTGCCACATGTTCGGTAAAAGTGAGAGCTCGCCAGTAGTTAGGGGAATATTGGCGAGCGCTACCCCACTATCCCCATCCTTCAGTTCCCGCTCCATGATTTCAGCCATCCTTCGCTGGGGTACCAGTTCTGTTGTCTGCTCTGCTCTTATTGACTCCGGGGCGGAGGGAAATTTTGTTGATGAGAGGTGGGCTATTGAACATGGTTTGCCCCTTCATGAATTAAAGGATACACCCACAGCCCTCGCCCTGGATGGTCGCGTTCTTTCCAATATTCACCTGGCTACTGCCCTGGTGAGTCTCACCACGTCTGGCAACCACCAAGAAAAGATTTCTTTTTTTGTTTTTCAGTCCCCTATGGCCCCCATTGTCCTAGGACATCCATGGTTAACTAAGCACAATCCACATGTTTACTGGTCTGATAGTTCTATTGTTTCTTGGAGCTTGTCTTGTCACATCAATTGTCTTGTCTCTGCTGTTCCCTCTGTTTCTTCTTTGTCTGTTTTACAGGAGGAGTCTATTGATGTATCTGGGGTTCCGGAGGAGTATCTCGATCTGCGAGTGGTGTTCAGTCGATCCCGGGCCGCTTCTCTCCCTCCCCATCGCCCTTATGATTGTAGTATCGACCTCCTCCCTGGCACCACTCCTCCCCGCGGGCGTTTGTATTCTTTATCCGCTCCTGAACGTGAGGCGCTCGAGAAGTTCCTTGATACTTCACTTATGGCCGGTACCATCGTCCCTTCCTACTCCCCTGCCGGTGCGGGATTTTTCTTCGTGAAAAAGAAAGACGGCTCTTTGCGCCCCTGCATCGATTATCGTGGACTGAATGACATCACCATTAAGAACCGGTATCCTTTACCATTGATGTCATCAGCCTTTGAGATCCTGCAGGGGGCAAAGATTTTCACGAAGTTAGATCTTCGCAACGCGTACCACTTAGTGCGCATCAAGGAGGGGGATGAGTGGAAGACGGCGTTTAATACTCCGCTGGGGCATTTTGAATATCGGGTTTTACCGTTCGGGCTGGTAAATGCCCCAGCCGTTTTTCAAGCGCTCGTAAACGATGTATTAAAAGGATCCCCGGCTAGTTTGCCAAATTGGTCTAGATATGATGTCAATACCCCTCCTAATTAAGGCACTTGGTTAAAAATACCTGAAACGCTTTCATGATTAAGAAAAATAAAAAAGCGCGATCACTACTTTTTTTCAGCTTTTTTGTACTATGGGCCGTCGACTGTTGATGACGCACGACGGTCCTGAGCGCTAAACTAAAAATGACACGTCAGAGGCGAGCGTTCGCGGGCAGTTCAACACACTCTTCTACAGTTCATCGTCGGACCCACCTAGAGAGATGAAATGCCACATTGTGTGGCTGTTGGTTGTGATGCCCATTCGAAGACAAACGAGAGTGGTGATTTGACCTTCCACTGTTTTCCTAGTTCTGATGCAAAGAGAAGAAAACAATGGGAAGATGCTTGTGGGCGAGTGAAACTCCCCAATTACCCGCGGCTCTGTTCTCGACACTTTAGCCCTGATTCATTTAAGGATTTTGATCGCCGAACAGCTGATGAACGAGCTCATTGGGGTTCGTGGTTCTTGCGGAACGGTTTGCTTACGTTCTCTGACTGAAAATATCACTGTATTGGAACTGTCACGGAGAGAGTGCTAAAGCTCCACAGGTCGTATTTTTGGTGGAAAATATGTAGAAATGATCATTCTTTCTAATTGTGCTATAAACATACTGTCCAGTGACTAATAAACAGAAACAGACACGACTGAATGTTATCTTTTTTTGTGAAATAATGTTAAATACCACTTTATTTCAGTGTGACTAATGTGCAACCTTGACATAAATTAACTATGATCAATGTATCATTATTGTAAAACTGTGGGTTTTACCGTAAGCAAACGGTCTTTACGGTTTGCTTTTCTATGCATTTTCTTTTTTGCATAGTAAAATAAAACCTGTAGCTGTAACGTTAGTTTGCCTTTGTATGCCAAATAATTCTGTCAGATCAATACCTTAACCAAGTTCGAGTTTTGTTCTTCCTATTTAACATATTTTCCTCATATTTTGCTGGTTTAACTGAACTTGTAGGGTCATTAAAAGTCAGTGCCCAGACATTTCGCTCGTTTATTGAGGTAGTAGTTTAACCTGATAACGTTAGTGTTTACGCGCCTTCTGTTTGTAGCGGCGCTGGGACCAGTCTACGTCACGGCCCAGAATGCAATGGGTAAAAACAACAATGGCGACTTACAGGTAAAAACTTTATTTTAAAATATCTCGCTACAACGAAAACATCGGGTGTGTTATTATATCACGTTTGTGGCGCAAATGGTATCGATAACCCAATAAGACTAAGTTGTCAAACTAGCCGGAGATCCTTTTAAGAGACATGCTCAACATTTTCGTCTTCGTGTACCTGGATGATATTCTCATTTTCTCCCCATCTCTCCAGGTACACACCCAACATGTGCGTCGCGTATTACAGCGGTTATTAGAGAATCGCCTCTATGTTAAGGCCGAGAAATGCGCGTTTCACCTCCAGTCAGGTACTTTCCTTGGTTCGGTCGTGTGTGCGGAGGGCATAAGCATGGACCCCTCCAAGGTTCAGGCGGTCACTGACTGGCCTGTTCCTGAGTCTCGCTCGGCGCTTCAGCGGTTTTTGGGGTTTGCAAACTTTTATCGCCGTTTTATTAGAAATTTCAGTCAGGTTGCCGCCCCTTTGACTGCACTCACATCCGCAAAGTGTCGTTTTGTCTGGGCCGAGGCTGCCCAATGTGCTTTTGAGCGTCTTAAATGTTTGTTCACATCTGCTCCCATTCTGATTTCGCCTGATCCTAAGAATCAGTTTATCGTTGAGGTGGACGCGTCTGACGTCGGGGTGGGAGCGGTTCTCTCGCAGCGCTCTGCTCTTGATCAGAAGGTTCACCCATGCGCATTTTACTCGCATCGACTCTCGTCTGCCGAATGTAAGTATCATGTGTGTAACCCGGGAGCTTCTAGCTATTCGACTGGCCCTGGAGGAGTGGCGCCTTTGGTTGGAGGGATCCTCCTGTCCGTTTATAGTCTGGACTGATCACCGTAATCTTGAGTATATCCGCTCCGCCAAGAGGCTTAACTCTAGACAGGCTCGCTGAGCTCTTTTTTTCGGGCGTTTCAATTTCACTATCTCTTACCGTCCCGGGTCAAAGAACATTAAGCCTGACGCCCTTTCTCGCCAGTTCTCCTCCTCTGAGGGCCGTCCCACCACCGAGACCATCTACCTGAGGGATGTGTGGTTGGGTCCGTCACCTGGGGGGTGGAACAGCTGGTGCGAAAGGCTCTTTCTCACACTGTCGTTCCCCGTGGGTGTCCTGAGGGGAAGCTATTTGTCACCAAGTACGCTCGTCCGGCCGTCCTTCGTTGGGGTCATTCATCTAAACTGGTCGCTCATCCGGGGGTGGGTCGTACTTTGGCAGCTGTCCGCCAGCGATTCTGGTGGCCTGCCATGGAACGGGAGGTACGCCGATTGGTTGCGTCATGTTCTGTCTGTGCCCAGCAGAAGTCCAGTAATTCGCTCCCCGATGGTCTGCTTCGCCCTCTCTCTATTCCCTCCCGGCCTTGGTCCCATATTGCCCTGGACTTCGTTACGGGGCTTCCCCCCTCCAGCGGCAATACGGTGATTCTCACTGTTGTCGATCGGTTTTCGAAAGCGGTTCACTTTGTTCCATTCCCCAAGCTTCCGTCGGCTAAAGAGACTGCGCAGGCGGTTGTGGACCATGTCTTTAGAATTCACGGGCTTCCTTCTGATGTTGTTTCGGACAGGGGACCCCAGTTTGTCTCTAACTTTTGGAGGGAATCCTGCAAACAGAATGGTGCTACCGCCAGTCTGTCTTCAGGGTTTCACCCACAAAGTAATGGGCAAGCTGAACGCGCTAATCAGGACCTCGGTCGGATGCTCCACTGTTTGGCGGCTCATAACCCCACCTCCTGGTGTGAACAATTGACATGGGTGGAGTACGCTCATAATTCTCTGCCTTCGTCGTCCACTGGCCTTTCCCCGTTTTCTTTTTGTCTGGGCTGCCAGCCACCTCTGTTTCCCTCTCAGGAACCAGAGGTCGCCGTCCCCTCGGTCCAGGCCTTTATTCAGCGCTGTCGTCGCACCTGGCGGAGGGTGAGGTCAGCTCTGTGCCGGACCAGGGAACGCACTTGTCGTATCGCCAATCGTCGCCGTTCCAAAGCTCCCAGGTATGTTTGTGGGCATGAGTTTGGCTTTCCACACGTAATTTACCCCTTCAGGCACCCGCTTGGAAACTGGCCCCCCGTTTCATTGGACCATATGCCATCACTAAGGTCATCAGTCCGGCGGCTGTACGGCTCAGGTTACCACACTCCCTCAAACGTGTCCATCCTGTTTTTCATGTCTCGTGTATTAAACCTGCGCTCCTCCTCCGTTCTGCTCCCCTCCCTTCCCCTCCCCCCCTCTTGCCCTTGCTGCTAACTCTCCTGTCTTTAAGGTTAAGAGGCTGCTGGACGTCCGACCCCGGGGACAGGGCTTTCAATATCTTGTCGATTGGGAGGGATATGGCCCGGAGGAGAGAAGCTGGGTACCGGGAAGGGATGTGCTGGATCGCTCGCTTATCGACGATTTCCTCCGCTCCCGTCAGTCCTCCTCGGGGGCGCCAGGGGGCGCCCGTTAGGGAGGGGGTACTGTCAGGAGTCTAGTTTTATTCCTCTGCTTGTTTTTCTCTCTCTCTCTTACGTGTGCTCTCGCACAGCTGAACCCATTCTCAATCAGCGTTTACTCCTTCTCTTCTCACACCTGTTTCCCCTTGCCCTGATTTTCTGGCTATTTAGACCTCATGTTCTCTTTCCCTCTTTGTGGTTTATTGTTTGTTCATGTCTGTTACTGACGCTTGAGTATTGCTACTGTTTCCTGTCCTGTGTGTACGCATATGTCAGATGAGTTTCTACCCCGGCTATCCTGTGTCAAGTCTGATTCTCTGTGCTGCGGTAACTGCCTGGTGGACTCTGCGCTTGCCTATTCCTGTGAGTTCTCCCTGACTGCTTGCCTGCATCCATCATCCTGCCTGGTTTCTGTCTGGAGATCGTTTACCTGTTCTGCGTTCATCAAGACTACCTGTGATCGGCAGACAGCCTTTGTTGCATTTATCTTCTTTCTTTTCAAGAAATCATTAACCTGCTTTCGCGTTTGGGTCTATTTCGAACTGTTACACTGATGTAACCAGGGAACTTCAGAACATTCTTATGAAACATAAGACTGCAAATCGACTCATCATTCATGTGGGGAAGAATGATATTCATAAAGAGCAGTCGGAACTCCTTAAGAAGGATTTCAATTAACTTTTTGAAACACTTAAAAGACTGAAAACATTCATCAGTGGACCACTCCCAGCAAGAGGAACAAACAGGTTTTCACGGTTGCTTGGGCTTAAAACAGGGCTGCATAAAACCTGCAATATAAAAGGAGTGAACTTCATTGATACCTTCAATCTTTTCTGGAGTCAGAGGCAACTGTTTCAACAGAATGGCCACCACCCAAACAAACTTGGTTCAAGAGTGCTAAAGGACAATATCTACTTCTCCCTCCGTCATCCTTCTGCAGTGTGTGACAATCCATTCATGATCTCGAGACTAGATTATTGTAATGCTATATTAGCTGGCTGTCCTGCATCCTCAATAAACAAGCTACAGTTAGTGCAAAATGCAGCTGCTAGAGTTCTTACTAGGTCAAGAAAATATGATCATATAACACCAATTTTATCATCTCTACACTGGTTACCTATCAAGTTCCGTATCAATTACAAAGTACTATTACTGACCTATAAAGCCCTAAATGGTTTAGCTCCTGTGTATTTAATGGACCTTCTATCGCCCTACAATCCATCACGTTCTTTAAGATCACTAAATTCGAGGCTTCTGGTCATTCCTAGGATATCTAAGTCCACTAAAGGAGGAAGGGCGTTCTCACATTTAGCTCCAAAACTCTGGAATAGCCTTCCTGATATTGTTCGAGGCTCTGACTCGCTGTCCCAGTTTAAAACTAGATTAAAGACGCATCTCTTTAGCCAAGCATTTACATAATGCTTACCTTTTATACCACTGCTGAATCAGATCAAATGCATTTAATATTATAAAACTTGAAGAGTCTGTAGGTTATTTTTATAGGTTGCATAGTATTTACAGTCATTACGTTCCTGTGTATATTGCGTGAATGACGGGTGGTTGGGTAGATATTGTGTTTTGCGGTAGGTGGTATGCCATACGGAACCGTTGCCACTGAACCTGCTTTAACGACGACAGTGGGGCTCGACAGCCTTAGTCAAACGGGTCGGCGCGTATGGTTGGGCTGCGGAGAGATTGTGAGATTGTGGTTGGGTCTCAGCAGCAGGAGGGATGTAGAGGTCAGTAAGCAGGGCTGAGTTGAGTGGGGGACGGAGGGGGGTGACTCTGGGACGCAAGAATCACTGTCTTCATGTTTTTTATCGTTTACGCCCGTGTTATGGAAATCATTATGAACAGCAGCTACGCTAATTATTTTCCCTTTTTGCTTTTCTGCTGTTATCTCGGGACGCGAGTCCCGAGAAAAACGGCGTTCGTCAGCTCCAGTTTGTATCCAGCCTTTCACGGAGACTTCAGATACCCCAATCACAAAGCCTGTGAAGAGACGAATCAACACCGGCGATATGGACCCTCTATGGTGGACGGCACTGATCCTCAACAACTCGTCTCAACACCGGCGTAATTACTTGGACTTCCAAAAGATGGAAATGGATAAATATTCTAAATGTTCCGATCCAATCTGACTTGTAATGCTGCCCGAATCATAAATCATGCACTGTTCCTTCGTTGGCCAGAGGAGAACTGGCCCTCCGACTGAGTCTGGTTTCTCCCAAGGTTTTTTTCTCCATTCTGTCACCTGATGGAGTTTTGGTTCCTTGCCACTGTTGCCTTGGCTTTTGGCTTGCTTAGTTGGGGACATTTAATATTCAATAATATTATTGATCTGCCTTACTTAAGGTGGACGTTGACGCAATTTTCTTTTAGAAACAAACTCTGTTATATTATTTTCATGTTATCACTGTGAAGCTGCTTTGATACAATCTGTATTGTAAAAAGCGCTATATAAATAAAGGTGACTTGACTTGACTTGACAATCCACTCAACCTGAATGGCACACACACACACCTGGATACAGTATGAATGACCACAGGACTTCACTTCAGCACCTGAATAGACATACCGTTTACGCATCACACAAGGACAATGATAACACCACTCAGCCACAACAACCTCTGCTCACAGACACAATCTCAGCTGAGCCCTCAGCTGAGCCCACAGAGCTCAGCTGAGCCCACAGAGCTCACCACAGACAGACTGTGACATACTAGCACTGCTCCAAGATTCAGCAGCCAAGGATGACTTTCTGGAAAACAGCCAAGGAAACCAGGACAGCATATTACAGCCTCCAATAACACCAGAGCAACAGTCCCTCTCACCAGACACTCTCGCCCTCCCCCTCGTCCGGTGAGAGCTCTTCGGCCTCTGCCACAGCGCCAAGGCCCACACCCTCCTCCAGCGGCTTGAGGTGAACCAAAAACACCTGATACCAGCTCTCAGTTATATGTGTCGGGTCCCCGCTATGATAACAATAACTTTCACAAATGTTTATAGAACAAGCGGGAACCCATTGGCCCTCATTTATTATTCTTGCGTAGAAACGGGCCTATATGTTGGCGTAAGATTATGCTTACACTCCTCTCACCGCCTGATTTATGAAGCTATGCGTACCTTTGAAATCCAGGTGTACGCAATACCTGCCCTTGATAAATGCCGCGGCTGAAAATGATCGTCATTAGAATAACACGCCCCTATATATTCAAGTCTCCGCTTCCCCCACACCCTCATTTTACGCTATGAACACACGGAAGACGGCAAAGAAGATAAACTTCTCCGACGTGGAGATCAAGGCCGTTTCTCAATACCAAGTACGCAAACTTCGGACTTGCGTCCTTGGTAGTTCAGACTTGCGAAGTTCGACTCAGGAGAACGAACTCCCGAGGACGAGAGGACGCAAGTCCGGTTATTCTGCAAATGCAACAGCGGCGTTCTTGATCGCGTCACTCAGCACGCTCTGGCTACTCCGGTTATCTCTTTATGTATATTTTAGGCAACAATAAAACAAAATATGTAATAAAACACCACTCTGCCTCTTTTCATTTAAAAAAAATCTTAAACATATTAATGGCCACACAAATGTGGTTCAGGCAACGTATATATTTATAACAACACGAAATATAAAACACAACCCTGCTTCTTTTTGTTTTCATTTTAAAAATATGAAACATTTATCATTAAAACTGACATCTAACTAACAGAGACAGGGTTGTGTCATTTTATTTGATTATACATGTAGGCTACATTGAAGAAAATGTATAGTAAAATATATATAAAAAATCTTCTTTATATTTTAGAATATATCAATTTACACAACCCTGTCTCTTTTTGTTAAATGTCAGAGGAGCCAGAGTCAGACTGGGGGAGGCCCACCGGATCCAAGCCTCCAGCTGACACCGAGCGAGGAGAATATTATTATGATTTTTATTATTATTGTTATTTAGAAGAAGAATGTCGTTATTATTATTATTTGTATTATTATTATTATTATTTAAAAGAAGAATGTCATTTTGAAACGTCAGGTAAAGCGCACAGGCTCGCAACTGAAGGAATACATATGCCTACAAATCAAATGCTTTGGTAAAGTCACACAAATTAAACATTGAAGTCCATGTTGCACAAAAATAAACACTGAAGTTTATAATTACTATGTTGTTGTTTTTTTCACAGTGGGTCATAATATGTCATATCTTTTAGTTTGTCAGTGCGTTTTGTGGTGTTAGGAATTGTTTTTCTGCGCATTTCCGCACTAACTCAAAACGTGCGTACATGTACACCACCTCCTGACCTGAGATGCTGAAGAGATGCTTAAATGAGAACACTAGTATACTATTTATGAAGGCTATATCTTTAACACCAAGCATATCTGCTGACTCTGTTGATTTTCTCCTTGATTCTTTTAACTCAAAAGTTAAGAGTGTAATTGATGATATTGCTCCTGTGAAAGTCAGGAAGAAGAGTGGCAGACAAAAAGCACCTTGGAGAAACTCAACAGCAGTGCAAAATATGAAAAGACAATGCAGAAAAGCAGAGCGCATGTGGCGGAAGACAAAACTTGTAGTCCATTATAACATCTACAAAGACAGCATCCATGCTTTCAATAAGGAACTAAGCAAAGCTAGACAGACTTTCTTCTCGAATATTATAAACAGCAATATAAACAACACGCGCACTCTTTTTGCTACTGTAGAGAGACTGACAAACCCCCCAAGCCAGATTCCCAGTGAAATGCTCTCAGTGAGAAAGTGCAGTGAGTTTGCTTCTTTCTTCTCTGAGAAAATCAATAATATCAGAAAGGTGATCAGCTCATCCTTGAGTTGCGCTGGGGTCAGGCAGATCAGACCACAGCCTGAGAAAGTAGTCACTATATCTGATTTCGAAGAAATTGATGGCAAATTTTTGGAAGAAACCGTACAGCAACGTAAAACATCAACCTGTGCCCTTGACGCACTTCCCACATCTTTTTTCAAAAATGTGTTACACAGCTTAGAAGCAGATCTCCTAGAAGTGGTAAATGCCTCACTTCTCTCTGGGAGTTTTCCGACCTCCCTGAAAACTGCTGTTGTCAAGCCCCTCCTGAAAAAGAGCAATCTGGATCAGACCATATTAAACAACTATAGACCGATCTCAAATCTTCCTTTCATAGGCAAGATCATTGAAAAAGTTGTCTTCAATCAACTGAACAAATTCTTAAGCTCGAATGGATACTTTGAAAATTTTCAATCTGGTTTCCGACCGCACCACAGTACAGAGACCGCGCTCGTAAAGATAATAAACAATATTCGCTTAAATACTGATACAGGCAAATTATCAGTGCTGGTACTACTCGACCTCAGTGCTGCATTTGACACTGTCGATCACAACATACTTCTTGACAGGCTGGAAAACTGGGTCGGGCTTTCTGGGATAGTCCTAAAATGGTTCAGGTCATACTTAGGAGGCAGATGTTATTATGTGAGTATAGGAGACCATAAGTCTGAGTGGACAACCATGACATGCGGAGTCCCGCAAGGCTCAATTCTTGCGCCACTACTATTCAACCTGTACATGCTGCCAATGAGCCAAATAATGAGAAAGAACCAAATCGCTTACCACAGCTATGCAGACGATACACAGCTCTACTTATCCCTATCGCCTAACGATTACAGCCCCATTGACTCCCTTTGCCAATGCATTGATGAAGTAAACAATTGGATGTGCCAAAACTTTCTTCAGTTAAACAAAGACAAAACTGAAGTCATTGTGTTTGGAAACAAAGATGAAGTTCTCAATGTGAACGCATACCTTCAGTCTAGGGGTCAAACAACTAAAAATCAAGTCAGGAATCTGGGTGTGTCTCTGGAGTCAGACCTTAGTTTCAGTAGTCATGTCAAAGCAATAACTAAATCAGCATACTATCACCTGGAAAATATTGCAAGAGTTAGATGCTTTGTTTCCAATCAAGACTTAGAGAAACTTGTGCATGCTTTCATCACCAGTAGGGTGGATTATTGTAATGGAATCCTCACTGCCCTTCCCAAAACACCATAAGACAGTTGCAGCTCATACAGAACGCTGAGCAGAACCAGAATATATGAACACATCACACCAGTCCTCAGGTCTTTACACTGGCTGCCAGTTACATATAGGATTGATTTTAAAGTATTATTACTGGTATATAAATCATTCAATGGCCTAGGACCTCAATACATTGCAGATATGCTCAGTGAATATAAACCCAACAGATCACTCAGATCATTAGGATCACATCGGCTAGAAATACCAAGGGTTCACTCTAAGCATGGCGAGTCCGCTTTTAGCTACTATGCCAGCCGCAGCTGGAACCAGCTTCCAGAAGAGATCAGATGTGCTCCTACAGTCACATTCAAATCCAGACTCAAAACACATCTGTTTAGCTGTGCATTTACTGAATGAGCACTGTGCCACTGTTCGTCCGACTGTTTGTACTGTATTTTATGTTTTAATTATTCTGATTTCTTTTGATTATTTCTGTCTTTTATCTTTTATTCTAAACTGTTTTAATTATTCTGATTTCCTTTGATTATTTTAATTTCTTCTATGTAAAGCACTTTTAATTACCATTGTGTATGAAATGTGCTATATAAATAAACTTAACTTGCCTTGCCTAATAAACCCTCCGTCAGCAGCAGTTCCAGTGTCCCGTGTCTTCTCTCGATTAAATAACACAACGTTGATCGTAACACTGGTCTGAATTGGGTCGGTTACACCTGTTTGTGCTGAATAGAGTGTAATGACACCTTTGACATTGATATGTTTATATGCAACTGAAAAAAGCACAAATATCAGGGCATGTCAAAACATCTCAAGGACCCCAAAAACACCTTAGAGCCCTACGGGTTAAACACAACAAATGAATCAGAGTCATTTTTTTTTATTATTAAATAAACATCCCTCACCAATTGTCATAATTGAAAAAAACATGCACAGGAATAACATCAGTCAAAGGAGCCTGATTTTCAGAAGCTTCGTAACATTATTTGATGATGCTTTTGCAGCTTCTGAAAGTTGGGCTCCATTGACTGATATTGCATCACCTTGTGTTAATATTTAATATAAACATTAATTTTGTTATTCTTCGTCTCAGAGAGACATCAATATGTAAAATAATACATTGACAATTGACATGAACCTCCAGACACTGTAAACACAAATTCTGGACAACACTTCTGGCAAATAAATTCATGATAAAAGGAGAAATAAAATAAGTTTGTTCATTAAAATAAGGCAACATATTTGGATTAAAATCTTCCAATGATCATACTGAGTCAAGTCAAGGCTGTGAAAGTCAGATATACCTGAAATATGTTTTAGTTAAGTAACACTTTATTTTACAGTGTCCTTACATGCGATTAACCAAAACCCTAATCCTACCCTAACCTAACCCTATATTAAGTACATGTTGTTAATTAGGATTACTCGTTAATTAATAACTATAATTACACTGTAATAAAGACACCTTTATATAAAGTGTAACAGTAGTGTGCTGATGTGTTTTTGAAACAATCATCACGTCCACAACTGACAGAATAGGCTTAAACAAGTAAAACTTTTGCTTGGTATAAATGTCTTGATATTAACAGAAAACGCCTTCCAACAGAACTAGGCACACAACACTTCAGCGCCTGTTAAATATGACCATTTCTGTAACTTATGAGTTTGCAATAAAAAATCGACTGATGGCATGAGGTCAACATATGAAGTCACATGTTGCTCTGTGTGAGAAACAGACCCACTTTCACGTCTGTATTCCCCCCTCCACCAAAGGGAAACTTCAGAAAATGTTCAGATTCAGACAAGGTTCGTTTGTGCACTGAATCTGCTGCACCAGTTCAAAGAAGAGGAATAAACATTTATTCTTCTTTACGTGTGTGTATATCTGTATTATTATATATTCAAGTGTACATGGATTTGCTGTGGTATGGAAGCTTGTTTCTGTCACAGAAAAACCATTTTAAAAGATAATTTTATTTCTCAGAATTGCGAGATATAAAGTCAGAATTGCGTGATACGTCGCAATTGCGTGTTATAAAGAGTTTATATTTCGCAATTCTGACTTTATAACTCGCAATTGTGTGTTATAGTCAGAATTGCGAGATATAAACATGCAATTGTGAGAAAAAAAAGTTAGAATTGAGAGATAAAAAGTCGCAATTTTTTTTTTGTTTGTTTTTTACTGTGGCGGAAACAAGCTTCCAAAATATGGGGCAATGAGTGCATTCAGCAGAAAAGTTTTCATTAGCACAGAAATGATGTAAGCATGTATTTGAGAGCTGCAGCAGAGCTTTTTAGGCAGTTACTTGATACTTAAAAGCTTGACAGACATGGTCACTATCACAGTTTACCTGTTTCTCCATGATTCATGATTTACACACTGTACATATTGGCTGGGTTATTTCTTAAGGCAACCTACTGTTAATTATTGAAAATATTACATATGTAATAACCAGGGAAATTAAAACCAACATGACAGATAAAAACTGATCAAAGTGAGGGATAATGATAAAATTTGAACAGATTTTTATGAAATAACGGTAAATATTCTTCAAAAATTCTATTTTTATGTTCCTCAGGGAGCTTTACCTTTAATGAAGAAGTGATTGCTTAAATCTGTACCATTCAATTTAAATGCAAATCGTTGCTTCTTCAAAAAATACAGCCTTTTAACATTTTTATCTAACCTTAAAGTTATGCATAATGATAATCACTCATCCAGTCACTCATTCAGATGTTGGTTTGCATTCCATGATGGTATGTGAGAGCCGATCCGTCATTACTAGCCAGCAGCTTTGGAGCCTGTCTTTCCGAACTTGACCACCATCACGGTGATGTTGTCCGGACAGCCGCGGTAGAAGGACTGCAAGACGATGCTCTTCGCACCGAAGTGCGGCTCATCCAGACGCTCTTTGATGAAGTGCACGGCTTCCTCGCTGCTGAAGGCATCCCAGAGTCCATCTGAGGCCAGAATCATGAACTGAGGCTGTAGTTTGTCCAGGTCAAAGTTTAGCACATCAGGGTCAGGGATCAGCACCTTCAGCTTCTTCAGCGGATAGTCGCCAAGTGAACGGGACATGGCGAGAACACCTTGCACACGCCAGGAGCCGTTGAAACTGATGAAGCCACCTAAATCAGAGAAGCTGATTACTGCGGGATTAAAGCAGGCCAGTCATTCAATAAGATAATTCAAGGTGTTTCAAAAAATAATTTTTTGTTTTGTTTTGTAGGAAGTCATGAGGTCAGATGTTGTCTTTGACAAAAACATGATTTTCTCAGCTTTTTGCTCAAAATGTTACTTTTTATGAAACTTACCCAGATTCAAGTTTTGATAATAAAAGGCATGAAACTCTGTTCTTTCTTTTGCTATATTGCATGTTCAGATATTCATTCAACAAAATATTCAGAGGGCCATGCAACCTTTCTGAAAATATTCAGAAATGCTGGCGGTGGCAGGCAACTTCTTTAGAAAACTCTGGTGAGGAAAGAGTTAAACTGCAATTTAATGTTAGCTTCAGAGAT
The DNA here is from genome assembly GCF_051911475.1 of Siphateles boraxobius. Classification (NCBI taxonomy): domain Eukaryota; kingdom Metazoa; phylum Chordata; class Actinopteri; order Cypriniformes; family Leuciscidae; genus Siphateles; species Siphateles boraxobius. Next base: position 1,957,339 of record NW_027509019.1, on the reverse strand, counting down.
GTTTGGCAGAATGTCATGAAAATGTGTACAGGTCGTATTTAACACCTAAATTAAAAAATTGTCATTTGTTTCATGTCAGAATCAGAAATGGTGATTGTATATTCCTCCCTATTGTGATGTACATTAGAGTGAAATTGCTTAAGGAAAAGTAAAAAAACAAAAAAACATGTAGGGCCGGGGCTTGATTGAACAAATCTCATGTGATTGACAGGTTGATGGAGGGGAGGGATGACTGTGCACATCATCAGAGAAAAGATGTTATGAGGGGGAGGAGACTGAAATATTTCATAAAAAATAAGATAAAGTCTGTTTCATAACAGACTTTAACAGAAAAAGTTATTTTAGGACCATTAAGACGTTTTTCAATACAACAACTTTTTTATTGTTGTTGACAATTATTCACTTTTCGGGCCAACTTGTATTTATATAGCAGGTCTCCTCTCACTTTGAGAGTTGTTGAAATGAGACTATAGCTCTGAACTTCAGACAGATGATATTCATCTCAATATCTGGCTTAGGCATGTGTACTAGGAATTATTTGGAGGTGGTCTGCTAGAAGCATCCTCGCCTTGAGCCCCTCAGATTATTTAGAGCTACACTCCATCAGTTCATCTTCTGTAAGGTCTAGTTTCACTGGTACTGGCCTCCTCTTATTACAAGAGTCGTCTAGCTTAAACCCGCCTATGCACTATCCAGCTAGGCCTTAGATGGTTTAACTCAAGGCTCCTAACTCATTGTACTCCCTTTGTTTAAAGGGTCGATAGCACTTCTGCTTAGTACACTGCCTGTTGGCGATGTAAACTAAGTATATCCAGGCCCACAGAAATGTCTGTGAGAGCACCTAAGACGTCTGAGGCAAGCTCGGCTAACAAATATTGCTATCAAGTAGTTAGGCTTTCACAGGCCTCCTTGAAGGCACCTCCCCAATGAGTTGGATGTTTAGCAATAATTATCATGTTGCAGGCTCCCTTGGAGCCTCCCTGATTCTAGCCCAGAGCCTGGTCAATGTATGTCAGGTTAAGCATAGTGTTTCAGATACTATCTAAGGTTCGCTCTGTACGAATACGTAGCTCCCTAAAGGGTCCCTTCTATTAGGGTCCCTTTTTTAGAGTGCCCAGCATCCACAGGGCTTTGAAGCACTGTGTAGATCCAGGATTCAGTAGAGTTACTCCCCTTGTTTGCAAGGGTTATAAAGTGCTATGCTGAGTTCTACTCGCCAGGATCCCTGGCTCTATGATCCGGTCTGTGAGTGACTACTGCCAATATCTACAGTCCTCCCTATCGGATGCCTCCACAGGTTAGTCAGATAATGTGAGAGACTCTGTTTAGGAAATAGACAAGTTGTGGGCAAGATAGGTCAGTAAATAAGACCAGGCCAGCCTCCCTAGTGGCATGTGGGGTTGACTTTATGTTCCTCTCAGAAAGTGACTGGATGGGACTCCTTTCTAACCCCCTGGCGATATTCCCTAAAGGAACCCCTTCCATGGAAGCTGTTGGTTCCAAGCCTTTGAGCGGCCTTGGTTGGCCTTGATTGTTTCGGAGGCCTCTTTAAGGCTCATAGCTTGGGCAATGGCTGTAGGGAATACTGTCACTGACAGCTTGTATGTGACCTGAAGGGGGAGAGTTTGGGCATTTCAGGGAAACTGCCGTTTTTTGTCACAGCCATAATTTGGCATGCACTACCCTCAGCATGGTGGTGTTCGTAACTCATTCCCCAAAGCATCATCCCCAAACCTATGTTCCCTGAGAACAGGGAATGAGACACTGCGTCATTTGCCATGCCTCGGGGATGCCCACTGAACAGTCCCTTCAGACAATAAGTGGATGACATGTTCTCTATGCAACCCTTTTATACTTTCAGGTCGCACCAACATCATAGGCTGTTGCCGGTCAATAACGATTGCCGTGATTGGATAAGCTTTCAGACAACGGTTCACGCAGAGCTGTTTCCCATAGCGTCATAGACGCAGTGCTAGTTTCCTCTTGAAAAGGGAACCCTTTTGCTGTTCTGCCCTGCTGCAAGCGAGATGTATAACCAGACAGCAGCTTCTGGCAGCGTTTCTAAAGAATCTGAGCCCATTCCTCATGAGCAATGGCCTCCAGTTTAGTAATATTCTTGGGTACGGGTCATGCAACCACCTTCTTCAAATCCCACCAGAGATTTTCTATGGGGTACAAGTCAGGTGACTGTGATGCCACTGTAGACTCTTCCATGACTTCTTCCGCAACCAAGCCTTGGTGGAATTTGAGGAATGCTTGGGATCACTGTCCTGTTGGAAGGTCCAAGCTTCAGCTTCCTCACTGACGGCATGACGTTTTCTCCTAGGATCTCCTGATACTTCAATGAATCCATCTTGCCTTCCACACGCTGTAGGTTTCTAGTGGATGCAAACGTGACACTCAACAAACCTAGCCAGTTCAGATATTTTATGTGTTTCATGTGTTCATCTCAAGCAGACCTGGTGGAACTAATGAAGCCCTTGATTAGTGAGACAACACCAATTTTGCATATTTGTGCTGTGGTGAGGGATTATATTCAGGGGGTTGAATAATTTTGAGACTGCAGAAGTCATTAAAAGTTGCTTTTTCAGTTGAATTTGGGGAAACAATATAAAAGTGAATTTTGCATAATAGATTACCTTTAAATCAGTGTAAAGGAAGTATAACTACTACCCTAATGTAGCCTGGCTTACGTCAGACCGAGTCTCATTAAGACGTTGGTCTGGGAACCACATGTTCATTTTCACGTATTTGAGGCGTGGTTTACGAATGCCCAGAGCCGTTTATTGGGTGCTACGAATGTCTATCAAATGCGCCTGTATGTAGCTCATAGCCAATCGTTTCAATTATACCAGATGACGACGTATGTAGAGCGACAGAAATTAGATGAGGAAGAAGACGATGGGTCAGAGATTTAACTAAACTACTTAGAACAATATCTAAGGCTGCATCGAAAGGTAACTTTGCGTCTGCTGCCATGTTGGATCCATAGGTATAAACAAACTGCTTCGGTGTGTCGCATAGACGTCATCATCGTCTTGCTGCTCCCTCCCCGTTCTGTGATTGGTCCCCTCGCTGAGGCGAAAATCTGGTCCATGGAATCCAGACTGCCTAGCAGCGTGAATAAAATTGCGCTGTGCACAAGACAGCATGGGGAAACCCAGGCTAACCCTAATGTATAAATACTTTACAATTATCACATTAAAGTAATGAAATTTTTGGGGTAAAATGTTTTTAATTGATGGGACATCAATGTGACGATGCAAAAAAAATCCAAAAGATAATTTAGTATATATATACACGCATGACTGCAGTAGGCTGCTACTCACCTGCTTTTTTGATTCTCTTTCGCTCTTTGACCTGGTAGGGTTTGTGCTCATGTGACAGCGGGACGGCATTACCGTCTTTATCGCACAGCACTGCCCTGGAATCGCCAACATTAGCTACAGTCAAGTCCTTCTCAGACAGCAGAGCCACGAGACACGTGGTACCTGAGCGAGACACAAACTGGACGTGAGTGAGGCTCTGGGCTGAACTTACCCGTTTACAAGACTGAAAAACCTCATGAAAGGGAACTCTGAGCCAGTTATCAATGGAAACCCAGACTGGTTTCATGCGTGTCTGGTATCATTCTCAGTGCCGGTCAGCATGCATGTGTCATGTATGTATTTCAGCGTGTAGGTGGTGTTGGAGAAGCGGATTCTCCGATTCTCTGAAGTGGAGTGACATCATCTGGGATCTCTACTATAAAAGCATTAATGGTGTCTCTCTCTTTCTCTCTCTGTTAGTCTGGTTTTTGTTCGCCTCATGCAAATCCTTCACCACCTCTCTCCTCTTTACTGGAGCGATCCAGCTCTTGGCACGGTTTACAGTTGAACTTTGTATTTTCGTTAGCTTTTCAATTTATCCAGAATTATGCAGCTTTACTGAATACTGTCAGGTACTTTTTTCAAAGCAGCACAGTATCAGGGTTCTGTCACTTCTGTCTAGTCTATTTCTTGGTTTTGTGACAGAGTCCTGACACTCCTGTTTTGTCTTGTACTGTGTAGCACACAGCTTGTGTTTAACACTAGGTGTGTGCTTTCATGTTGTCATGTTTTGTGTCAACACGTGGCTTATGAGTGTTTCATTAGCTGCATGCTCATGTCACGTTTTGTGTTAGCACATGGCTTGTGATTTGTTTTACTGACCATGTGCTTATTTTAGTCATGTTTGGTGTGAGCACACGGCTTGTCATGTATGTTTCCCATGTGCTCTCCTGTCGATTGTCTAACCCCGGCCATCTTGTTACCTGATTATTGATTAATTTGCCCCCCCTGTCCTCCCTCGTTACCCTCTTTTGTTTGCTTCCCTTTTTATTCTCCTTCTGTTTTCAGTCCTGTGCTGGTTAGTTGTCATATGTACACTGTGTGTTTCCCTTCTGTTGTTTTATTTTGTTTTATTTTTATTATTAAAAAAAGACCATTAACTCTGCACCTGAGTAATCGCCCCTTTCACCACCCCCACATCTGACACACAGAATATGACATGACAGTGCACAATGACCTCATCACATCATATTTGATTCTCAGGTCGAAGGTCAAATTGTCGTAGACTTGCACTTAGTATATCGTGATTCTGAGCCATCCATCGGACTGTGAGCTCTCACCTGCTTCATCATAGGATGCCGACAGTTTCTGCAGCATCTCTTTGTCCATGTTGAGTATCTGCTGCCTGAGGATGGATCGAGGAGTACGAGCGCTGTTTTCTTTCTGAAGCTGCTGGCGCAACATGACGGGAAGACGAGACTTGGCGTACTCTGCAGCTGCCTGAGAGACAAACACAGAAAACATTACTCATTCTTGAGCAATACTTCACATAAATTTATGAACACTCTTGACTGTGGTCAATTTGGGTTCATCATACAGTTCATCCGGAGAGTATTCACAGCACTTCACTTTTTCCACATTTTGTTATGTTACAGCCTTATTCCAAAATGTATTAAATTAATTATTTTCCTCAAAATTCTACAAACAATATCCCATAATGACAACGTGAAAGAAGTTTGTTTGAAATCTTTGCAAATTTATTAAAAATGAAAGATAAAATAAATTGCATGTACATAAGTATTCACAACTTTTGCCATGTCACTCAAAACTGAGCTCAGGTCCTGTTTCCCCCTGATCATCCTTGAGATGTTTCTACAACTTGATTGGAGTTCACCTGTGGTAAATTCAGTCGATTTGACATGATTTTGAAAGGCACACACCTGCCTATATAAGGTCCCAGAGTTAACAGTGCATGTCAGAGCACAGACCAAGCCATGAAGTCCAAAGGTTTGTCTTTAGTTCTCCGAGACAGGATTGTATTGAGGCACAGAGTTGGGGAAGGGTACAAAAACATTTCTGCAGCATTGAAGCTCCCAATGAGCACGGTGGCCTCCATCAATTGACCCTTCGCAAAGACCCGCCCCGCTTAGTTACTGTCGCTATGTCCAACAAGCTACGCCGCTCTCACGCACACACCATGTTCTCACGCAGTGAAAAATATACGCGGATCAGAGATGAGACTGACAATACGCTGACAGACAGGAAAAACCAGGTTACTTTTCGGTTACTTTTGATATTAAACATATTAAACAGTCTCACCTTTCAAATTTGGTCATTTAAAAAAAAAAATTGAAACAATAAATACCGTTTTGTGGCTCTTTAATGTGTCGTGACAGATCGCTGTAGAGCCTCAGTTAAAGCTGCTCGTGAACCGATCATCTCTTCCTTCTAGTTCATTTAAAGCATCAAATAAACATGAATGAACACAAGAAGGAATGTTGTTTTAACCGCGGAAAGATGTCAGTATATTCAGTTTTTCAAGTTCAAATCCTCCCATGTTAATCTACTAACTCTCCTGACTGCTTTGTCGTGACAAAATGGCGGATGGCGAAGTATGATTGGTCAGATCACCTGTCAATCAAGCTCCCTGCGAAGGGTCAATTTGGAAAAAGTCTGGAACCACCAGGAGTAGGGATGGGAATCGAGAATCGGTTCTTCTGCAGAACCGGTGCCCAGTGAACCGATTCCTTGGAACCATTAGCATGCTTCCTTAACGATTCCTCTTATCCGTTCTGCTCGTTGCAAATGTGTCATGACGTCACACACGCGCAACGTTGTTTTGGTTATTTTTCACGCGAAAAGACGACAATATGGTCACTTGCAGTTGCAACACTTGTAGAATTTCAATTTCGTCAAAGGGAACTACCTCCAATATGCAGAAACATTTGGCCACACAGCATGCAACTCATTTGACGCGAGTGTGAGTAATTAAAAATGCTCCAACTACTTTAAAAGCCTACATCTGGGCACATTTCGGCTTTTATGAACAACCTGGTAAGCACGACCTGGAGAAGAGACAGTGCGTGTGCGCTCATGTCACGCAAAAATAGAATATGCAGGAGGTAATACCACTAACTTGAAATACCACGTTAGCCGTGTTCACTCGAGCTGTTATAACGCCTGCAGAGTCTGAATGCTTTAGAGTAAGCATGAGCTCCAATATCACCCGGATCCGCAGCCAAAAACAATTCATCCACCCGCCCTAATGTTATCTGATTTAGGTATCCGCACCCGATGGTCAAATTACAAGTTTTCTGTGTTGTTACGCGTGATTATAAATGGATGATCGTCTTCAACAACGGACTCGTTGACGGATGCGCGCGTCTCAGGGTAACATTATACAATGATGAATGAGCGCTGCTTTTAAATGAACATTTCTTTAAAACAAAATTGATTTGACAGAATTTCATTTTCTTAATGGCATAAACAGACTTTAGTCCCATGAAACTTTAACTGGAATGTCACTGTTTCTGTCACTGCGACTTCCCGAACAGGCGAACACACACACACACACACACACACGCGTGCGCACGCACACATCACTTTTGAAGTAAAATTGAAAATTGGATGCAGTGCATCGTAATGCATCGAGATATCGAATTGAACTGTATCGATGACATGATAATCGTAATCGAAACGAACCATGAGACCATGCAGTGTAGGTTCAAACCACTAATACTCTGTGCTGTGTCTTCTGATCAGATATTAAAGCGAGTTAATACAAACAAACACATTTGTACTTATTCCCTCACCCAATGAGAATCGATAAGAGAATCAATAAGGAATCAAATCGATAAGCAATATCGATAATGGAATCGGAATCGTTAAATTCTTATCAATTCCCATCCCTAACCAGGAGTCTTCCTAGAGCTGGCCGCCCGGCCAAACTGAACGATCAGGGAAGAAGAGCCTTAGTCAGGGAGGAGACCAAGAACCCGATGGTCACTCTGACAGAGCTCCAGTATTTCTCTGTGGAGAGAGGAGAACCTTCCAGAAGAACAACCATCTCTGCAGCACTGCACCAATCAGGCCTGTGTGGTCGCGGGGCCAGATGGAAGCCACTCCTGAGTAAAAGGCACATGACAGCCCGTCTGGAGTTCGCCAAAAGGCACCTGAAGGACTCTCAGACCATGAGAAACAAAGATTGAACTCTTTGGCCTGAATGGTAAGTATCATGTCTAGCCCTCAAACCGTATTCACTTTATAGCCCTTAATCCTGTAATTGTGGACAAATGTGGGCACAGAGGACTCAGGTGTGATCCTAATTTTTATTTATTATAAATGTTATATCACTGTCTTCGATAAGGTTTTGTCTATCCATTTATGGTGTTTTCTTTTAATTTTGGGGGTATTTTTGAATTTATTTACTTAAAAAAGTACCATATTTTCTATGTAAATTATGCTTATTTTTACGTTAAATTTTTTTAACTACATTAAAATATCATTCCAATAAGTTCTTAGGGCTAAAACCTAAAGATGAAGTGACTTTGCTGTCACCTGGTGTCTTATTTGGTATTAAATTAACAAAATAACAATAATATCAATAGCCACTAGATGGCTATAGTACTTAATGGCTGCATAAATAGGCTTAACTCTATGAACCACTGTATAAAATGAATTTGACCTCTTAAGTTTTTGACTATCACAAGTTAAAATTGTAATTTAAAAAAATATATAACTGTGTTAGGTGAGACTATACAAAGATGCCAAAATATGCTAAGATAAATATGACCATGCTATAAGGAAAAGACAAAGTAGTAGATCATTTATCATTTATTTCAAACACAAAACATCAAATTTAAATAACTAATTAGTACCAAACAGGTAAGAACATACATAAAATAACTAAATAAGTGACAAGAACAAACAATAATAATTATTTACACTATTTACAAATTTACCTGCACTTGTGGCAGCAGGTAATTGTAACTGAATGTTCTTTGCAGATATATTGTTTTCCACATACAGTGCTGGTTTTTTTTCTCTTGGAAGTGCAGACATGGCACCTTTTTCTTTTTGTTGGGGGAGTTGCTGTGGATGTGCTATGGATGCTTTCTGAGGAGGGTTGTCCTCTGATCTGATTCAGCATCCTCAGAGAGGCCGCTCCTTGGGGAACGCTCTTCCGTCTCTCGATTTGTGGGGACACCAGAGCCTTACCAAGCTCTTCCAAAAAGATCCGCCTTCTCCAGGAATTTCCTGCATTCCAGCCAGGATTTATTTTGGACCACAGGACGAAGGCGTTGAGAGCTGACACATCGAGCATGCTGGAAAATACAACCATTGGCCAACGGTTTGATTTTCGCTTACAAGTGTAAGCAGCCACCATCTTGAATAATACACACAGAAAAAGAATAAAAATCAAACGTTATACTGACTAAAGTAAATTTACATTTATTCACTTAGCAATTCATACATTTGTTACAAATTATAAACCACAAGCAATTTTTTATAGGAAATTTGTAAAAAATGCAACAAAAGATAAATAAATAGTAAAATACCTGGTCAAGGCTGTCCACTCCACCCTTGGTCTTGTTGTAATCCAGGATTACATCCGGCTTCCTCTCGTCACCTGTGCTGACCGTGGCTCCCTTGTGAACTGTGCTCATCAAGAGCACATTTCTGTTTTTTTTGGGACAGTAAGACACAAGTGTGTGTGTATTGGTGAAGGCAAATACTGAAGAGAATTTCTCTCTGCCCCTTGTCTTTACCAGTGCAGATGGGAGCTCAGGTTTGTTTTTTCTCACAGTTCCCAGCATGCCCAGGTTTCTCTTCAGGAGCTCCTGGCCAAGGGCATACAATGTGAAATAATTATCACAGGTGATGGTGTGCCCTTGGAGACCCACGGACATGTCGAGGACAACGCGCATTGCCAGGTTCTTCTCTCGCTGCCCATCAGCTGGCTTGCCAGTATATATTTGCATATTATATGCATAACTGGTCTTAGCATCACAAGCTGCCCAGATTTTGATGCCATACCTGGCTGGCTTGCTTGGCATATATTGCTTAAAGTTTCAGCGTCCTCTAAACGGTACCAGACATTCGTCGACTGTAATTGCTTGGCCAGGGTTGTACATTTTCGGTAGAATTTCAACCCATTTGTCCCATATTTCTCGAATCGCTGCCAGTTTATCATCTCTCCATAAGGTCTTGTTTCTCGGTCGTCAAATCTAGTGACTCTTGTCATCACTTCAAAGGCTTGCAGAGACATTGTAGCACAAAAAATGTCTCTCCCTGTTTCTGCGTTCCACAGACTCATTGTGGCCTCATTGTGGGAACGGTAGACACCGGCCAGCAATAGAAGGCCAATATAAGCCTGTAAGTCCACCCAATCCACCTCATTCCATGACTCTCCAAAGACTCTTTTTCCCTCTAAATTTGTCATGTCTATCAGTGTCTTTTGAATTTGCTCAGGAAAAAAAGCTCAAAAGCTGACCTTACGTCCTCAACACGAGAACAGGCATATCTCGTTGGCCCAGGAGTCATCTTCATGATGTTCTCTGCAGCTGTTCTCCCTGGTGTCTGGTCAGGTGCAGTAGCAGTCCAGACAATTTTCCCATTTTTGGATGCATACGTTGCTACACCAGGATCCTCTACCTCGCAGTCTTCATCTGTGTCGACATAATCTGGGTCAAACTCAGTCTGACTGTCTGTTTCAGATCCTTGATCCTCTGCTGACTCCAAACCACAGTTTGTCTGGTCTCTGTTTGGAAGTATCAACAAACCTTGCAGTAGCAGTTTGATCTGACTCTGAAGGTGTCAGGTGGTTGATTGGATCATACCAAAAAACATGGTCAGACATTGGCTCATTCAATTCAGTTTTTAAAAGCCCAGCTCTGTCATAGGCTCATTGAATGCATTGTGTGTGTGTGTGTGTGTGTGTGTGTGTGTGTGTGTGTGTGTGTGTGTGTGTGTGTGTGTGTGAGAGAGAGGGTGATGAGCCAGGTGGATGATTGGATCATACCAAAAAACATGGTCAGACATTAGCCAAGCTCTGTCATAGGCTCATTGAATGCATTGTTTGTGTGTGTGTGTGTGTGTGTGTGTATGAGTGTGAGTTTTTGCCATGATGAGAATGTTGTACAGGATCAGCCCTTCATTTGTGTGTATGTGAGATATGCATTGTATTGGATCTATTAATTTATTTTTACAAAAAAACAAGAAGAATGCTCTAAATTACAGTTTTTCCCATTCATTTCTATGGGTGCCCATTTTTGACCCAAGTACAAGATTAAGGAGTTTTTTTTTCACCCACTTAACATTGTAAAATTGAGTAAAAAAAAATTGTGTGTGTTCAGGAGGCAAACTTAGGAAAAGTAGCCAAGTCTTGTACCGTTCAGATCAAGGGAAGTATTTTTTAAAAATAAATCAAAACTATTTTGCCCACATTTGTCCAGAATGTTTTAGGGCTAGAGGAAACCAGGCACTGCTCATCACCTGGCTAATACCATCCCTACAGAGAAGCATGGTGGTGGCAGCATCATGGAATGGTTTCATACATGGAAGGGCGCGCACGCACCTGTAGCCTAGAGCGAGAGAGCGAAAGCAGTATGACTATCAAAGCGCTGTGCTCGGCTTTATGGAAGTCATCGGCTGTGCTGCAATAAAGAATGTCACCAAAGAAGTGTGTTTTTGGTTGCAAGGACAAGACAACCCTGCACAGATTCCCAAAGAACCCAGCGTTAAGGGACCAGTGGATGGAGTTTGTTTTTCCAGTGCATCAACGGAGTTGTGCAAGTGTTCTTGTTTGTTCCCTGCATTTCGACGATGATTGTTTTATAAAGAAGGCCCAGTTCGACGCCGGATTTGCAGATTGTCTAATGCTTAAGGATGGAGCAGTCCCAACGATAAAGGTTCACGGTCGTGCGTTGGAACCGCAGGCGGTGAGTAAAACTGCTTCAAATGTCTGTGTGTTGTTAACTATCGGCGTGTAAGCACAGCAAGTAAACAACATGATCACGTATAGTTAATGTATCTATGGAGCATGCGATGTATGGTGTGTGTGTGTGTGTGTGTGTGTGTAAATGCATTTGTTTAGCTGGCCGATGTACGTGTCCGTTTGTTTATTGTAAAACCAAATCATGTCCTCATAAACCACGAGGAAACACACACAAATGTTGTAAAACTCGCGCATGACATGGTGTTCTAAAAACACTGCGCTCAAGTTCAAATCATTTCTACTTTTAAAAAACTCTCGAGACCTTGTGTTTTCCCCCATTTCACTGCCCATCTAAACGCGTTCTGTATGAACGAGCCTTTAGTATTGTTTAGATCCTTGTTCTGCAGGGGATTACAATTTGATTCAGTCTAGCAAGGTGATTATTCTGAAATTCATATTGCAAGCAAAGAACCACATTTTGGTATTTATTTAATTCTTTATTTATAGAGCACATCTACATATGTTCCTACCAGCCAGGACTTGCCTTCTATCAAGCACATGGAATGTCAAACAGAACATAAAACAACTGTGTCTGCTGAAGTGCAAGCCAAACCACTAAGCAATCTATAGTGTACTTCTTCAGTGTACTTTTTTCCATCTCAAAAAACAGCTGCCACACAGTTATCTTTCTCGAAACAGACAGGACATGTACGGAGCAAAGGTATGTATATAATATGTGAAATGGTTCTTACTACCTTTACCTTATAGATAATTTTAAAGGCACTGTTTTATATATGAAGGTGTACCTAAATCAAATATACATTTTTACTCTGTCAGGCACGCAGGCAACAGTTTCCTTTACAAATGTTAGTACTGAGACAACACAGGTTGAAACATGGAGGCATTTGTCATCTACACCAATAAAGGCATCCACATCTGCACTCGGCGCAACACCAGTTAAAAGTCCACATACAGAATTGCTGGATGAGGATGAGTTTCAATCAAAATTTTCAGAAATTCAACAAAATTTAGATTCCACGTATGAGCCTGGTGACTCAGTTGCAGAGCCTTCTGAAACAAGGTAATGTTGTTCAAATGTACATTGTTATTCATTAAGTTTGTTTTTAATTTATCACTGATATTCCATACTTTTAATTAACTTTTAGTGGGATGGACGTCTCTTGTGATTACACAGACGCAAAATACATTGCTTTTGAAAGTTCTCTCAGAGAGCTTTTTAAAACATGTCCTTTTTGCAAGAATAACTGCAATGTACAGCGACGTCGGCTTGGGACATTTGTGTCACTCTGTCAGGTCTGCGAACGCTGTCAATATACCAAAAAATGGCAGAGCCAGCCTGTGGAAGGAAGCAGCCCAGTTGGAAACCTGCAAATGTCACCGGCAGTGTATTTCACTGGTGGATCATGTATTCAAATGCATAAGGTATTTTAAGAGTATTATTGTTTTGTAGAATTCACAAAGGAAACAACCCATAATTCCATTTCTGCTATGTTGCCAGATTTGCAGAGCTATGAATCTGCAAATACACCCGTTCAGATCATTCATAAGGCATGCTCGGTTGTTTCTGGAACCATCCATATTTCACAAGTGGAAGACGGATCAGCAGGCCATGTTCCAGTCACTACAACTGTTGGGCAAAATTGCACTGAGTGGCGATATGCGTGCGGATTCTTCAGGTGGTTTTTAAAATAATATTTATTCTATGTTGGCAAGACTTTGTAATCATACACAAAGAAATCCTACACGTGCGAAAATTACATATTTTTGGTTCCGTAGAGTATTTTATTAACTTACAAATGTTTTCTATATTTAGGACATTCTGCCAAATATGGCAGCTATACTTTATTGCATCTTGACAGCAATAAAATTCTGGACATTCAACTAATACAGGTAAATCTGTCTTGCAGTATGTAGTAGTACATCATGTTTTTTATGTGACTTTGCATTTGGTAAGGTGATTTTGATTCTTTTTAAAGAGCAATGAAGTTAGAGGCAGTGCACACATGAGAAGGAAGGACTCAGAAGAGGTCTGGATCATCTATGTAGATTGCATTGTGACTGATCAGAAATATCTGAGGGAGAGAGAGATCAAACAGTACTATGATGTTTGGCACCTCGAGAAGGGTAAATGGAAGTCAAAACTCTTTATTTTACTGTAGAAATTTATTTGAAATCTTTGAACAATTATTGGACATAGATAATTATTTCATTTCAAGCTATTTTTTTACTTTTAGTTAGCTTATGATTTTCATTTTGTTTCTCTTTTTGACTTGTAATTCCAGGGCTATCTAAAAAATTGGAAAAATTGTCAAGAAACAAAGACTGCCAAGTGCTGCGAAACTGGTTGCTGGGTATAAAAAATCACATCTACTGGTCAGCCATGTCTTCCACAGAAGGACCAGAGAAAGTTGCAAAGTGGAAGAGTTTATTAAATCACATCCAAAATGTTCACATTCATGAAGATCCAGTATTCCCCAAGTGCGCTTATGCAGACAGTGTGTCCAGAGATCCTAGTAAATGGTTAAAACCAGGTTTGTGACAGTAATTTATAGTTTTTAAAACAAATAATCTACTATTGGTCTAATTGTCAGTATTTTTAACATTTTCCCGTTTCTATTCTAATAGGTAGCATGGTCCTGTATAAAGTGGAGAAACGGCTCATGAGCAAGAGAGTTCCCCGCGATGTGGAAAAGCTGAGCCACCAACATCAAACTATATATATATATCGCCTTATTTTCAAACGTGTACATGTGCTTGTTAGAACATTTTTTAAATCTTATTTTTCACTTTATCTTTCTAAGCTGTATCTTGCGGCAATGCATTTCAACGAGAATGCTGATCGTGAACAGGCAATGAACAAAGCTGTATATAGAATAATGTTTCCAAAATCTAAGAAGGGGCAACCAACAGTGAAGTCAGTGAAGACAGAGCCTACTTTGGTTTGTTCATAAATCTTTTTTTATAAATACAATTAAATGGTGTATATATTTATAATTAAAATATAACAGTACTTCCAAAAAGTATCACAAATGTTTAGAAATAGTACAACAAACAAATAACAGTAAATAACAGTTTTTTTTTATGGCAGGACACGTCAAAGATCTGATGAGACTGGTGTTTGTCGAGGTGTTTGAAGACCCTGCCAACTATGTTGAGGAACTACGAAAAGTACCCATTCCAGTTTCCCTATCAGAACAGTTTGACAGGCCAGCAAAGGAGGATCTCATTGCTAGACACGTGTCTAGGTTCAATCCAGCGGTGGCCGGAAGCCAACATAGTTCCCACCAGCATCCGTAAACTCCTGCCGTATCCGCAGGACAACACACGATGGAATGACCACACGCACGTGTCTGCCGAGATATCCCCAGCACCAGCTGACAAAACTACGATAGGCAAGATACCTGAAACATCTGGCAGAGAGTGGTGGAATTATTACATTGTCATTAATGCAGCGTTTCGTATTATGTTCAACAAATACTTCTTGTACATTTGTATGCTACATTTTTAGATGTCCTTGCAAATAAAAATTTCAAATGATTGATATCTAAATTAATTTTATTACAATGCGGACCTTGCTAGATAAATAATCACATTTTACAAAGTTTATTGGTTTGATATCTGTATCATTACATAATGATGAAATGTATAGCTGAATCTGATTGTTAGCCATGGTTTGTTTTGGGATGTCACAGCTTCCAGACGCTCTCAATGCAAAAGCTTCGCCCACACGGCACGCCTCCACCCGTTCGGTTTTCTCCGGAAAGACTCGGTACAGCCTATCTTTCTTTTATAAATATAATAAAACTAAAGACTTTTTGGAGATATGAAGGATGCAATACTACTCTATAGGTACTCAAGATTAACACGAGATTGACTGAAACTGAGTGTAGAAAACAGTCAGCTTGCCAATCAATAAATCTCTGCATGTAGATGCGGTGAACGTTGTTTCCAAAATTGCCTGAGCCGTCACAAGTAAAACATTGAAGTAGTTGTGCAATTGGATATCGCATTAAAAAAGGCAGGATAGAAATGCCAAGATGCACATAAACTCAAAAAAGCTGCATTAAAAACAAATCCGCTCAATTGAGGCAGATATCCGATAAGAAGACATGAGCATAAGCTACGATGGAAAGACATTTACTTAATAAATCCCTCGATGTGTAACAAAACAATCAGCAGAGGCTGTGATTGGATAACTGGACTAACAAGCGGACCAATGGCATCGCAGCATCTCAAATGTTGGTTTGGTGGTCCTGGAACAGTCTAAGGGCCCTATTTTAACGATCTAAAGCGCATGGTCTAAAGCGCATGGAGCAAGTGCACTTAGGGCGTGTCCGAATACACTCTTGCTAGTTTAACAACGGGAAAAATGGTTGGCACGACCAGCGCTTTGGTCTAAAGCAGGGGTTCCAAAACTTTTCCATGACAAGGCCCTCCAAATACCACTAGGTTCTGGCAAGGCCCCCCTTTTGCAGAACGTGTTATTGAAACCATCGACAATGCTACGGCAAATGTAGAAATAATTAAATAAAACATGTAGGTGAAAATCCATTTACTTTTATTGGTGTTGTAATAATAACATTTGTATGTCAGATCTTCAAATCTGGTACAGTAATTTCAAAATTCAATATTGTATTTGTGTGTGTGTCAGTGAATGGAAAAAGAGAGAGATCTTAACGAGAGGGTGTTTGTGTGTGTGTGAGAGAGAGAGAGAGAGAGAGAAAGAGAGAGAGAATATCAATGGGTCAATGGGAGGGCTGGGCCTGGTGGCAGTTTTCAGTGTGTGTGTGTGTGTGTGTGTGTGTGTGTGTGTGTGTGTGTGTGTGTGTGTGTGTGTGTGTGTGTGTGTGTGTGTGTGTGTGTGTGTGCGGAAAAATAAATAAAGCGGAAGATCTACGGGACAAAGTGTAAGTGCGTTGTGGACCCGCCTATAGGCGCATATTACTAATTGCCAGGAAGTGAGGATTTTGTTCTCTTTGACACATGGGATGAAAATGCTGCTTTATTCGCAAATGTTTTATGACATGTTCTAATTTTTCGCACAAGGTAAATTCACAACTTTGAATGGAAACATGGCTAATGTTACTCGGAGAAATGGTCTGTTCGCGAGCGCCACCAAGTCTTGTTTTATGTAACTGCATCGGCTCTGGGCACACGCGTGACCTTTCAACGTGATTACGTAATGCATGGCGCATCACAGCTAGTGCAAAACGAGCATTTGTGGTCAAAACGTATATAAATGTTTTTTTTATTTATAAAATGTGCGCTGGTTTGTCTAGATCAGACTCTTATTCCTCGGCTGGATCGTGTCGAGACTTTGAAGCTGCACTGAAACTCACATTTGGACCTTCGACACGTTGAACCCCATTGAAGTCACTATATGGAGAAAATCCTGGAGTGTTTTCCTCATAAACCTTCATTTCTTTTACACTGAAGAAAGAAAGACATGAACATCTTGGATGACGTGGGAGGTGAATAAATTATCAGGAAATTTTAATTTTGTAGTGAACAAATCCTATAATTGAACTTGTAGGGTCATTAGGGGCTTTTGCACCCGATAGTTCTAGGAACTAGCCAACAGGGTTGTTCCTCGAGAACTAATGATTCCCCTAGGAACATTTTCTGGTTGCATTCGCACCACCAGTAGGAACTCTGAAGTGACGTAAGCTGTGTTGCTGTGACTTTTATTTTGAGGGCGCAGCGGACCTTTATTTTGATGATGCTGAGAACGCCAGAGCCTGAGGACACAGTGCTTGCATTCTCCGTGTTCATTAGTTTACGATCAGTCTAACAGTCCTGTCTAATATGTTATTATATAGAACTACTATACATAGAAAGTAGACAGTAATGAAAAGTTAGTAGCCTATGCCACGTGGTTGATGTCCAGTGATGCTAGCAGAGCAGAAATACATAATCATGTTTCGCTTGGTCCCCTCAAAGTTGCGTTGGATTTCCTCCGTTCGGCCAATCAGCGTATACTAACGTCACGTATATTTCCTATAGCGCTGGTTTAGACCCGACTCTGAAGTAGGAGCTAAATTAGTTCCTCCAAAAGGAGTTCCTAGAACTAAAATCGTTCCTAGTTCCTGCGGTGCGAACAAGGCAAAATCCGGGTACTTCCGCCAATAGTTCTAGGAACTATGAAAAGGTTTCTCTGGTGCGAAAGCCCCTATTGAATCCCCTCTGGACATCACTTCCATCGAATGACACTAATCCAAGAATAAGGACACTTTCTATTACTCAGAAACCCAACTGAACTTATCCCTCATACTGTAAACATGAGCGGAAAGTTAACAGTATATCCATGTAGATGCCTCAGTTAGGGACAATTATACTCACACTCATTTTCAAAACCGGTGAACAAAATCAACACTATCCACTAACATCATAAGTGAAATCCAATTTTTTCCCCCAACTAGTCAGCATGTAATCAAAACTGACCCTTTTTTTCTTCTTCATGCTTGTTACTGTTATTACTGTGAAAAAAATCATCTGTGCATTTAATTTTCTTGATTTAAGTTTCTGCTTTTCCTGCTTGTGTTTAGGAAATGTTGGATGTTGGAGCCTACGGGATGAGCATCATTTTCCATTAACTGACTCAAACATAATCAAACGTTTAGTGTCCTGTTCTGACACTGGACAGCCTCAGCGCTGATGAGAATGAAACAGCAGTTGCAGCCCTTTGTGCCCTAAGCAGATACTAAATTTAGCTTTTATTATGTTTAGACACTAATTTTAGGCATAAAGGCTTGGCGGAATAATGCGTTTGCCCCACTTGTTACCTTCTGTGTTATTGAGTCCCCTGTCCATCTTGACTGTCAGATATACATCAATATAATATACAGCATGGAATACAACACCGAACATAGTGTAACTACAAATTATTCGACTTCTTCAGCAGTCAGCATTTCTCAAGTGGGCTAAAAACTGTTCAAAGAACAACTGACATAGAGCTGCATGATTAATCGTTTAAAGGTGGTGATCTTGATTCAAACACCCATGTGATCTTGTTCCTAAATGACAATGATTCAGCTCTATGTCTATTAAACCTTTGACAAGTCCTATCACAGGGAACATTTAAATCTGTGTTCTCAGCCAGAGGTTGTGTTTAGACTTGGCATTAACATGCGACCTGTATCCGGATGCTGTCCACATACACATTGAAAAGACAAGTGTAAACGTGCTTCTGATCGGAATGTTATCCGATCAGCATGTCCAGGTTCGGAGGGAGTCGAGGACGCATTGTGATCGGATCTCAGTGTAATGTAAACGCAATCCAGCCATCGTGTCTGCATTCACAGGTGGACATCATACAAAACCGCCCACTGTCATTATTCCCCCTCCTCTCTCCGGGAATTGCTGCACGTAGCTGTAAAGAATGCACATTTTTCCCACCACAGCTGGCAACGTTCTCGGACCCATACGTTTCTCTGTACCATTTCCATTACGGCATCTATCCACATTATTAGTAGGCTACTTGCAGCCTCTCCATCCTCCTCATTTTGCGAGATTTTTAAAATGTACCCCCACTGAAAACTTATTTTAAAAGAAAACCCACCACTTCAGGTCGACTTTGCACTGGAGCCATCCTTTTTTTTTTTTTTTTTGCGAGATGCGAGATCCGATCTGTTATCCAGATACAAAAGCCACTTGATGTGGACAGGTGTAAACGCACCGTGTCCTGATTGACTTATGATCCGATCTGCTTAATCGGATCACGGTGATCGCATGTTAATGCCAAGTGTAAACGCAGCCAGAGAGAGCAGTTGTCGTGTAGGTATGAAACAGCTTCACAAACAGTCTTTTCAACTACAGAGTATTTTTACTTCTGTGTTAAAAATATTCAAATTATTACAGAAGTACTGGGATAAAAGTTTATAGCTCAGATATAAACACTGATGTTTATGGAAACTCAGGGCCGGCGCTATGGTGGGGCATTCGAGGGCCGTGCCCCCCCTAGCGGTCATTGATGCCCCTCCTACCACAGGCCATGGCATGGCCTAATAAAATATCCCTTTTAGTTATTTTTTTAATATTAAATAGTGGCATAACTTTGCTTTAAAAAGTGGCTGGGACAGCAATCGATTTAAATAGTACTGAACGAATACAACTTTGTCAAATGTTTAATTTAGTTTCATATATAAACTGAGAAAGTTCTGTAACTTGAATTTAGCATTCAGCTGTGGAGCACGAAACTCCTGTCTTATTCTGTGTCTCAATATACAGCTGTCAGACGGGTTTTCTTTCTATTGTAAGTTAAATGAAACATATTAATGAAACTCTTGGAGACTCAAGCGAGCTTTTGTCTTAGCAAGAGAGAGTCCTGTTACTCCTGTTCTGGAGTCTCAGGGTTTGAATAAGTTTTTCCCTCTCTCTTTTAATACAGGTTCCTAAACTGGTATACGAGTTTCCACCATCACAATGTAATCCCTCCCTCTTATAATGTATATATATTACAATGTTTGACTCAAGAAGTCAGACTTGATTGAGATGACTACAGCGACGAAATAGAGAACTTATACCTCAACAATCTCCTGGTCTGCAACTCTATATTTTCTACACTTGAGAAGAAAAAGTTCACAACAGATGCTGCTGTGACCCGGATGGAGAAATTGAAACTCAACAAAGAATGCACTTTTCTAGACTGATTTGAAACTTCAAAGCTCAAAGATCTCAACAAAGCTAACTGAGTTCCAGAACTGAAGCTCAACAAAGATCTCAACATCTGACTTTCCAGTTCCAGACTGAATCTTTTGAATCCAGATTGAGCTCAACAAAGATCTGACTTTCCAGTTCCAGACTGAATCTTGAAATTTCAAGCTCAACAAAGAAAGAACTTTCTGACTGAGTTTCCAGACGGAACCTTTCCGTACAGCGAACGATTTGGTGAGTTTCACTCTATTCATAGAACCACTAAAGACCAGTACAAATTTGTCATTCCTCTGCGCCGCCAGAGAAGAAGTTAACAGACAGCTGTAGGGTTTGTTAATTAAAGTTATCCTCTAAAGTTGCTTTTAGAGATGAAATGTATCCTCTGTTTTTCAGGAAGGGAAGATTAACGTACATGTTAATATTGCTTATCCTCTAAAGTTTCTGTTAGAGATGAAAGTGATCCTCTGTTGTCAGGCAGGGAAGAATTTAGCATTACGTGTTATTATTTGGTGATCCTGTTTCAGGCAGGGAAGTTTAGCATTACGTGCTAGTTATTTTGTTTTTGTTTTTTGGTGATCCTCTGTCCACAGAGTAGAATTAGCATTATGTGCTAGTTATTTGTTTTTTGTTGTTGTTCATCCTCTGTTCACAGAGTAGGTTAGCATTACTTGCTAATATTTGCTATCCTCTGTTTTCAGCAGAGAAGAATTGTTTTTATCCTGTGTAAAGTTAGGGAAGACTTATCCTCTGCTTTACCAGGGAAGGTGATACATCCTCTGTGTAGTCATAGAAGATTAATCCTCTGTTCAAAAAGGGACGTTTAACAACAGTTACAACAGTTAATAGTTTAAACTGTTAACAGTAGGTTGTCGTCTACTTTGCTTAAGAAGGTTCATCCTCTGTTTAATCAGGAAAATTTAACAACTGTTAAAAGTGTGTTAGCAAAGTGGTTTACCCTCTGCTTTGCCAGGGAAGTGTTTTATCCTCTATAAAGTTAGGGAAGATTAGCATCAAGTGCTAATATATTGTACCCTCTGTTTTCAGGCAGGTAAGATTAATGTACATGTTAATATTGTTTTATCCTCTGCTTTGCCAGGGAAGTGGAAAAAGTTTTTTTCAGGCAGGGAAGATTTTAGTATAAATTGCTAATATTTTGTGCGTTACCCTTTGCTCTGGGCAAGGACGGTGAAAGATCCTTTGCATTTTTCTTTTAGGGAAGATTAGCGTAACATGCTAATAGTTTGTGATGTGTTGGTAACAAGGAAGTTTAACAAGATTTGATCTGTGTTAACAAGTATACCCTCTGTTGATCAGAGAAGTTTATTTTTTGATTGTGTGGTAACAAAAGAAATCCACAAAATGGTTAGAAGAAATGCTAGGCTAGTTCCATCAACTGAGAAAAATGGACTAGCTAGCCCTTTATGGACAGACAGTGAGTTCAAGTCATTGTTAGGAGAGAAAATGGATTCAGTTAGATTGGATTTGACAAAGAAATTTGGTATTGATCCAGACAAAGTATGGTCTATTGAAGAATGTAAGAAGGTGTTGGGTGCATGTATCAGGAAGAGAAACATAATAGGGATGGGACGGTATGAAAATTTCATATCACGATTATAGTGACCAAAAATATCACGATTATCAATATTATCACGGTTTTGTTAAAATGAGATGGAAATGTTCAAAAAGAACTGATACACACATCTCTCTCACTCTCTCCCTCTCTCTCTCTCTCTCTCTCTCTCCCTCTCTCTCTCCCTCTCTCTCTCCCTCTCTCTCTCCCTCTCTCTCTCTCTCTCTCCCTCTCTCTCTATCTCCCTCTCTCTCTCTCCCTCTCTCTCTGTCTTTCTCTCTCTCTCTCACACACACACACACACACACACACTTTAAATGACCAAAATATGTTGGTTCAGGCCAGGGTGACTAAACAGCAATGATCAATAGCAACGCAAACACAGCGCACATCCAGTCTCGAATCACCGCGGGCCCAATCTCTGGTTTCATTCTGTGTATGTCTTGCGTCTCAGTTTTGGATTGTATTGAAAATGAAATCAGAGTAATTTAGAATTAATACTATAATATTGTTGTAGTGATCATATTTCCTTGACGATTGTTTTGTACACTGCAACTTACAAAATGAGTTTATAAACCAGTAAAAACATTAACGTTAATCACAATTCAATATTTTATGCCCCTGAAATTATTTCTGTGGTAAAAAAAAAAAAAAAAATCTGTGTAATAAGTTTACTATGAATGATTACAATACATTATCCCTTAAATCTCACCCGTGAAATATTTGAAAATGAAATATTTAATCGCTAATCATTTTTTTTTTGTCCAATTATTTGCCCAAGTAGTTTTGGTATTGAGGTAAAAGTTAACTTGCCTTGCATTCGCTAGATAACAGTGGGTGGTTGTCACTTAAGATGACTAGCAGATTTGATGTGTTTCCTTCCCCCTTTTGCAGCGACTTTCCTCTTGCGAGATCTGCAGACAGTACCCATCCTCGATTAAATTGTAACAGCCAAAATACGACCACACCTCAGATTTTGTCCTCTTGGATGGCTGAAAAATCTCCCGAGCGCTGTCACTGCCTTCCGCCATGTCTTCTCATGCAAAAAACAGCAACGTTGCATGCTCGCGCGGCGTCGCGTCTGCGTCTGATTCTGGCTGGACAGGATTTACTGCGAGTTTTCAAAATCAGGATAATCAAACACGGTTTTAGTGATAATTAAATTCTAAACGATAATACTAACCGTCAGGACATTTTATCGTGGTTTATCATGAAACCGGTAATCGTCCCATCCCTAAAACATAAAAGGCATTATTTTCTGTCACATGGAATTTAGCTTATCCATTGCACAAGAACAATCTAGGTGTATAGCTAAATTAAAATAACAGAACAAACAAATGCACACTAAGGTGGGCCATAACAAGGCCTCAACCAAATGTGACTCAGAAGACCAACAGTCAGATAAAACTTATCCTGACTTACAAGCATTCTTTGAAACAGATGTAGACATCCCATCAGTAACTGATAAGCCTGTAGATTCAGTAAAGGTATGTGTTGCAAGAAGATCTCAGGGAATTGAGGGAACTGAAAGTGTTCCTCCCAACTCTTCTGTTGTCCAAAACCAAACTGTTGCCAAAGCACTTGGACCTAGAGACATAGAAAGACTATCCCAAAGCTTACCTTCAGTACGCACAGATTTTTCTGAATTTAGAAGGGCATTGATCAGTAAAATGCGTCTTTACGACATGTCGTTGGCAGAAGTCACACAGCTGATGTCACAAATTCTAACTGAATCTGAATTCAACAGTTTTGAGTCTGCTGTTACTTCTGAACTACAACATGCCAGAAAAGATGAATTGAGAGAGGGAGTTCTGAAAGTGTTGAAGAACATTGTTGGACCCAAAATTGACTGGTCGAAGATCACTAGTTGTTTACAGAAGAAGGGTGAAACTGTTAGTGAGTACACTCAAAGATTTTGCCAGTCAGCAGCAGCATACAGTGGTATAGCTGGCACTTCAGAGAAGGTGCTAGAAGATAATGGTCCCATAGTTCCCACATGGTTTGATGGTCTGTTGTCAGAACATATAAAAGCATTGCCTTTCTTAGACTTAACATGGTCCACTAGAACCATACAAAACAACTTGGAGAGGTTAGCTACTTGGGAAAGAGATTCTGATGTCAAGGCAAGAGTAAAAATTGCAGCAGCATCCTTTAAGGTCAACACAGAGAATCAACAGAAACGCAAATGTCCTAAGAGAGAGGGCAGCAGTTGTTATTACTGTGGTAAACATAGACATTGGGGAAAGGAGTGTAGGAAAAACAAATAGAACTTTAAACAGGTTAACAATGTTACTCAGCTCCTACTCAGTCTGTTTGCTACTCTGAAGCAGCCCGTCCCCTCGTCATTAAACTCGTTGGGCAGCTTGTTGATGTGTTAACCATTTGGGCTGTGAGTGCTTAATTTCCCCACTAACTTGCAACAGAGATAAAAGACTTCGGTTTTTGTTTAATAGAACAAAAGGAAAGTGACGGTCTCAACCTTCCTTTGGGGAACACTGGTTAAGTAAACTCACAGCCTTAAATGTTATGCTACAGCATAGGCCCTTTATCAGTAATGGTGTTAGGTCAGACTGTAAATGTAAAATGCCTTCATGCAGTCTCCACACCTGATGAATGAAACAAAAGAAACTTCTGTCACCTCCTCCCACTGGGGAAATTGGTTAACTACCCCCACAGCCCCGAACATTGTTTTACAGCGTGCACCAGTCAAGAACCCATCCTCATGTATGATGTCTGCAATGACTGAATTTTTGTTAGAGGATGAAGGAGAAATGACACACGATTGTGTTACGCTTACATATACACCTATGAGTGAAGTAAAAGAAACTCCCACAGAGAATTCAGAATGTGAGTTGTTTGTTGACGGTTCAGCTCAAGTAATTGAAGGTAACAGACGAGCAGGTTATGCAGTAACGTCCACCACGGAAGTGTTAGCTTCAGGACGTCTTCCAGATCATTTTTCAGCTCAAGCTGCAGAACTAGTAGCCCTAACAAGAGCATGCACGCTAGCTTCAGGATCAGTTGCTAATATCTACACAGATTCCAGATATGCTTTTGGGGTAATTCATTATTCTGGTGTCATTTGGCAAACCAGGCAGTTTCTAACTTCTGCGGGATCCCCGATTAAGCATACTGAATTAGTGAAAGATCTAGTGTTTTCCATGAAACTTCCAAAGAAATTAGCAGTGATCAAAGTGAAAGCACATCTCACAACTAATACTATGGAAACTAAAGGTAATGCTCTTGCTGATATGGCAGCTAAACAGGCTTGTTTCTATGCAACTGTACAAGTGTGTTCAGGTAGTGCAGCACAGAAGAAAATGATGCCTCCTGAATCAAAAATTGATCTGTACAAAGACGTTTCCTCCATTAGAACCAAAGTGACATGGGCCACATAAAGTGATGTTGATTACAGCAGCTGCAGTATTGTGTCAGGGAAGGAAAACCTGGACTCATGTGTCACACTGTAAGGTTGTTCCTGCTCCAACAGGGATAGGATAGGACACAAACCAGTGAGGAGCCGAGGGAAGAACCGATTGCAACAGGCGTCGGAGGCCAACCCTTTGGTGAAGAATCCCTGATAGGCCTTCCCATCCATTAACCCATCCTCACCTCACTGCGTTCTTTAGGTGTCATAATTGAGAAATAGGGAAAGAGGGAACAACACTAGCAGACTCAGAAAAGTTTACAACCCTAGTGTTTGAACAAATACTGCTCCACTGTCTAGCAGAATCAGAAAAAGTTCACAATCCTAGTGTTTGAACAAATACTGCTCTCCTGTCTTTTGTTTTCTTTCTTACTCTGTGCAGATACCACTTGATGATGGCTGTCCGGGACCCATACGCACCGACCTCGTCATCTGCGTAGGAAGCCACAAGAAAACCTCAAGAAAACGATTAGACTCACTGCCGAACCAACTATCACCAAAGGAAAAAAAATACACAACGCAGAGACTCACATACGAAACCTTCAGTCATCTATCAACATGATCAAGATTGTCGTACCAGTAACATCACAGACACTCTCGCTTCGCACAAGATAATGATCTTACAGAACAGAGTGGCCTTGGATTACATTCTAGCGACGCAAGGAGGAGCCTGCACCATCATTGGACCTGAGTGCTGCACCGGGTTAATGGATCCAACAGAGAACTTGAACAAAATCCAACAAGACATTCTTGATCTTTCAGCAAAATTACATCAGATGACTGAAGATAAGTCTTCATGGTTCGGAAACTTGATTGGTAAACCCTGGCTGTGGATAAAGGAAATAGCAATTATGTTGTTGTTTGTTCTACTGGTGTACTATCTATGCGTCCACAGTATCAAGTGCTTCATTCAACAAATTAATCACGCCTCTCACGAGAAAATCACAGTTCCAACCAGAAAAGACTATTATCCGTAAGAACTTCACAAACCCTGATTGCATGTTTGTTTTCTGTGTCAGCATGCAATTACAGAAAAGCAAACACAGAGTGCATTATGTGCCTGTAACTATCACAAGTTACAAGAATGAATTTTTAATTGTTTAAATTTGTATATAGTGTGGGAGTTATTTAGAACTCCCAGAGGGGGAATTGAAGGAATACAACTTTGTCAAATGTTTAATTTAGTTTCATATATAAACTGAGAAAGTTCTGTAACTTGAATTTAGCATTCAGCTGTGGACCACGAAACTCCTGTCTTATTCTGTGTCTCTATATACAGCTGTCAGACGGGTTTTCTTTCTATTGTAAGTTAAATGAAACATGTTAATGAAACTCTTGGAGACTCTCGCGAGCTTTTGTCTCATCAAGAGAGAGTCCTGTCACTCCTGTTCTGGAGTCTCAGGGTTTGAATAAGTTTTTCCCTCTCTTTTAATACAGGTTCCTAAACTGGTATACGAGTTTCCACCATCACAATGTAATCCCTCCCTCTTATAATGTATATATATTACAATGTTTGACTCAAGAAGTCAGACTTGATTGAGATGACTACAGCGACGAAATAAAGAACTTTGCCTCAACAATCTCCTGGTCTGCAACTCTATCTTTTCTACACTTGAGAAGAAAAAGTTCACAACAGATGGTGCCGTGACCCGGATGGAGAAACTGAAACTAAACAAAGAATGCACTTTTCTAGACTGATTTGAAACTTCAAAGCTCTAAATAAATAGATCCAATCCGACAATGTTTTGTTTGTATTTCAAGCCTGTCAGAGGTCCTGGGTTCTAATCCAGTCTCGTATAGTTTTTTTTTCCTCATTAAAACCGATTATGTTTATCAGTGGTTGTATATCAAACAGGGTTTGTGTGCATTTTACTTTGTGATATCACCGGAACGAATAGAGAGTCTCCGCACAAGCCACAATAGAACACTGTCTGTATCCACACCAATCGCAGCGCAACGAGCACTTTGATCACTTGATTTCAAAAACAACACATTTCAGCGTGCTAGATCGCCTCTTATTTAACAAACGAACGAAATGAATGCACTGCTAGTTAACTGGAGATGTTTTATTTATTTGTATTATTTATTTATTAGTATTTGGTACATCTGTGGCGCGAGATGTTTCAAAAGTAGGCTAGCTCCGATTTCTGATTTCTTAAAAAATAAAATAATAATAACTTGGGGGGCAAAATATGTTTTAGTGATTATGTGAATTACACTGCGCAAACCAAAGTAAGAAGGTTTGGCTCTCAGTCTCCAAAGTACATAACATATTCACTTTATTTTATTTTATTTTTCGTGTTCGCATTTATGAGGAAAAAACAATGTTATTGACGTGTTCTCCTTACGCACATGAGCGCTCTGAAAGCGGCACTAAAATATGCTTTAAAACTTTCACAGAGACATCAAACAGAAAGCACAAAACCTTTCTTTAACCTGAATTTCATTTTATATTAATTGTATCTTAATTTTAATCAATGTTTCATCTACCAATTGCCTGGATTTAATAAATAAGAAGTAAATATAGCAGACGATAGATAAGAAACGGAGGCGTCGGCGCGTGAACTGGAGCTCGTCTCATAGCCTAAATGAACCGAAACTCAGCGTATAAGGTAGCCTAGCCTACTTGCCTTACAGACATGTCTACTTTTAAACAGAATAATTCAAAACGAAAGAAAACAGACTACAGACTGCTCTCTGCTTTTGTAATCCGTATGAAATGTGCATTTCTCTTTGGCGCGTTCACTAGTGTACTGAAGGTCGCGAGTCAGCATCGTCAACTTCATCTTAGCCGACACTGGCAAAGAAAACACTTGTTTATTAATAAACAATTAAAATATCTCCTTGCTATATTTTACATATTCATAATCATTACTTTTGCCGGTTCTTTGTGACAGCTTTTAGGTGCTTTATTGGCAGCGCCACCCTTACAAACACAAGTCTCCACCGCATCACGGCACACACCAGAATAGGCCTGAATATATAAAATTCTGACTATATATATATTTATATATATATATATATATAGCCCCCTCATTTAAAGACAGGACCCCCCAAAAATAAAATTCTGGCTAAGCCCCTGGCTGGGACAATATCGACCCATGGCAAAAAGTGGTGCGGACATGACCCACCCGCAAATTACGCCTATGATTAAATGTTTTTATAGCATTTCTGCTGTATTGGACTATGATATCGCCACTGCGTCAAAATATTTCTCAAATGGTGGTGCCCCCCCGCCGATGACCCAATGCCCCTCCAGTAGATCTGCTGTGGCGCCGACTCTGTGGAAACTTGACCCTTCAAATACATGTTGTATCAATTACATCGTTACACCAGTAGGTGGAGTCAAGTGACTGTTAAAAATGTATACGTCATTGAATCATTCAAGAGATTTATTCAAAAACATGTTGTCTCTACATGCTTGGTTGTTCCGTTTGTGTTCCCTTTGAATCCTATCCGTTAATAATCTATTTTGTTTAAATAAACACTGCTGCAATTGTGATCTTCCTTCTGTTCCTGCTTCAACCAGCCCGTGACAGAACGACAGGCCGAGGTATTAGGATTTGGTATCTTTAATTCATTATGATGACACCAGCCTCTGAGTGTTTTCCCATCTCCGGGCAGGCGTGCTCTGATCTCTGAGTTGAGTGGAGATGGGCCTCGGGGGAGCTTTGAGGATTATGTAGAGTGAGTACTTTTCCACAATGGTTTTCTGTTTACCATTGGGCTCCGTAACAGCCAAGAAAAGGAGACCGCCCTGCCTGAGTCTTGTCCCGCCGAGACCGTCCAGCCAGAGTCTCGTCCCGCAGAGACCGCCCTTCCAGTGTCTCGTCCCACCGAGACCGCCCTTCCAGTGTATCGTCCAACCGAGACCGCCCTTCCAGTGTCTCGTCCCACCGAGACCACCCTTCCAGTGTCTCGTCCCGCCGAGACCGCCCTTCCAGAGTCTCGTCCCGCCGAGACCGCCCTTTCAGAGTGTCGTCTCGCAGAGACCGCCCTTCCAGTGTCTCGTCCCACCGATACCGCCCTTCCAGTGTCTCATCCCCCCGAGACCGCCCTTCCAGTGTCTCGTCCCACCGAGACCGCCCTTCCAGTGTCTCATCCCGCCGAGACCGCCCTTCCAGTGTCTCGTCCCGCCGAGACCGCCTTTCCAGTGTCTAGTCCCGCCGAGACTGCCCTTCCAGTGTCTTGTCCCGCCGAGACCGCCCTGCCTGACTCTCGTCCCGCCGAGACCGCCCTTCCAGAATCTCATCCCGCCGAGATCGTCCCTCCAGAATCCTTTATTCCTTTCCTCCACCAGGGTCCTGGGGAAATAAATTTAATAGACTTTGACACAGAGCCTGTGATTCTTCACGTCAGTCTTGCCGAGCCCGATCTTCATGTCAAGCCTGAGCTTGTGGCCCGTCAGCCCTGTAGAGCCTGAGCCTTACCTTAGCCCTGCTGAGCCTGAGCTTATTCACGTCCATCCTGCCGAGCCTCCGCATCACGTCTGTTCAGGTCTGTTCAAATCTTGTCCGCCGAGCCAGAGTCTGTTCATGTCATGCCCGCTGAGCCAGAGACTGTTCACATCATGCCCGTCGAGCCAGAGACTGTTCACGTCATGCCCGTCGAGCCAGAGACTGTTCAACATCATGCCCGTCGAGCCAGAGACTGTTCACGTCATGCCCGCCAAGCCAGAGACTATTCACGTCATCGCCGTCGAGCCAGAGACTGTTCAACATCATGCCCGTCGAGCCAGAGACTGTTCACGTCATGCCCGCCAAGCCAGAGACTATTCACGTCATGCCTGCCGAGCCAGAGACTGTTCAACATCATGCCCGTCGAGCCAGAGATTGTTCACATCATGCATGCTGAGCCAGAGACTGTTAACGTCAAGTCCGGCGAGCCAGAGACTGTTCACACCATGCCCGTCGAGCCAGAGATTGTTCACGTCATGCACGCCGAGCCAGAGACTGTTAACGTCAAGTCCGCCTCACCTGAACCTTCATCTTCGGCCTAGGCGACCGCCGTCATGCCCCACGAGCCAGTCCCTGAACCTGTCCCTGACCCGTGGCCGTCGCCAAGAGACCCTGCAGAGAGCACACCACAAATGGCCCAATCTAATCTTTTCCCTCCCATGCTGAGTTCCCAACTCCTCACACTATCTCCTTCCCTCAGGACTCATTCAGTCATGCAAATCTCACAAATAGACTGCCTCCAGCTGTTTTATGTGAGGTCAAAATAAATACTTCTGCTGCGAATGGTAAGGGGGTTTCATTCCCGCAGCTGCAGAACAGTAAGAACAAAGAAAACAATGCCTGTTCTTCTGATGCGGGAGATGCCCCAATAAAGATCCTTGATAACCATCTGTCTTTATCCTCTAAAATCAGGTGTGACCACTTGGGGCATGAAAAAAGGTCCAACGAAAGCTGAATAAATATTTGGGTGCTAGATGTTTATTGTTCTTTTGTTCCACTTGGGTATTTAAAGGGAATTGACAAACCACTCAGGGAAGCATCTGTAAACAGAACTTCCCACACTGTTGCTGTGTGTCTCTATTGCCAGGTATGCTGACTCTTTGAAGCTATTTTGATATTGTATTTTGAATTGTGTCACTATTATATGCTGATCAGTTTTGTTCTATTTATTAGTTTAATTCTTTTAATATGATGCTTAATCCTGCCTGGCAAAAATAAATGTTAACCTTGATTTATTCTGCATTACTCTGGTCTGTAATAAGTCGTTATTTCAACATAATATGTCGTTATTTCGACAGAAGTCGTTATTTCGACCTAATATCTGTTATTTCGACATATCTCGTTATTTCGACATAATAAGGGGACATTCTAATCTGCATTTGGCCACATTGTTTTTTTATGGGAGGACAATGCTTAATGACGTGCAATTAAACGCGTTGCGTTCATATTCTGGGCTCATCTGATTTTTTTGTACATAGTATAGCCTACTTAGCTATCATAATGATTAATAAATGCATGTACAATTATCCGTGAACTTGATAAATGTTGTAGATATGTTTTACTATGCACAAACAAATGCCTTTCAACTTATGTGTGCAACATTCAGAATTAAATGAATGTGCAGCAATTTGTACAAATGGAGAGCCTGTAGGCCTACTATACGTGTTGTAGCCATTAAACAAGCGCATTTAGTTTCATATTTGTTAAAATAAAATATTATAATGTTATTTTGTGCCATCTATGTTGATTATGAAAAGTGAAGGAGCATGAGTAAGACAGGATGCCTAATATACTGGGAGACATGGTCAGACATGATTTTGACCACTTCATTAAGTTCTGTTATGTAGAAAGCCTTTCTTTAAAGTGAATTTCGTTTAGTATAAATTGTATCTTAATTTTAATAAATATGGCTGATATGGTAAGAAAGCAGATCAGTGATGAATTGAAGAATGCTGGTTATTTTGCCTTAATTTTAGACGAGAGTAAAGACATAAGCAAAAAAGAACAGATTTCGGTAGTAGTCCGCTACCTGCATGCCGGGAATGTTATGGAGGAGTTTTTAAACTTTACGCCAGATGATGGATTGGATGCAAATTCACTTCTACAGTGTATTAAAATAACTCCCAGTCATTGCAACATTGATGTCAATGCAACAGGGTGCAGGAGAAGAGGTGCCTCACGCATTATACGTGCACTGCCATGCACATAGACTTAATCTTGTTCTAGTGGACTGTGTACGAAATATCCAGCCTGCTGCAGTTTTTCAAGATTGTACAAATGCTCAAAAAAAAAATTCTGGTCCAGTGGTCCATGACATTTTCAAGAAAAAACAGAAGGAGCTTGAACCATCTGAACAGCCAGTCGAGTTGAAGAAACTAAGTGAAACACGTTGGGCATGTCAGCACTCTGCATTGTGGGCAATTAAAAAGTCACTCCCTGCCATTCTGGCCAGTTTGCAGGATGTTCGAGTACAAACAAATGCGAGGTGAAAAACAGATGCCTGGGGAATGCAGGGGCTTATCGGCCAACAGTTTGTATTGCGCCTCATTTTATTTGAGGACATTTTTCGGATCACCAAATTTGCTTCAGATCAGCTGCAGTCACCCAATCTGGACATCTCATCAGCAAGTGATCTGATCCAATCTGTTGTCACAGCACTATCTGAAAAACGTTCTGAGGAATATTGGAGCGATATACAAAACCGTGCAAATGAACTGTGTGCCAAGGTTGACCTCGCATCGGGGAGAATACCACCACAAAGGAGAGATACCCGACAACAAAGCCAGCGACTGAAGGACTTTATCGTTGAGGCCTCTATACACCGCGCTCACAACTCTGATGAGGATCTGCACATCGACTGCTTTTATCAAGTTGTTGACAGACTGGTCAGTGAATTGACGAGATGCTTCTCTAAAGATGCCGACGATGTGATGATGGGGGTCTCAGCTCTCAGCCCTCAACACAAGTCATTCTTAGACAAGAAGTGTCTATTGCAGTTTTATGGCATCACTGAAGAAAATTTAAACGCAGAGATGTAAACGCACCAAGTCCGGCATTTGCTTGAAAGAAAAATATAACAAGGACACTCGATTAAAAACACTTCTGAATTGCTGTTACTTATGGAACCATATACAGATGCGTTTATGGACTTGCACAAACTCATCTTGATATCCCTGACACTTCCTGTGTCATCTGTGTCATGTGAGAGACCCTTTTCCTGTCTCCGACGCTTGAAAACACATCTGAGAAGCAACTGTGGGGATGCCCCCGGAACAGCGGCTTGGCACTTTTGGCCATAAACACACGAAGAGCGAAGGCTCTGGATGTTCAGCGCATCATTGATGCATTTTCCGTCAACCACAACAACCGTTGCATTGTCCTAGTTTGAGTCAGTCAAGTCAAGTCATCCTCATTTATATAGCGCTTTTAACAATGTAGATTGTTTCAAAGCAGCTTTAAAGAGATAAACATATAATTTAAGGTAACAGAGATTGGTTTGGTTTTATAGTGGCTCTTGAAAAATGTTTTTTCCAGCTAAAGTTAGTTTTGATTGATTCACTTCCGTCTAAATGATCATTTGTTATTAAATTAGGGGCCGCTAAGACGACACCGTTCTCTCTAAACAGACTTTAAACGTGAACCTGTGATAGACGCTGATGGCATTCACATGCGCATTAAGAATTGATTCTATAGTTATGTGCGTTTGAATATATGTGCGCAGGTTTGTAATTCCTTACAAACCATGCCTAAACAAACTACTTGTCTATAAATTTTGATGCAGAATTTTTATTTTATCTTATAAAATAGAGACTGTAAGTGAGACTGTAAGACTAGTAAGTGATCATTGTCACCAATTTGGATACTGATTCCCTGGTCTGGGTGCTTTTTGATGGCATAATATTGCCCTTTACTGAAATTCTGAAATGTTGTTCAATGTGATATATAATGATCTAGCACGCCCTCAGCACCTGCGTTAAATATTATCTGGCGCCGCTTCTGTGACCAACTAGAAGAAACGTCTTACCTCTGTGCTATCCAACAAGGGTTTCTCCACCAAGTACTAAGGCATGTTTTACTTGGGGATCAAATACTTATTTCACTCACTAAAATGCAAATCAATTTATAATCTTTATATAATGTTTTTTCTGGATTGTTTTGGTTTATATTCTGTCTCTATCCGTTAAAATAAACCTACCATAAAAATTATAGACCCTTTATTTCTTTGTAAGTGGGTGAACTTACAAAATCAGCAGGGGATCAAATAATTATTTCCCCCATTGGACGTTATTTTGCTTAAACTGAAATAAACTCTTTTTAGTTTTAGTTGTTCCTGAGTGAAAACATTATTTTAAAAAGCTTTAAACTGGTTAATAACCAATCAATTTTGCACGGATCATTTGTCATGAAAAACAGACTGCTCTAACAGAGTATAATGATTAGGGCTGCAACTAACGATTATTTTGATAATCGATTCATCGGACGATTATTTTTTCGATTAATCGGATAAAAGTTTTTAGAAAATTTAATTTGATTGTTTGTTTATTATAACTAAATAAAACCCTAAATCAGGGTATTTATGTGTAAAAGTGTACTTTAAAAAGTGCAAAAGCTACACATTGAGTTTTACTAATATAATCTTTATTTTTTACATTTTAAACCTTAATATATTGATAAATTAAATATAGAAAGACTGAAAACAAGCATGTGAACATAGTAGAGCCGCAGTAGATTGCGTTTGAAAAACAATTAAAACTTAATTGTAGAAAAATGCTATAAAAAGACAAAGGAATGGAGGTACGCAGCAAGCTAACAGGTTCGTTTAAAACGACAGGACATTAGTGCACAAGCATTCGCTGAAAACCACTGAGTACAGTGACTAAAAAACAATATTTTACTGCTGCTGTTATTAACTGCCTTTATATTTAGTGCTTCACTTTGTAAACACCGTTTTAATTTCTTTAGAGGCGCTATTTTAATCCATAACTTATGTTACGAGCGAACTGATTACGCAACCTGATGCTCGAGACACAATAGATCTAGTGTGACTGTCCCGAAGTTAGTAAACAAAGCTGTTTACACAGTAGCATTGTTTTCTCAGATCGGATAGCTATCTGATCGTGAAAAGACCAGGTGTAAATGCCCTCAGAAACGCATTCGAGACGGATTTGAATCTGATCGCTTCAGGAGGAGATCTGAGACTCATTCTAGACGAAACTGGACAAGTGTAAATGCATCTGGTTGTTGAAACCACATGCAAATCTTACTCCTCCTAAAAATGCTAAAAAATAAACATGTGAGAGATTGTTATATAGGCTATATGTAACGTTAATGTTATAGCCAGATATGACGGCGCTACTGCAACACGCATCACCGCAGATGAGAAGCTGAACATCTATTTATTCATTTATTTGTTGGTTAATTTGTTCGATTAGTTTTATCTTCCGCTTATTTCTTTCTCTTTCTCGAGCTTACTCCACTACCTCCGCCGTCTTGCTGAATGCTGCAGAGACGCAGAGCCGCTGTGCGGGAAGCACGTGACATAAAACGAGGCCAGCTATTGGCTATTCGCTACTTCTCCTGCTGTGCTGGCTGAGTAAAACCTCTGGTGGCTCATTACTGCCACACTTTGGTCACCGCAGATTTAAAATATTTACGAAATGAGCCGCTTACGGCAAATAAAAGTTATTTAGCAACTAATCGATGACTAAATTAGTTGACAACTATTTTAATAATCGATTTTAATCGATTAGTTGTTTCAGCCCTAATAATATTAATATTTATAACATTACCAAACTTTTATTTCAATCTACAGTCTAATAATAGTTAAATTGAAGGAAAAAAAAAATGGCACCTATTTCTAAATATTGCTTGATCTAAAGAAATAATTTTCCTAAGGATGACGTCATCTAGGGGTTGAACCGACTAGTCGATTAGTCGACCTTAATGCAATGCCGTGATGCTTTAAGCTTGACGTCGACTAGTCGCGTTGATAATGTGACACTATGATTGGCTAATTTTGATACTAACATGGCCGCGTTGCAGACGACAACAGATGAAGAGCCCAGAGGGTCATTGCAGCAAGAAGGCAGCATTGGTACATCAAGTGTGTGTAAATACTTTACTAACTTAAAACTAGATATTGTTGAAAACGAAAGTAAAAGCATGACGCACGCTCACTGTTTTACCGGGAAATGAGAGTTCAGTCTCTTTATTAAAATCATTAAAACATTATTTTTTTTCATATATTTATTTAAACATATTAATGATGTATTTCTAATTCACCCGCAATTAATTGGAATATTATTTTGTATTACTTGGATCTGCGCATCACTAATGCAAATGCAGATGTGAATTTATAGCTTTTTTTTCTTTTCTTTTTAATTTTCCTGGCCACTTCATGTGTTTCTGTGATCTGATAGCTATCCGATCGTGAAAAGACCAGGTGTAAATGCCAAACGCATTCGAGACGGATTTAAATCCGATATCGCTCAAAGCACTTGGTTTAGGTGGACTGGGCCACCCGCATTCCAGACCAAACTGGACAAGTTTAAAAGCATCTGGTTGTTGAAACCACATGTAAATTGGACTCCTCCCAACAATGATAAAAATAAACGTGTGAGAGCGTGTTATAGGCTATACACTGTAAAAATGAATACGAATGAATACGCTAAATCTAATCAATAAAATTGAGGCAGCAGATTACAAGCAATATTATTAATTAAATTTAACAAATTAGAATTGAGTAATAATTAACCAAATTAAGTCCTTAAAAGTTAACCATTTAAAATGAGTAAAATTTACACATTTTCTTAAACAAAAATATCGGAATAACAGACTGACGTCAAAGATGATTTAAGAACACTTTTTTTTGAAGATTGAACAATGAAGACACCTGATGTTAACAAGCCGAATCACTGAAGGAGAAACCGTAATTGGTATGTTACCATTATGGAGATTAGTGTTTGCTTAAGTTGGGCTCTTGACTCTTAAATCATTGACTTTAGATTTTGTTTGGTTGTTGTACTTCAGTTATAACAGCCAGATGAACAACTAGAAAAGGTGATCTGATGGTGTTGGTTGTGTTTTAACATAATCATTATTTCACAATCATTTGACCTGAGTCACTGAGCTCATATAGAGTCCTATTTCTCAGTTAAATTTTCTTTATATTTAAAAGTAAATAATTATAGGAGCCCTGTCCTTGTACAGCTTCATATTTTTAGCGTTTTCAATGAGACCAAATCAATAATAAGACATTTTTAAAGGTACTTTATGTTGGCACACACAGACATCAAGAATTAGCGTATAAATCTCAACAATGGTGACAAACAGATCAACTCTGAACACAAGCTCATTATTTATTCATGCAGCAATGCATGATGGGAGCCATGAATGAGTTTTGATTGGTGGCATGCAGAATGCACTGCAACATGCTTTATAATTGTCACCATTGTTGAGATTCACAGGCTGATTCTTGATGTCTTTGTGTCTAAAAACTAAAAAAAAAAAAAAAATTGTATTTGAGATATGTTTAAAAAATTCTTAGGATTACATTGTAAAGGTTACAAATATTATGCTGTACAAGGACAGGGCTGCTATAATTAATAAAGTAAACCTAAATTGGGCTCTATATGAGTTCCATGACTCAGGTCAAATGATTGTGAAATAATGATTATGTTAAAACACAACCAACACCATCAGATCACCTTTTCTATTTGTTCATCTGGCTGTTATAACTGAAGTACAACAACCAAACAAAATTTAAAGTCAATGATTTAAGAGTCAAGAGCCCAACTAAAGCAAACATTAATCTCCATAATGGTAACATACCAATTACGGTTTCTCCTTCAGTGATTCGGCTTGTTAACATCAGGTGTCTTCAATGTTGGCAATAAAAAAAATTGTTCTTAAATCATCTTTGACGTCAGTCTGTTATTCCTATATTTTTGTTTAAGAAAATGTGTAAATTTTACTCATTTTAAATGGTTAACTTTTAAGGAATTAATTTGGTTAATTATTACTCAATTCTAATTTGTTAAATTTAATTAATAATATTGCTTGTAATCTATTGCCTCAATTTTATTGATTAGATTTAGCGTATTCATTTTTACAGTGTATGTCATGTTATATTCATTATATGACGAAGCTGTGGCAACACGCATCACCGCAGATCATCTATTCATCAAGCCAACGTGCAAACTATCGCAAATCAAAGTGAAAGTAAGTCGCAGACGCTTAACACACAATCAACTTCATTAAAAGTAAAGAAACTAAATGTTCTTACCTGTACTGTTGCCGCTCACTCTTATTGCGGTCTTTGATTTTGAAATTAGCTGATAATCAATAAAATGCAGCTCATTACTGTTGCTTTCGGTGACGTGAACTCCGTTAAATCTGCATATAGCACGTTGTTTGAAGATCGGATTTATATCCGTTTTGCGAAAACTTAATTATGTGACCAGGTGTAAATGGAATCGTTTTGATAAATCAGATCAGTAGAAACGCATGAAGTGACCCGGTGTAAACGGCCCCATTACGAGCTGTCTGTCAGCATCTGTTTAATCTTCTTTTAATAAATTGCAAATTGTGCAATACTTTACCTCAAGGAGAAAATGTAACATTGTATGTATTACAGCACTAACTTGTTTACTAATAGTTTCAAGAGGAATTGAGTTTAATGAAAGCATAAATATGAGGTATGAAATGTATGAAATTGCTCAACCTGACTTTGAAGAGTGCAACAGGTCAATACAACTGATATACCTTCGTCAACATTACTAACAGCGATTCTGTGAACACTGAAATCTTGTTCATCCTAAAAGAAGCATACATTACTAGTGAAGGATTCGTGAGGGTGATGATGACTGAAGTCTGAACTATTTCCTTAAAAGTTTCCCAACCCATCTGAAGAATTTCAAAGCCCTTCAACTCCCTACACATGTTATTGATCTTGATCAAAGGATGTCCATCCTCTCTGAACTGAATATATTCTGCCCATATGATTGTATTTATCAGCACATGAGGTCCATCTCAGACTGCTGGAGTAATTCCTGCTGCCGCTTTCCTTTCACTGGCTGTGTTTACATGCACAACTTTTCTTTCAATCACACTGAATTCATTCGGATTAATGAATCTGAATGTAGTGTTTACATGAACGCTGAACATGTGATCGGGTTGATGTGTGTGTTTATGTCACAAGCTTCAAATCAGAATATATTGTTAGACATGCGCACACTGCACAAATATACAGAGTTTCCTACATTGGTTCTTTATTTGTTTTAAACAGCAGACTTAATATTTATCCATTTCTGGTCATAATTTGGAGACGATGAGCATATGAACTGTTGTGCCGCTGCTTATATTTATCACAGTAAAAATGCCCAAAACCGTCGTCTGTGGATGAGAGTCTGAAACAAGTACATCATTGCACATGCGCAGTCCTTTCAGTTTCAGGTTTCAGTCTGATCAAGTGTTTACATGTTCTCTCGATCGGATTAGAAGAGGAATAAACCACCTCTTTCAATCCGATCGAAATCTGATTGGGATCAAGCTCAATCAATTAAAGTGATAGTTTACCCAAAAATGAAAATTCTGTCAGTAATTACTAACAAAATTAACAAAATTAACAAAAATAACGACTTTATTTCAACTATTAATTTCCTTCTCTGTGGGCCTCGAGTCAGTTCACTAGTGTAAAAGCGTAGTGCTTCTGTTGTTGTACGTCACACGCATCACACACATGACCAGCGTCGGCCAATAGTGAGCCTACGTGTGACGTAGCTCTACGCTATTACACTACGCTATTACACTACGCTAACTGACTCGAGGCCCACAGAGAAGGAAATGAATAGTGAATAATGAAATAAAGTCGTTATTTTTGTTTGTTTTTGCGCACAAAAAGTATTCTCGTCGCTTGATAAACTTAAGATTGAGCCACTGTAGTCACTTGGACTATTTTAACGATGTCTTTAATAACTTTTCGGGGAACAAGTGTCAATGAAGAAGCCTATAGAGGAGTGATCCAGCTCTCAGATTTAATCACAAATATCTTAATTCGTGTTCCGAAGATGAACGAAGGTCTTACGGGGTTGGAACAACATGAGGGAGAGTAAATACTGACAGAATTTTCATTTTTGGGTGAATTATCCCTTTAAGGCGTTTACACAAAGGCTTTTCAGTCCGATTGAGCCGTCAATCTGATTACTAACGGATTATTTGGTTGCATGTAAATGTAGCCACTGTCTGACAGTCCGACTGAAAACTGACAGAGAATTTTTTGTAAATCTTAACTGTAGTCAGAAGCAAGCACGCACGCACGCACGCACACGCACACGCACACGCACACGCACACGCACACGCACACGCACACGCACACGCACACGCACACACACACACACACACAGGCAAGATCTTCCTGTACTGGAAAAAGCTAATCTCCTCTGATCTGAGTTATCACCAGTTTGCACTCTCACGTTTAATTTAAATGAGCTTTAAAGTTCATTAATTTTTATTTAAAGTTTAATTTTACAGTCTGCTGGAAAAAAGTTTCCGTATATGGATGAAATCCAGCTGTGCGTCATCATTGGCAGTGTCCAGACATGTGCTCAGCAGACACAGACCTTCATCTTCAGGAGACACAGATGTGCGGAGGGAGAATCAGACAGAATAACAGTGCAAGTCCAGAGTAAACGAGTGTTGTACACCACACATACTCAAGCATGTGCGATGTGTGTTTGGGCTAGCAAAAGGTGACGTTCTTACAACCTAAAAACTTCAACTTAGAGCAACAACTCTCATGCATCGCTGGGTTTGTATGCGACCCCTGCAGGGGTTCGACAGTGAATTTCACTGACTCACTCAAAATACCCATGGGTTATCCATAATAAAGTGTGGTCTGTTCTTCATCTAACTCACAATCACAGATACATATGTGAAGCATGCCTCAATCCCAAACGCATCCTCAAAAACACCTTATAGAGCTGGAACTGGCAACAAAAGCACTTCTCAAGACCTGGTGTTCATGAATCCACAGCATTTACACGTTCAGGAGATTCTGGAGTGTGTCCGTGTGAGCATCGTACAGAGATCACTATAGGAGCACAACACAATCCTGAAACAGATGAACACAAGAATAACACTTCCAGAAGACTGTGAAAGTCTTTGTTCATGCATCAACTATCATGAAAAAACTGAACCAGAAAGGCGTTCACGTAAGGACAACAGGCAAGAAAACACTGCCGACAAAATTACATTGAGGCATCAGGCATATCACCTGTTTTCCCAAAAAGCAGAAACACACATATTCCCAAATGCAATGACAGTACAGGTATCAACAAGCACCAACAATGTGAGTATTGGTGTCACACTTGCTCTGGAAGACAGTGGTTTAGGAAAACATTCCCAACAGCCTTGGTATACTGTGCAACAGCATTTGAAAAATACTCTGGCAATGGCTCACACGCACAGTTCACAAAAATGCGCACACATACTCAAACACTCACTAGAGATGTGTGACGGTTCTCTGTAAAAAAACGAGCCATGCCAAAATATAACATCACCTCTCTTTTTATTTTTTCTCTCTTGCAGCTGGATCATGTTTAATTCTCTCCCTGTGTCGTGCTTCTCAGTCCCACTCTATATTAAGTGTCTTTAACTAACATGTACTAACATTTAAATTAATCATTTGGTTCAATACACAATGTACATACATTACATCGTACTTGTATTTAAAAAAAATACCTGCATTTCTGTAATTACATTACATTATCTATAATGACAGTGTTGCCCTTCCCTTTAAATCACTCATCCCAGCAAACCTGTCCAAACCTTTACCAGTCTCCACCTCAGTAGTGTGTGTGTGTTTTACACTATATCAACTAGTACATCGTACCTGACGTTTTATTTCACGTGAGTACATAGTAGTTAAAGACACCTAATATAAAGTGTGACTGATTTCTCTTTACTTGATACGATAGTGGCATCTAAAATTATTGAAAGAATTATCATGAATATAATTGAAAATGTGTAAAACATCTTTAACTTAACACTAATATTTTACAATAAAAATATTTTTAAAATAGAATAATAATACATAATCTTAGCTTAAATTAATTATTCTTTTTTAACGGGTGCTTTGCTTTGGTGTGGATCAATTTATAAATTATGTGGAATTTTTTTTTATTTAAACCTTAATTTACCTTGAAAAAAGCTTGCAGAAAATACAGTTTTGTGAGAATCACCCTTCAATTTGATGGTTCACTGGATATAGCAAATGATGAGAAAATAAACACGTTAAACAAGATAAAGGACATGCGCTTAATTTTGACGCCCCCTAAAAATAATATTTATGTTTTGAATATACTGAAAATGCATTCAAACTAAAAGCTTGTATCATTATTTCGACTGCGTCCATTGCAAATCCTGCCATTTTTACTTGCTTTTCAGCCTGAGCTTTTCCGGGTCAGTCCGTCTACCTTGGGTTGTATCGTGTAAATGCATATCGGATGTAAGACTGGAGAAACTGGAAGAACTGGAAGAGAGGGCAACTCTCTGAGAAAACAAAGGAAATGAACATTCAAACTCTCTCTTGTGAAGTTAGCATCACCATTTGAGACGCCAAGTCTCGCCTCATAATACATCTCTTCCCCTCTTCCCCCACTCCTTCTCTCTCACGCTGAGATCACCAAAATTCACCCAAAAATCTTTATGGTTAAATGTGAATATTTATTATACAGTATTATACATGTTTGGTATCATTTGAAATGCCTCAGTGCGACTGGTGCAAATGTCTCATTCCCAAAGAAGTAAACCGGAAGACAATGAAGTTATTAAGAGTTTAGAGATAACTTGCACACAGAGGAGTGTGT
Source organism: Siphateles boraxobius (assembly GCF_051911475.1). Lineage (NCBI taxonomy): Eukaryota > Metazoa > Chordata > Actinopteri > Cypriniformes > Leuciscidae > Siphateles > Siphateles boraxobius. The sequence continues at coordinate 1,915,102 of NW_027509019.1, read as the reverse complement.
GTCTTCCAGGCAAATGGTCTCATGCTCTCAAAAGGTGTAAACTCTGCATGCAAATCCCCATTGTTAGCAAATGTTTCCATGTGAAAGAAGTTTCTGTCTATATAAAGAAATGCAACAAGAGGCTCAGGGCGATTTGTAGCTCAAATTAGCCCATGATGCGGAGTGTCTTTCTTACATCATGCACTTTATAATGACAGGTTCACATCTTCTCTCTTTATTTCAGAGCATTTGATGTTTTGTATTTATTATCTTTGAACTGATTATGAAATTGGCATGATACATTTACCTGACATAGTAAATTGTTACATTTGATTTTATTCTGAATTTCTCTGAAATTATTTTCTTAAGTAGATTAAGTGAAGTCTTATGTTTCTGCAAATCTGCATCCAGGGTTAAGTACATGCTAATGAACAAGTAAAATATAAAGTAAAGAGTTAAATAGAACAATCAAATGTATTACTAAACTATTATATGATTGACCAACAACCAATTGGCAATCTAACCTAAATTCGAAGTTGTGATAAAATGGAGTCGGATAAAAGCTTAAATGAAATTAAATTACTTTGCCACACGGGAAGACAGTAATGCGCAGAGACCTTCACCCGTTCTATTGGATACCGGCATTGGGCCGATCTAGACGGGCTTACACGGATATGGGTCACTTTTAACAGAAGATGTAAGCTGGTCGTCCAAAAAAAAAATCAGATACTCAACACATGGGAATTGGGCATCAAGACCTGCAGTGTAAATGCAGATCAAATGCTCTCTCTCACACACACACACACACACACACACACACACACACACACACACACACACACACACACACACTGCCCCATCCCTAAACCTACCCATCACACACACACACACGCTGCCCCTATCCCTAAACCTACCCATCACACACACACACACACACACACACACACACACACACACACACACACACACACACACACACACACACACACACACACACACACACACACACACACACACTGCCCCTATCCCTAAACCTACCCATCACAGGAGACATTCTGCATTTTTACATTTTTAATAAAATACTGCTTAGTATGTTTTTAAAGCCATTTGAAAAATGTGGACTCATGAAATGTCCTCATAAATCACGTTCAAGTTGTAATACCAGTGTAATACCCATGTCATTATACACATTTGTGTCCTCACAAATCACAAAAACACACACACACACACACACACACACAAACAGATGCGTACACAGACACACTCACAGATGCATAAACACACATACACAAATAGATGCATACAAACAAATACACACACACACACACGCACGCACGCACGCACGCACACACACACACACAGAGAGATGTTTACCTTTCCCCCATGCCCGTCGAAGATGCCGAAGATGTCCGGATGGCTGTAGTTGAGTCTGTCCGTGAGGATGAGGAACCGGTCCTCCATGTGATCTCTCCTGCCCTGGATCGAGAACAGCGCGGCAGAGCTGCTCCTGAACTGCCATGTCCTGGAGAAGGAGATCTGCTCCTCCAGCATCATCTCCCTCACCCTGACCTTCATCATGTTCATCTCCTCGCTCAGCATCATCTCCCTCTCCCTGCCCTGCATCATGTGCACCGCGTCTCGGCTGGACCGCACGATGGTCTTCACCTCCTCCGTGTGGAAGAAGAAGAAGCTCCAGAGAGCCAGAGACACACACAGCAGGAGCAGGAGGAGGAGAGTCTCGGGCCGCAGCAGCAGAGAGCGCATGATCCGGGCCAGCAGAGACAGCACACTCATGCTCTCACCCACACACAACTAATGCACATCAGAGTCTCATGCTCTCCTCCTCCGGCGAGCACGCGCACGCGCACACACACACACACACACACACACACACACACACACACACACACACACACACACACACACACACACACACACACACACACACACACACACTCTCTCTCAACTAATGCATATCAGACACTCATGCTCTCCTCCTCCGGCAAGCACGCGCACGCGCACACACACACACACACACACACACACTCAACTAAAGCATATCAGACACTCATGCTCTCCTCCGGCACACACACACACTCTGCGCTAATGACAGCAGAACGACTGCACACATCAAACATCTGTTAATCTTGTTATTTTTTCGAAGGGAATATCTTAAGCAGATGCAACGCTCTTTCCTTTAAAAATGGTAAATAAATGGCGTTTGTTTAGTCCTCCGGCTCTGTGCAGGTGTTCTGCGTACTGTGTGCTCGTAGCTCTGTGTATATTTGACAACCAGATGCCAGACAGACAGACAGACAGACAGACAGACAGGCCTTCGTCGTCAGTACTACTGCTGATTGTTGTCTGTGAGACAGACACAAGACGATGATCAGTGTCACCAATGTTTATTTTTAATTCTGCTACAGCCCTCTTACAAAATACACTAAACCAAACCAAACTACCCGCCAAAATAGAAGTCTGAACTTTGTGCTAGAATATTAGTCAAAGTTTACCTGGTGGTAAAATTGCCATGTGAGAAAAAATGGATCGTACATTACTTCATCTCTATTATTATTCACCTACCTACAAAATAAATAGGCTAAATGAACAAAATATTAATTTGATTTGTAATTATTTAACTATGTGAGAAATGGGTGCAAATAAGAGCGACATGAAATAACTATTTAGGATATCAACTGCCCTTATTACATTTGATTTATGTGTCTTGTGTGAGGATTCAATCACTAAAACATTATTTCCAATCACAGGTGAAGCAAATATGTTGATCCTCTCCTAGCAAGGCCACATATTAATGTTTGAGTAGATTAGATGGTAATCAGTTCTCATAATGTTGGATGCAGGAGAAATGGGCAGGAATAAAGAGCAGGGGTGCATTTTCTCGAAGCATCGTAAGCCTAAGTTGGTCAATGCTTTTGGGAAAAACAGCCTTTAGTGACTTTGACAAGGGCCAGATTGTTATGGAAAGGCGTTTGGGTCAGAGTATCTCTGAAACTCAAGGACTGTGTGTCGCTTCCGGTCAGCAGTGGGAGGATTTACCAACAGTGTCCAAAGAGGAGGATCAAACCACAAACCGGAGACAGGGTCGATGCACGAGGGCAATGAAGGGTATACCGTCTGATCCGAGCCAACAGAAGGTCTACTGTGGCACAAGTCACACAAAATGTTAATACTGTTAATGGGAGGAATGTGTCAACACACAGTACATCACAATCTGGTGCAAATGGCACAATCTGAAAGGCTATGATGTCCACCGTCGAGAGCACCTACAATGGGCACACGGGCATCAGATAGGGTGACGGGACAGTCCCGAAATTGGGAGCTTTAGTAGTGTCCCGCATTTCAGTTATTTCTTTATTATTATAAAAAAAATGTCATCCCTAAAAATACAATACCACAGTAAGAAACATAATAAAAACTGTGACTGGCATTTAAAAATCTATTTCTGAAGCTGTCATGTTCTAGCTGTGAAAATAACCAACCAACACAATCGTAGAGAGAGGTTTTCCTGCTCATGATAACTGAGTGGACAGCGCAAAGGAATTAGTGCTGGTCTCATCAAAGTCAGTAAACACAGCTACACCAGCAAGGATTTCTTCTCACATTTTGGATAAGAACCTCAAGAGCTGCTCAAAGCTGCCCAAATTGATGATTCAAAGCATGTAAAGCAAATATTTCAAACGAACATAACAGTGTGTAGCAGATTGGGATTTCCCTCCATTACTCCCCCTGGTGGAGAACAGGAATATTTATTATCATGATTGAACCTAAAATAAAAGCAAGACACAAGTAGTTAAGCTTGCATTTAGCCATTGCTTTTGAGCCCCTTGCTTTCCCTTTTTCTGCCTTTTCCTGATGGAGTTGTGTAGTTTGGGTCACTTCTTTGTCCAATCTCAGTCGCTGCAGTGAGAGCATGTTGCAGGATGCAGTCGTTTGATATACGTTGTTCTGACGCAGTTGGTGGGTGTGCTTCCAGCTTAGAGCCGTGTAAGCGCATCTGTAATCACCAGGATACATGGACCCAGACTACGCTGCTGTTTTGTCTTCATTTATACATGTGTCATGTTCTGTTATTATTATTATACCAAATGGAGGTCTGTGCACCTAAGTGGAAAGAGATAGAGCAGGCTGTGAGAAAGGCAAGGGCTTCATCATCTCCAGGGCCTAATGGAGTTCCGTACAGAGTGAACAAGAGTGCTTCAGGAGTTGTACGAATTCTGTGGAAATTGAAAAAAAGTGGCATGGGAAAAGCAGGTTGTACCTAGAGCATGGCGCAGAGCAGGGGGAGTCTTTATACCCAAAGAAAAAGATGCTACAAGCATCAGTCAGTTTTTTCCTATTTCACTATTAAACGTCGAAGGTAAGATTTTCTTCAGCATTATTGCTCAGAGATTGTCAACCTACCTATTAAAGAATGGCTTCATTGACACTTCAGTTCAAAAAGCGGGCATTCCAGGGTTCTCAGGATGCTTAGAACACATCAGTGTTATCTGGCAACGAATTCAATAAGCTAAAAAAGAGAGGAAGGAGCTCCATGTGACATTCCTGGATTTGGCTAATGCATATGGTTCAGTGCCACATGAGCTTCTTTGGGCATCATTTGATTTTTTCAGGGTACCGATGTCGATAACAAATTTAGTGAAAGCCTATTTTGGAGATTTGCAATTTAGTTTCTCAACTCCAGAATTCAGCACTACATGACAATGCTTAGAGGTTGGACTAATGGCAGGATGCACCATTTCTTCACTGGCTTTTACCATGGCAATGGAAGTAATCATTAGGGCATCAAAATGGGTAGTAGGTAGGGATGCAACGATACCGCTTTTTCAAAACCGATCCGATCCGATCCCAAAATTCTGAGTATCGGCCGATACCGATACCAATCCGATACCAGCGCAGTTTTTTTTAAATCAAGTAGAATTTCAATAACTGTGTGTTGAACTGATAATCATTCTTTTGTGAGTTAAACACCATCTACTTAATACAGACAACTTCATTATAAAGAAAAACAACAAATCCAAAAAATATATGATCATAATATATGACAAAAATGCTATTATAAACTAGATTAGTGGATAGTTCAGCAGTAAAATCTAGTCTAGAAATATCACGAGTGCACAATAATTGTATAAAATCTGAACATTTAGTGAAAAAAAAACATTTAGTGGGGAACAAATAAGAGACAATAAGTGTAACACTAAATCTTGTAAAACGTTACACATTGCTCTTTATATTGTTGTAAAATACATTCATGAAAAACAAGATAACAAAAATCAAACAGATAATTTTTTATAGTAGCCTAGGCTATGTAATTTGAGACATGTTTTAAATGTATAGCACAGCTGTTTAATGAGGCAGCAACATACGATAGATAGAACAGAACAAGAAAGGCTATTAATAATCCTTCATTGCGCAAAAGGCTCCAACACAGTGCGGCACAAAGCGCTTATGCGCATCCCGAGCGCAGAATGATGCGCTTGAAGCAACACAGAGTCACAGCGCGCAGCACGTCGAGTCCGCATTGAAAAGTTCAAAGCACAAAGGAAAGACATATTGATGCATAGAGTATTATACAGTATCTATCTCTATGCAATAGTTTATTCAGCCTTTTCTTTTAACAGTTTTAAATATCAGTTACTGTGCGTGTGAAGAACAATGATAGTGCTCTGACTCCAGTGTTGTGATCTAACAGACACACGGTAGAAAGTAACATGATTTAGTTACAGCAATAAAGTCCAGCAATATAAAGTTGTTTTATGCGAAACCATAGACCTTTATCTACAGATCAAGTATAATAATATTAACATTGAATCATCTTGGAGAGAGTTTCATCATGTTGACTGTCGTACCCGAACGTGACGCGCTGTTTGATGCTGAATGGAGAATGACTGACAGCCGCAGCAGAGGGAAAAAGTTTACGTGATCTTGAATTTAATGACTTAAATATTAATTTATATCTCACATTATACTACATAATGGCTTCAGAACACTTATAAGATAGTGCACGAAAACTTTATGGTGCTTTATAATGTTTTTGTGCCTTTTGTGGGGCAAATATTTGTGCCTTTTGTGGGTTAACTATAACACAGAATAGTAGACGCAAAATATCGGATTTAGATCGGCCTCGTCTGACCGATTCCCGATCCGGCAAAAATGGCAGTATCGGAGCCGATACCGATGCTGAGTATCGGATCGGTGCATCCCTAGTAGTAGGAGGAGAGCGCTTGGCTTCTGGGATGCGACTACCACCAATCAGAGCATACATGGATGACATGACAACCATGACTACAACAGTAGCCTGCAATAATCGGTTATTGGGTAAGTTAACCGATAACATTGAATGGGCACGAATGCAATTTAAGCCCTCTAAATCAAGGAGCATCTCGATAATTAAAGGCAAGGTGGTAGATCAAACATTCTTCATTAATGGTGAGTCAATACCAACAGTTCCTGAGAAGCCAGTGAAGAGTCTTGGGAGATGGTACGATGGGGATCTAAAGGACACAGTTCGAGTGGGAGAAGTTAGACGACAAGCAGTGGAAGGGTTGAAGAGCATAAACAGCTGTGCTCTATCAGGGAAACTAAAACTCTGGTGCTTTCAGTTTGGTCTACTGCCGAGGTTGCTGTGGCCACTGACTGTGTACGAGGTTTCTTTGACAACAGTGGATAAGCTGGAAGCGTTAATAAGTTCATACATCAGGAAATGGTTGGGAGTTCCACGCTGCCTCAGCAGAGTGGGACTTTATAGTAAAGGAATATTGCAGCTGCCAGTCTCTGCTTTAACCGAGGAGTTTAAGTGTGCCAAGGTCAGACAGGAATGACCTTAGTAGAGTCACGCGACAAATGTGTAAGGGAGGCAGCACCTGTGTTAAAAACTGGTAGAAAGTGGTCAGCAAAGAAATCTGTGGAGAGGAATAGGCTGCCCTTCAAATTGGTGATATCGTGGAGCAGGTACAGCATGGAAGAGGGGGTTTTGGGCTCAGTTTAGCTCCTCCTAAATGGCACAAGGCAGCCCCAGCTCAAAGGAGGAAGCTCGTAGTCAACTAGGTGCGAAAGCAGGAGGAGAGGATGAGGTGTATAAAGGCCATTTCCCAGGCCTTATCAAGCAGGGAGAGTGGATGAGATGGGAGAGTGTGGAACAACGCAAGATGGGCTTGCAAGACCTTTGGTCAATGGAAGAGAGTGGGATCAGTTTCCTTATCAGGTCAACATATGATGTTCTCCCATCACCACAGAACCTAAACCTCTGGGTAGGAGAGGATCCCTCTTGTCCTTTGTGTTCATCAGCTGCCACATTAAGGCACATTTTGACAGGATGTAAGGTGGCTCTTAGCCAAGGTCGGTTTACTTGGCGCCATGACCAAGTACTCCGATTTTTGGCTTTAGCATTGGAAGACAAGCGTAACATGACCAATAAGTTGCGACCTGTTCTAGCAAAACATTACACGCAGAAGAATATATTCCTCCACCCAGGCGAGCAAGCACAAAGAAAAGGTGTTAAAACCAATTCTCGCCCAGGACAACTGGAAGCTGCTAGGGACTGGAAAATGCTGGCTGATCTTGATCAACAGCTTATTTTTCCACCTGAGATTGCCACCACTAAACTCCGACCAGATATTGTTTCGTGGTCTGGATCAGCACGCATTGTTCAACTGATAGAGTTAACAGTGCCATGGGAAGATGCTGTAGATGAGGCATATGAGAAAAAGAAACTGCGGTATGCTCATCTGGCCACTGAAGCAGAACAGCGAGGATGGAGAGTCCGGGTTTATCCAGTGGAAGTGGGTTGTTGAGGATTTGTGGCACACTCCAAAACCCGGTTCCTCAGAGACGTCGGATTCAGTGGCCAAGAGTTGCGTCGCACAGTAAAGAACTTATCTGAAGCAGCAGAAAGGAGCAGCAACTGGTTGTGGTTGAGACGGAAGGAGTCTGGCTGGTTGTGTACAGGCCGCCATGCTACGGTTTCGAAAAATTCTTGAAAATTTGATGAGTCTGTTGGTTTATTTGTATAGTTTGCATAGTAATTACAGTTATTACTTTCCTGTGTATTTTGCGTGAATGAGAATTGGTGTTTGGACAGATATTGTGTTTTGCAGTAGTATGCCATACGGAACCGTTGCCACTGACCGCTTTAACGTCTGCAGTGGGGCTCGACAGCCTTAGTCAAACCGGTTGGCGCGTATGGTCGGGTTGTGGAGAGGTTGTGAGAGATTGTGGTTAGGTCAAAGGAGCAGTCTCAGCAGCAGGAGGGATGTAAAGGTCAGTAAGCTGGGCTGAGTTGAGTGGGGGACGGAGGGGGGTGACTCTGGGACGCCAGAGTCACTGTCAAGCCCTCTTGAGGTGTCGTTGGCTAGTCGACGAAACACTGAGGACGGAAGGTGCCCACTTGAAGACCCTAGGGATGTCCCCTACTCCGCTCAATCCAGACGGTTGTCATGAGGGGACCGCACTGTGGTTGCAGCCGTTGTGGGTGCAAATATGCTGCAGCTATTAACACCAGACAGAAGGAGATTCACATCACCATTTGGAAAGAAGCGTAAATGGATGGAGAAGCATAGGCTACGTCTTAGTTGGTGCTCATCTTGGCGAAAGCCGAGTACAAATCAGCATGAAGTTTTAACATCTACTCTTGTGTAATGGAAATCATTATTTTTATGGAACCTGTAATTCAAGTGCTGTGGGTCCTCTCTGAGACATCTGTAGGGGGTATTTGGCCAACTTACTTTTGTACTAACAAACTCGCAAAGTCCCAAGTCAACAAAATGTGAGGGGGAATCGATTGCATTTCGCTGGCCCTTATATTTCAAATAGACCGCCAAACCGCGAACCACTTCCTGAAGCAGTAACGTGGTACAGGCGGCTCGCGAGGCTTCAAACGTCACCACATACGTCACCGACACAAGCCTCGATACGCGCTTCACAGAAATCATCCCGGATTACTACTACTAAGACTAACTACTAAGAGCCTGTGGTCTAGGGCTGTCACTTTTGTGAAAAAATCTTGTTCGATTTTTGAGACATATGTGTTCATTGAATCGATTGTAAAATCGATTTTTCCATGTCTAAAGACGTTTCCATTTTCAACACCAAATATTGGCAAATCCACGGACAACTAACAGGCATTAGGACGAACGTAAGGAGGGCGCTTGAGACGCGCACAAGTCAGCAATATTTCTGATGATTTATTGGCGTGAAGTTTTTTGCAAGGTGACAAACAGGAGTGCAACATTCAAGGATTGAAATGGACACACGCCAAATTCGGATAAAAATGAACTTTGGCGGGTAACGCTGTCATATCACGAGCCAATTTTGCGTGTTTCTTTGTTTAGTCACTTTGCTGGGGAAGTTCGTGTACGCCAAATGTGCGTGGATTTAGCGCAAATACGCAACTCGTGAGTCCTCATGATATATTAAATACAGCGTATTTCGCAGAATCTGCGCATTTCTGGCTTGCTTGAAAACACACACGTCACTAAGCAACAAGTAACGGTAACAACGCGCTTGTTCACTTGCACTGAAGCAATAGCGAATATTAAAAAGCATTTGGTTAACAGAAAATACATTGTTATTTCCCAACATCCTACATGTTCTGTGCACTGTATTGATCTGTCACACTAAAACACATTTTTGGTAAAAAAAAAAAAAAAAAAGGCAGCTAAAATCGATTCCCTATTTTCGTTTTCGAAACTTGTGTTTGTTGATCCGATCGATTGTGCAATCGATTTTCGAACGTAAAGTGACAGCCCTACTGTGGTCAAAATCTAAATCGTAAAATAATCAGAACCAAATACGTATTGTGCACAAGTTTTATTAACTAAATCACAAACATAACTAATCTTAACATTCAAACATTCGCACAATCACACATACATGGGTAAAATAAAAAGTGACAGGATGAAACCGTAACCAGGGAATGAAGCTATGGAAAATATTCATCTAACTATGAAAATAACCATCAGCTTATTAATTTCACAGCAACTCATTAAATGTATACTTGCATGGCCTTTGCAGTGAAAGCATTTCGTGAAGTTCCTGAAGAAGGATTTTGATGGTTCCATGAGTTTCAAACAATTTCTTCTGCGTTGAAGGAAGAAATGGTGATGAACTTGAATGGTTTGTTTGACTCTGTTCTGGTTGAAGGTTTTCTCATCAACCCGAAGAAGCAGCAGTAGAACCCAGAAGAGAAAGAGTCACTGTGAATTTGGCTCTAATAAAGCCTGAGAAAAATCCCGCCTCTCCAGGTTTGCTTGACCAAGAAAAAGGGTGGAATTTCCAAGCGGGAAAATGTATGACTCTGTCTCAATTGTGGTTAGACATGGGCCTTGCTGTTTGTGTCTATTTACAAACACACAGTGCATTCTATGAGAAAGCCATGTACACTAAAGTGTGAGTCTTTAAATGAGGATTAATTAGATAGGAGACACAATATCATCATGCGCATGCGCATGCGGTTTGTGTTTGTGTTTGGAGCTCTGTCGAATTGATTCATTAATCCTTGATTTTCTTCTTTTCAACTCATTTATAAACAAGCACTTTCTATTTTTATATCATGGGAACTTATACTCCATTTTCTCCAGTACATGAAAGGACCATTTTCTCTAGTACATTAGATATTGTTGCACCAATTAGATCAAAAAAGGTTAGAGAGAAAACTAAAGCACCTTGGTACAACAGTGCTACGCATGTTATCAAGAGAGAAACTCGTAACTTAGAGCGTAAATGGAAACAAACTAATTTAGAGGTCTTTAGAATCGCGTGGAAAGACAGTATGTCACGTTATAAAAAGGCTCTAAAAGCAGCCAGGGCTGAGCATCTCCGCAAACTAATAGAAAATAACCAAAATAATCCAAGGTTTTTATTTAACACCGTGGCTAGACTAACAAATATACAGACATTACCAGAGCAAAATATTCCGATAGTAGTAATGATTTTATGAACTACTTTAATGAGAAAATAGAAAGCATCCGTAACACAATTGTAAATGTACACTCTTTTATGGTGTCTTATGATTCAGCCTCAATTATTGCCCCTCTGGAACAACTACACCGCTTTACAACTATAGGACAGGAAGAGCTAAATAAACTTATCATTGCATCGAAACCAACAACATGTTTATTAGATCCAATACCCACTAAACTACTGAAAGAAGTGTTACCTGTAGTGGAAGAGCCTCTTCTCAATATTATTAACTCGTCTTTATTTTTAGGTCATGTTCCAAGAATATTCAAGCTGGCAGTAATACAACCTCTAATTAAGAAACCGCAATTAGACCCAAATAACTTAGCAAATTACAGACCCATCTCAAATCTTCCATTTATGTCTAAAATACTAGAAAAAATTGTGTCCGCTCAATTGTGCTCTTTCTTGCAAGAAAATGAGATATGAAAAATTCCAGTCGGGATTCAGACCGCATCATAGCACAGAAACTGCGCTAGTTAAAATTACAAATGCTTGAATTACTTTTAGCTTCTGACCAAGGCTGTATCTCAATACTAGTTCTACTCGATCTAAGCGCTGCGTTCGACACTGGATCGACTACAAAACTACACTGGTGTTCAGGGACAGGCATTAAGCTGGTTTAGATCGTACTTATCAGACCGTTATCATTTTGTCTGTTTAAATGGGGAAAAATCAAAGATAACGTCAGTAGACTATGGAGTGCCGCAAGGATCGGTGTTAGGCCCTCTGCTATTCTCAATATATATGCTCCCACTTGGTAATATTATAAGAAAACATGGAATTAATTTCCACTGTTATGCTGATGACACTCAATTATATATTTCATCACGGCCAGATGAAAACACTAACTTATCAAATTTGACAGAGTGTCTCAAAGATATAAAATGCTGGATGACGCGTAATTTCCTGCTACTAAATTCAGATAAAACGGAGGTATTACTTATTGGTCCAAAAAACTACCCACAAAATCCCTTACAATACAACTTTAATATAGAAGGATGTCCTGTTACTTTATCCACTACAGTAAAATACCTGGGTGTTATACTAGACCGCAACTTGTCTTTCGAAAATCATATTTCATATATTACAAGAACAGCCTTTTTCCACCTTAGAAACATTACAAAGCTACGTAACATGCTATCTGTTTCTGATGCAGAAAAGTTAGTTCATGCATTCATGACATCGAGAATAGATTACTGTAATGCTTTATTAGCTGGCTGTCCTGCATCCTCAATAAACAAGCTACAGTTAGTGCAAAATGCAGCTGCTAGAGTTCTTACTAGGTCAAGAAAATATGATCATATAACACCAATTTTATCATCTCTACACTGGTTACCTATCAAGTTCCGTATCAATTACAAAGTACTATTGACCTATAAAGCCCTAAATGGTTTAGCTCCTGTGTATTTAATGGACCTTCTATCGCCCTACAATCCATCACGTTCTTTAAGATCACTAAATTCGAGGCTTCTGGTCATTCCTAGGATATCTAAGTCCACTAAAGGAGGAAGGGCGTTCTCACATTTAGCTCCAAAACTCTGGAATAGCCTTCCTGATATTGTTCAAGGCTCTGACTCGCTGTCCCAGTTTAAAACTAGATTAAAGACGCATCTCTTTAGCCAAGCATTTACATAATGCTTACCTTTTATACCACTGCTGAATCAGATCAAATGCATTTAATATTATAAAACTTGAAGAGTCTGTAGGTTATTTGTATAGGTTGCATAGTATTTACAGTCATTACGTTCCTGTGTATATTGCGTGAATGACGGGTGGTTGGGTAGATATTGTGTTTTGCGGTAGGTGGTATGCCGTACGGAACCGTTGCCACTGAACCTGCTTTAACGACGACAGTGGGGCTCGACAGCCTTAGTCAAACGGGTCGGCGCGTATGGTTGGGCTGCGGAGAGATTGTGAGATTGTGGTTGGGTCTCAGCAGCAGGAGGGATGTAGAGGTCAGTAAGCAGGGCTGAGTTGAGTGGGGGACGGAGGGGGGTGACTCTGGGACGCAAGAATCACTGTCTTCATGTTTTCTATCATTTACGCCCGTGTTATGGAAATCATTATGAACAGCAGCTACGCTAATTATTTTCCCTTTTTGCTTTTCTGCTGTTATCTCGGGACGCGAGTCCCGAGAAAAACGGCGTTCGTCAGCTCCAGTTTGTATCCAGCCTTTCACGGAGACTTCAGATACGCCAATCACAAAGCCTGTGAAGAGACGACTCAACACCGGCGATATGGACCCTCTATGGTGGACGGCACTGATCCTCAACAACTCGTCTCAACACCGGCGTGATTACTTGGACTTCCAAAAGATGGAAATGGATAAATATTCTAAATGTCTACTCCAATCTGACTTGTAATGCTGCCCGAATCATAAATCATGCACTGTTCCTTCGTTGGCCAGAGGAGAACTGGCCCTCCGACTGAGTCTGGTTTCTCCCAAGGTTTTTTTCCCCATCCTGTCACCTGATGCAGTTTTGGTTCCTTGCCACTGTTGCCTTGGCTTTCGGCTTGCTTAGTTGGGGACATTTAATATTCAATAATATTATTGATCTGCCTTACTTAAGGTGGACGTTGACTCAATTTTCTTTTAGAAACAAACTCTGTTATATTATTTTCATGTTATCACTGTGAAGCTGCTTTGATACAATCTGTATTGTAAAAAGCGCTATATAAATAAAGGTGACTTGACTTGACTTGACAATATAGGTGGGGTTACATTAACTAGTAGTTCTCCAATAAAGCATGCATGAAATAAATACAAATGCCAGAGACAGTATACAAGACCTGAAATTATCACATATCAACATAGTGCGAGCAACAACCAGCAGAAACATTAATCGGTGCATATGCCAAGTTTGGCAACAAACCTATTTTTTTCTCTCTCTCCCTCTCTCTCACTTGCTTCGTTCCTGCACCGTATCCACTTGTTCATAATCGTAATCAGCGTGATCGCTGAATGAGATCACACCTGCTCCTCCTCTGTCCTGATCTCTCTTGGTATTTAGTGTCTCTGATTTTATCTCCAGTTCTGAGTCCGCAAACTATGGAATGCCAAAGCTGACTTAATTAAAAAATAAATAAATACATAAATAAATATACAAAGAAATGTAAAAAAGTACAAATAAATGAGTATTTATACTTTTATTTCCTTATTTATGTATAATTGTATTTTTTCACACATTTATTTATTGCATTAATAAGTTGTGCTCTCTCTAGCTCTCTTTGAACAGCACCAGAGTTTTTTTAACTAAGGGTAAGTGTGCATATTAAAACGAAATTCACTTTTCACCATCGGCCCGAACAGGTTCAGTCATATTTCCACTTGAGCCTGTTTCGGCACGATTACAAACCGTTCTCGGCCTGGAATATCTCTCACGGAGGAGCTTCGGCAGCATAAAAGGAGAACCGACGACAGTGAAGGACGAGAGAGGATTGGCATGGACTTTGTGTCATGTTTTGTGTATGTGTGTGCGGCATTCGTCCATGAGGGGCTGCTGCTTTTACTTTTATTTTGTGTTTATTATATTAAAGTGTTGAACATTCGTAGTTCCATCTTCATTTTTCCCTGAACAAAAAGGTCCAAGATGGCACCTTGACCACATGTGTGTCTGTGAGCTCGGCAATCACGACCTTGTTTTATATTAGTTTTGAGAGGATCTATTAAGAAATTACCCTTTTGGATGTCTTGAATTTTGTTAACATCAGTAAAGTTAAAGTTAAACGTAAAGTCAACGTAATCTACAAGCAGCGGGAGATCCTGATAATACTTCTACAGCCGGTGTGTTGAAGGATAATCTGCACGATTATCACAAACAAAATGATGACTCTGAGATCATGTTGGTGCAGGAGGAATTTCCACTGCTTCCCGAAACTCTGTGCAATTCTCCGGCTGTTAAAATACGGAGATCAGATCAAGTCGATACAGCTTAGATTTCCACACAACTCTGAAAAAGTTTGGAAAAGTTGTCCTCAAAAATATGAAAGAAGAGATTGGCAGGAATACGGAACGAATCTCTGGAATGATGGAAACCATCGAGTTTGTCTGCAGCGAGGTCAAAAGTTTGAAAGAAAGAGTTGATTGTATTGCCTCACGCACTAAGAAGGAAGAGGTTAGTTTCGCTGAGCGAGAAAATTTGGAAGCCTACACTCGTAGATGAAACTTGAGAATCCACGAAATTTCAGAGAAAGAAAGAGAGAATGTCCGCCAGGAAGTTATCAACGTGTGCCAACTCCTTCTGCCACAATTGATGATATTAAGTGGTCGTTTGTCTGGTCACTCCCTCAGAAAATTTTCTTAACAAATAAAATCAAAGAAATATCTTATAAAATTATTTACAAATTGTATCTTCAAACTAGAATTATACAATGTCAACGTTTGTAAATAAGAAAGCTATAAAAACATCTAGAATTTGTACCATGTTTATATTCTTTCAGAATATGCTTCTCTTTTTTGTGCCCCCACTTTTTTCTTTTCTTTCTCTTGTCAAATACTTTAGATATTATTTTTCTTGTTAACTATAATTGAACTATAACTTGTTTATTTGTCGAAAGTTTGTCTGTCTTTGCATCTAAACGTAATTACGTTTGTTAAAATTTGCAATAAAAATAAATAAAAAAAACCCTGCTACAATCTGATCATCCTCCATAATGCGGTCGCTATTATCTCATATCATACATGTAGGCTACAATCTTGCAATACCAGGGTAACGACTGATTCATCTGTAGCCTATTACACAAAGAGCTCCGTTATCAGCCCAACCATGGAAAATGAATCATGTATATATATATATATATATATATATATGTAATAAATTAAAATCTATGAGAAATATCACACGAGTAGCATTAATGTGATATGCCTGTATATCAGCAGCACGGCTGTGAGGTAAAAGCTGATATAGAGATATATTGCATGCCAGGGTTTCTGCAGGTTTCACAAAATCAAATTTATGACTTTTTAAGACCATTATGAATGAAATTTAAGACCTATATAACGACATAAAAAACTTACAAAGGAAACGCTATTCCAAAGCGTGTAATGTAGGCCGTTTTATCTTTCTCGCACCTGAAGGATTTAGCGATGTCAGAGTCCGGTAACATCGTTTGAAACAATTCCCCGATTTCCTCATTCGCACAGTAGGACTGGTGTCTAGTCACCGTGTGGTGTCAGAGCACCTCCGCTTTTAGTGTTGGCTCTGATCCAAAAGCAATGTTAGATGTTTATCACTTTTTTCATGAGACTCCAGCGCCAGCACACCAAATGTTCCCAATTTAATTGCTTTCTTGCATAAGAAGCAGTAGGCTTCAAATACGTTGTTTGCAACTGGCTTGCAAGTATCGCTAAAATTGCACTTCCCCATAACTGAATAAAATCCGTTGTACGTGTGTCTGTGGTATCCGAGAGACTCGCGCCAATAACACGAAAGCTCAAAGCTGATTGGCTGTTGCATGTTTTTCAATGAGCATTTCAATGAGATTTTCATGGACGTAAGAAATTTAAGACATGTTTAAAATTATTTAAGACCTAGAACACAATACTTCAGCAAATTTAATACTTTTTAAGGCCTTAAATTGTGATTTTGAAATTTTAGACTTTTTTAGACTTTTTAAGACCCCGTGGAAACCCTGGCATGCTTACGAGTGTGATATTGTGTTTAGACAACAGTTTGACGGCACAAGTGTGTAAATAAATAAGAAAACAACAACGGAGTGTCTTTAAAAACCCTCTTTTGTGCAGAACTAACGTTACTTCCTTCCGCCATGGATTTAGATCTGAAGTTAACAGTTTAACAGTTGAAGCCCGAGCCTCCGTTACTCTAAAACATCACTTCAGAACTAGTAATGAAGGAAACCTGAGTCGTTTCATTGAAGATTGTTGTACTATGTAGAGTATTATGAGAGAGAGAGATTAAACAAGTGCATTACCTGCGTCTAGTTGATATTCTTCAGATCAATCTGATAATCACAGAATCAGTTTGAAAGTCCACTGAGGATGTATTTCTCATGACAGCGCTAGTCAATGCAAAGTAACAATGGCCTTGTTTCCTTTTTTCAGTCCCTTTCAATATAAAGGTCTTTGCTCATGACTCTTTTCTGCCATCTAATGGTTGTTTCTTAACCAAAAGATTTTCCAACATCATATTTTGGATCTCTTTGCAAGCAGAGGTCTTTCATCGTACCACAATGTATAGACGTCTATGTATGTACAACAATGCATTTGGATGTTTTTTGTTTTACTTTAGGTTCCCTTTCAACCCTAAATAACCTATTAGAAATCTTGTCATTACTGAATCCTGACGTTCTAAGATTAATTTATATTGATGTTTTCTCGGTATAAATGCATCCCCTTCATCTCTTTATCTCAAAGGTCCAAGCTTGATTTAATTACATTTCCCGAGAATTGCTTTTGTTTCTGCTTTACTGGGGTTTGATGTGTGCGAGCTCTATGTGTTCATTTCATCGAGTTCTTTGACACATGATGAAAATGATAATGCAGGTGCCAGTGTTTGTTTTTTTTTTTTGTTGTATAGGCCACCTCCAGTTTCCCCCTTTTTTATTATCCAACAGACTTTAGTAATTTACAATATTTGACAGAATCTACATCTTAAATCATCCAACTACAAATTTAAGTCTTTCTTGTTTTTTTATTGACAATGTTCTCCAGACTGGTGCAATAATCATTGGTCTCCTAAAGAAAATTAAGAAAATTTGGCTTGGATCCTGACCGTTTCTTCTTGTGTATATGAAATTCCCCCCAAATAATAAAAAGTTTTACAATAGTTAAATTATTATTATTATTATTACTTTAATTGGAATAATACATACAAATATCAAAATCACTTGATTTAACTGTAACATTTGTTTTCCTTCTAATGAAATTTTCCACATCCACCCCAAAAAAAAGAGAAAAACGCGGTGCAAGTGTTACTCGGTGTTACTCGCATTTACATTCAGGCCTATGACGGGCAGCTTTCTGGGTCCAGTCATTCTGAGTGGCCACGTGTGGTGACGCCATCAGCAGTCGCAGACACATGTGTATGTTCATGTGATTTTCGCGAGGAGAAATATTGATGTAATTTATTTAATTGGTTAGCGCTGATTCTCCAACACAGTGAGTATTGACTTAGTGTTTGTGTGCTTGTCAGCGGTTTAGCGTTATACTGATAAGTCACCCTTCTAAACAGCACTGTGCTAACACCATGGTACAGTGACGGACTCAGACGTAATAGGACAGATAATATTGTCATCTATATTTTAAGCTTTATGTATGACAGCAGAGCCGAGCAGAGTTTTGGTCTATTAAAGTGATTTCACTGTTATTGTAGTCATGGAGTACATGCAGGCCCCGCCATCGAGCAGCCACGGCAATATGTGAGTATTACATGTGTCATTCTTCACATCTCATGAATAACGCTGTGATATCGACACTCTATAATAGTGTTGAACTGAGAAACGCCTATACAAATGTGTGTAACTTCAGAGACGCTCCTTAAATTGGCGAATGTCCAACGTCAAGGCTGTTTGAGAAGTTTGTATAATTTCTCTGTGTTCTCTGCAGTCTGTGCTGTACATGTGGTGTTCCCATTCCTCCAAACCCGGCCAACATGTGTGTGTCCTGCCTGAGGACTCAAGTGGACATCTCCGAAGGCATTCCCAAACAGGTCTCAGTCCACTTCTGCAGGCAGTGTGAACGGTACGACACCACCGGGCTGTCCTCCACTGCTGACACACACACACACACACACACACACACACACACACACACACACACACACACACACACACTCCTGACGGATAAATGCCACAGTTTGGGATGACATTAGGCGGAAATGAATGCAGAATTTTTCCTTCAGATCATTAAAAAGCAGGCGAAAGCATCCTGTCGATGATCATGTGCTCGTCAATGACAGTTAATGGGTCTCGCTCACGAACTGTGCATGTGAACACAAGTTTGTGCCTGATATCTGCGAACAAATCATGATCGATCAATCTATAACTTTTGTTTTAACATTTATTCTAAATTTACAAAAAACAACAACAACAACTGAAATCACACATTCCTTTTAAACGTGTTAAGACAAAATGTTACACATACTTAAAAAAAAAAACATCATCAGAAATATATATATATATATATATATATACATGTAAATATTAGGGGTGGGAATTTTTGGGAATCCCACGTTTCAAATCAATTCTTGGGGTCACAATTCAATTAAAATGGATCCCAAAAATCCGCGTCTCAGACAGCGTGCAGATGCTAAACTGAGCGCCGTCTTGCACTTGAGTGGACAAATTCACATAAAGTTGCCAAAAAATAGTGAGTATCCCAGTAAACATAGTAGGTTATGTCTTAAGTGAACTTAAAGTTGAGAAAGTAAACGCATGTGTATCAGTATATTGGATCAGTGCATTCGCTCTTAAAGTGACAGCATCCTAATATTCCTGATACTGTCTGTGTTTTTAATGTTAAATCAAACAACAAAGGACAATGAAAAAAATCATACTGCTGTTGCCTGAATAACTAAAGTTAGTTTTAGGCCCTGTATGTGTATACGTACAGTATGTGTGTGTGTGTGTGTAAGTAGTGTGTTGTTGTGTTTGCAGTTACCTGCAGCCGCCGGGCACCTGGATTCAGTGCGCGCTGGAGTCCAGGGAACTTCTGTCTCTGTGCCTCAAGAAACTGAAGGCCTCCATGACCAAGGTTGGTGAGTCACACACTCATCACGTCAGGAGCAGCTGCAGTTGATGCCGAGTTCACGTTGTGTTTCATTCCCATCCAGGTGAGGCTCATTGATGCCGGCTTCTTGTGGACAGAACCCCACTCTAAGCGAATCAAGCTGAAGCTGAGCATCCAGAAAGAGGTACGGTAGTGTGTGTGTGTGTGTGAGCGGATGCGAGTGTGTCAGCAGAGCTGTGTTTCAGTGCGCGTGTCCCGCAGGTCCTGAACGGGGCCATCCTGCAGCAGGTGTTCGTGGTGGAGTTCGTCATCCTGCATCAGATGTGCGACGACTGCCATCGAGTCGAGGCCAAGGACTTCTGGAAAGCAGTGGTGCAAGTCAGGCAGAAGGTGTGTGAGCTTTACATCAACTCTCAAACCGATGCGACCGGATTGCTAACATTGCAGAATAGGCCGTTCGGGAGAAGATCCGCCAACTGTCCAAACTCTGTCTTTTTCCGTGTTTCCACTGTCGGGCCGGATGATTTCATAAACCAGCTAACATCAGCATTAAAGACTTTCACAATCTTTGTAGCTCACTTTCAGACAGCAGCGAGTCTTTGAAACAACTTCTGTTGACTCTGATCACGGTATGAGGCATACATTTTCATGTGCAATGCAAAAGACTACATGTGCTTCCATTCCCATAGTAAACCTGGTAAATGTGACAGCTTGAAGACAACAGACAAATCATATAGGCTATTACAATCATGTTTTTATTTTATCTGTTGGTTCGTCTCGTCTCTATTCCGGACTGGAATATTTAGGAATATTTCCATATTTAGCTCTGCATGTGTCATTAAATAAAGCAACTGTGGTTTTATGGCATGGTTGAGATTCTCACAATACCTGGGCTGATGTGACCTCTGAATGATCCTCAGATGTTTGCTTTGGGTTGTGGCACTACTTCTGGTGGATCTAAATACTTTGAATGATGTTTCGCTGATCTTCCAGATGGGGTTCTCTTGGCCCAATCCTCCTCTTGATGGTCAAAGGTCTGTTTCGTTGATGCAAACGTGAGACAGGCTAGCGAGATTATCCATCATCTGATGTTGTGTGTACCTTCCTGGCAGAGAGTTAAACATCTTTTGTAATGAATATGTTGGCACAATCTGCTCTCTTTGGAGAATCTGCTCAGGTCCCCAAGCGACATGCCTCTCTTATGGGGGGAAATGGCCATGTAGTTGCTCATGAGGAACCTGATGGTCCCTGGGCAGGAGAATTCATTATTTGTGCCACTCTCTGTCTGTGTGCTCCTCGGGCCTCATTTATAAATAAATCAAATAGTGTAAAATAGATTTCAGAGAAAGTTGTTCTCAATCTTTTCCACTGGCCAAAGAGTATTTTTAACTGATTTATGTTTTTAATGGAAACAGATAGACCTTGTTGTGCATTATTTTCACAAAACTATTTTCTCAGACAATCTGCTATTATCATGATAAGCAATTATCTCTGTAGTTAAAACATTAAAACACAGCATGCCAGAAGAAAAGTGTTCGAAAGCATTGCATCCACAACAAATATTTCTATTTATTGAATATAAAAAATGTTGTAACTTCTCAGTAATGATTTCATGTAATTTAAGTGTTTAACTCCATTAATCAGAATGGCGTATTTAATCTAAATGTTTATATCAGAAGTAAAACATAGTTTAAATCATTCTTTTATTTATTTAAACTGTTATTGTGAACATGAACCGTATATATGATTAGGACTTATAATGAAGATTTACGGTTCTAGATGCGTTATGTTATGCGTCAGTTTCACTAAACGGCCCAACGCGCTCGCTGGCGCGGACATTTAAGAAGGGATGGATGTTTGCTTCATGTGATTGAGGCTTGGTGAGTGAAATTATATTCATATTATCTTTCTCTATGTATAATTTTCTTTATATTTTCTGTCTAAAAGTGACCAAAAAGACATTTATCTCCAGCTCACCATCGGTGTCGCCCAACTGCGCCATCTCCAAAACGTTCGTACGCATGGGTCAGAGTTTGCGTGCAGGTGCACAAATTTTCCCTTCAAGTTTGTTTTTATAAATCACAACTTGTGCGTCGGAAGTGGCGTACGCCTCTTTCAGGGCCTGTTTTGTGCGTACGCAACGGTTATAAATGAGGCCCCTGGTCTTCTCTTGAACACCGTTGCATAAATGTGTGAAGGGAGATTTGCCACACATTGTCTTGATGTTGCTGCTCCTCTCCTTGTCTTCTACATATGGTGGACATGTGTCATCCGTATCCATAGTAGTAGACTTGGACTTCAGGATTTTTTGATCCTACCATAACCGCATTGGACTTGTTTGCTGACATAAACAACATAGCCATACACAGGGCCCTTCGGACAAGCACTCTTCAGATTTCGGTAGCCCGAAATGGATTTTACTAGCCCAAATAAAAAGACAATTTTTAATGTAGAAATTTGGTTAGGAGTCAAAGAATCAAAAACTTTTTAAAAACACAATTATCAACAATTGGATATAAAATAATCAAATTAGAATCATCAATACAAATCTGCATCTGGTTGTAACTGAACTGGAGTTTGTGTGACCAGTGTGGAGCATGAGTCAGTCTGTGGCTCAGCCCCCAACGAGGGTATGACTAAAAAAGTTAACACTTTAGTTTAGGGTCTAATGCTCACTATTAACTAGTTTCATTAACATGCAGATGGCAGGGTTTTATAATTACTGAGGTCCCGGATGTGAGGTAGGTTAGTTAGGGGGGTTCGAGAATTTTTTTATTTCTCTGATCTACATTTTCCAAAAAATTGGATAACAATAACTTTAAAAACATGTCATGCAGCTGATTATTTTCCTAATGTCAGTGAAGAAAGTAAACATAGGGTCAACTGATAGGTTAATTTACTGAAAGCTACTAGGAAAGCTAGGTAGCCTAACTAAGTTTATTAAAATCATTCACAATATACACATTCATTATTGATATTATCCCTAACACAGGGCCGTAGACAGGGCTTTATTATCAAAGAGGTCCTAAATTTAAGGTTGTCAGGGGGTTGAATTTTTTTATTTCTCTGATGTGTTCATTTCAAGACATTTGAAGGCCAGAAAAGGATAAGAAATAGCTTTAAAACCATGTCAGTGGCAGTAGATTGTCGATACCTGCTCCATCATCTCAAACACTCTTTCTTTTTCTCTCAGTCTCTTCATTTTGCCCTGTCTCTTCCCCTCCGAAAAATGAACTTTTTTAATTTACTGAAGGCTACACATTGTATTATATTAATTCTCAACATTTACACATTCATTATTAATCTTGTGCCCAACATGATGCAAACAGCTTTATTAATGTTTCTTGTCACCTCACAATGACAGTAAACTAATAATTACATTACATGAATCACGTTAGTTTGCCTGATTATTTTTGTCATACGTTTAACATTTATGACCTAAAAAAAGTGTCAAATATGAAATGTTTAGTTTAGCTACTTACATCTTATCTCGAACTTGACCATAAACTGAAGCGTCAGTGACTCTTAGAAACGTTTATACCAGTGTCGCATGTAACTTTAGAGACGGTCCCTAAATACGTGAATATCGAACGTCATGCCAGTAATCACACGCTTACTCAAGTGTACGTTCTGTACGATAACTGTCGTAATCTGCTTTAGTAGCATTTTTTTCTGAGCTTAAATGCTTTTGTTCTTTATATTTTTTGTTAACACATATTGTTTAATGTTTTCAACTAAAAGAAAACCTCAAGATATATCGTGAGCTTAATGTGTCTATTGCCTAACCGTAAGCTTGTTCAGAAAAGGTGACAAAAATAATAACTTCTTTCTCGTTAAACGTCATTTAAATGAACGAATATTCGATTTTTATGAGCATGAATTTTCGGATACATTATTTTAGAAAAATGCCCATCCCCTAGTATTAAAGTTGGTCACAGTAATGGTGTTTAGGTTAAATGTTTCCACATGGAAAGTAGGGTGTCATGAAGAGAGAGAGCGTTGTGTAAAACACAAACATCCACTGAAGTCACGGTGTGTGTGCACAGTTAGGAGAAGCACATCCGAACTGAATTCAGAGAGCAGTATGCTAATGTGTGTCGTTATTGAATTGTTCACCTCTATGCTTCTGTCCTTCAGACGGTCCACAAGAAGACGTTCTACTACCTGGAGCAGCTGATTTTAAAGCACAAGCTGCATCAGAACACCGTGCGCATCAAAGAGATTCACGGTGCGTTTCCCATCATCCTCAGTGCTGTGTGACGGGTTACTGGTGTGTGCTCATCTCTTCTTCATGTTTCAGAGGGCATTGACTTCTACTACGGCTCGAAGCAGCACGGCCAGAAGATGGTGGATTTCCTTCAGTGCACCGTTCCCTGCAGGTCTGACACACACACACACACACACACACACACACACACACACACACACACACACACACACACACACACACACTCTTCAGGCATATCCAACCAATAAATATCAGGGCTGGTTGTGCTTGTTTTCTGTTCATAAGCATTTGAGTCATGATACACGATAGACATGATGTCATGTGCATTTGCTCATGCTTTTTCAGTTTAGCGGTTTAAAGCAGTAGTTCACTTCAGAATTAAAATTTCCTGATAATTTACTCTTCTCCACTTAATCCAATATGTTCATGTTTTTCTTTCTTCAGTGGAAAAGAAATGAAGGTTTATGAGGAAAACACTCCAGGATTTTCTCCATATAGTGACTTCTTTGGAGTCCAACGGGTCGAAGGTCCAGATGTGAGTTTCAGTGCAGCTTCAAAGTCTCGACACGATCCAGCCGAGGAATAAGAGTCTGATCTAGACAAACCAGCGCACATTTTATAAATAAAAAAACCATTTATACACTCTTTAACCAGGAATGCTGGTCTTGCACGAGCTGTGATGAGCCACACATTACGCAATCACACTGAAAGGTGACGCGTGACAGGCGGAAGTATGATCTAGTGTTTACAAGGCAAAAGTGCAAAAACTAAATCAAACCCCATTTACGAATAAAAAGTAAAATAACGATGACGGAAGATTTTGAAGTTGGAGGAGAAAATGAGGAGTTTTTCACTCTACATTTTTTTTCAAACGAAACACGCGTGAGCTTTCAACATGATTACGTAATGTGTGGCACAAGTGTTTATTTTGTTATAAATGTCTGCTGGTTTCACTAGATCAGACTCTTATTCCTCGGCTGGATCGTGTCGAGACTTTGAAGCTGCACTGAAACTCACATCTGGACCTTCGACACGTTGGACTCCATTGAAGTCACTATATGGAGAAAATCCTGGAGTGTTTTCCTCATAAACCTTCATTTCTTTTCCACTGAAGAAAGAAAGACATGAATAGGGATGCTCCGATTGGTCGGACGCCGATCATGATCGGCCGATATTGGCTAAAAATAGATTGATCGGCAAACCCCAAAAGCGCCGATCACGTGACGTAAATAACTGGCGCGACTTTTTCCCACCTGCATGCGTGGGCACGGGCACACAACAGCCGAGTGGAGCTTGGCAGTGGCATCATGAGTTCTCCTTCACCGGAACGAATAGGGAGTCTCCCAACGGATTGAAGCGCGCGTCCGAGTGAAGACCGTGCACCGCGCGAGCCACAACAGAACGCGGGATCTGCGCCACTGATCGCTGCGGCAACGAGCACTTTGACCACTTGATAAAAAAAAAAAACATTTCAGCGCTAGATCGCCTCTTATTTAACAAATGAACAAAATGAATGCTCTGAGTTAACTGGAGATGTTTTTATTTATTTGTATTGGTACATTCGTGCCACGAGATGTTTCAAAAGTGGTGGTGGTATTTTTTTATTTTTGATCTGACGTAGTTGGTTCCTCAACTACATAAGACACAGATTATTTTATTTAATGCCATGTCAGCATTCAAATTTATTTTCCTGGCAAAAATTCAATTCTAAAAATACAAATATCATATAAATACAATGAAACAAAACAAAACAAGAAGTAATTTTATACAATATATATTTTTAAATGAACATATGATAAAAAATCCAAAACCTTTTCAGGCATAATCTCATTAAATATGTCCTTTAATGAAGTAACTTCATCAGACGTTCATATTAATAACAGAAAAAAACTTGCCATTGTTTTGTCCTTTTATCAGTAGCCAGTTTTGGTGTAACAAGTTGTACATTTTGTTGCCATTTAGTAAATGTAGTGGGTGTATTAAGAGGCTACAATTTCCAAATATGCCTAAGTGTAACTTGATCCCCTCCCATTAGGCTGATCTGATGTGTGTTGGTCTGTCTGACCCCTCTTTGTTTGGAATAATTTAATGTTACTCTGCCTTATTTGGGAAAGCTGGCCTTCAGTAGCCTTAAGACTCATCTCATTTTATAAATACAATTAAATAAACACATTTTGACAAATGGTGCAAACTCTGCTAGATTATAGATAAAAGATTCCCATTCCCCTGCCATTCTGTGATCGACAATCGGCAGATCATGATTTTGGTGATTGGTAATCGGTGATCGGCCCCAAAAATGCTGATCGGAGCATCTCTAGACATGAACATCTTGGATGACGTGGAGGAGAGTAAATTATCAGGAAATTTTAATTCTGAAGTGAACTACTCCTTTAAATTCACAAGGATTTAAATTCCAAATGAGTGGTTGATACTGAAAATCTAAGGTTCAGTGTGTCAGGATAGAAGTGCAGCATTATGGGAGTCGAGAGCGCTGATGGCTTGTATCTGTGAGGTTGTAAGATGTGCTGATGGTGAATGCTGTTCCTGCAGGGCGAAGGCGTCTCAGCGGTTGATCTCGCATGATGTTCACTCCAATACCTACAACTACAAAAGCACCTTCTCAGTGGAGATCGTTCCTGTGTGTAAGGTGAGATTCACACAACTGCTGCTTTAATGAGTCGCAGCGATGGGAACGGATTCTGGGAATCACTGTTGTCTACACAGACATATTGCACTTCAGTTTTATACTTTACTGTACGTTCACACCGCCGCCGACTTGAGCTTCCAAAGTGGCCGGAAGTCATTCATTTTCAATGGAAGCTGGCTTCTATCAGCTGCAAGGAGCGTCAAATCCCTCGGCGTCGCGTTTTGGCCGTTTTTACCGTCAATCAGAAAGTTGAAAGAAGCTCAACTTTATGGTAATGAGCTATGGTTCAGCGGCAAGCAGCGGCAAAACGCCAGAAACCAATCAGAATAAAGACGTCCTTCACTCTGGCTGATTCCGGAGAAACATATGATGTGAACTTTCGTTCCTACCAAAACATTAGTTCAGATAAAATGGAGGAGAAGCTGATAATCGCTGTTGCTGGGTTTCCTATCATATATGATATGACGTTGTTTGCTTACAGGGACCAGTTACAAAAGAACGAGGCATGGGATAAAATAGCAGTACCAAACACAACAACTTCTTGATTTTCCATAATGATCCAGTGAGACATTTGAGGATGAGCGCAACTTTTATTTGAAATATTTACGAACGCTCGTTTTAAGCGGGAATGCAATTCATTTGCTCACGGTGACAACAATTTGACCAATTGCACTAATGCAAATAATAGCCTAATGCAAATAATAATAATAATAGCTAATTATTATTTTTTCCTCCACCAAATGTGACCAAAACGGTTATAAAAATGCTGTCATTATAAAAGGTTTCTTCAATGTATTGCTTGTTTTTTCTGTTTATTACATTTCATGTTGTGACACTTCTCTTCTCCCTGCTACGTCAGAGCGTCCAAAGCGTCAACGAGCTTCCCCGTGCTTTTTGACAAGCGTCCTTGACAGAGCGGCCAGAGCTTCTTTGACGCTCAAGTCGGCAGCGGTGTGAACGTACAGCTACCAGTTTTTAGACACCCTCCATAATTTAACCATAGAATATCTGTGAGTTTCTTTTTGAGGAAGTTCATGGGTTGCTTACAGTTCATATCGGTATTTATGAGTTTCTGTCTGCTTATTTTAGGAAAATGTGCATCCAGTAATTTCAAACTGGACCTTAATTCCTGAAAAAATGTGGGAGAGCCTTCTGTGTGAATGCAAGCCACACTTTTGAAAGTAATGGCTGTATGTTGAGTTATTTTCAGAGGACAGTAAATATATTCTGCTATACACAGCACATTGACTACTCTCAAATATATCCAGGTCTCCACATTTCTATAGTGTTGTCCCTTGAGAAGATGCTAAAATGTTTGCTGAAATGTGAGGGGTGTACTCACTTTTGTGAGATACTGTAAATACACACACATGCATATATATATATAAGAAATATTTGCATGTATTTACTGTGTATATGTGTATTTGTATATATTAAATATTTTATATATAAATATTATTTGTAGGTCAAATATATATTTTTTCTTAAATATGTACATGCATGTGTGTGTGTATTTATATATACAAATTAAAAACACACAGTACACACACATTATGCAAACAAACATTTTATATTGCGATTAATCGTTTCACAGCCCTAGTATAGCTATTAGAATGAGTATTTCAGCTTATTCTGTCCTGTAGCTCTGCTCACACACACACACACACACACACACACACACACACACACTGGCAGATTTCACATGTTGTGCATAACTTGAGTCCCGTATGTGTCGTGTGTGTGACTGCAGGACAGTGTGGTGTGTCTGTCTCCACGGCTCGCCCAGAGTCTGGGTAACATGGGTCAGGTGTGTGTGTGTGTCCGGGTCTCCAGCTCCATACACCTGATGGACCCCAACACCCTGCAGGGTGAGTCACTGCCCGAACACAACACCACATCTCATCTCGTAGTGCTGACCCAGCAGGGCTCCCGATGGGGTTCTGGAAGGACAGATGCTGCTAATAATAGTGTTGTATTTAACAAATAAGCCAAATACTTACCAAATATAATAATGTAAAACTGCAGAAAGTTTTGTGTGATGGGTTGGGTTAGTGTAAGAGAGAGAATATACAGTTTGTAATAAACACATATCCAAGTATGTGAACTTGCTCTGCAGCAGCAGATCTAATACAGACCAAATGCAATGTTCATGGATATATGATCAGAAATATGGTTCTAATCAAACTGTCACGCATAATGGCCAGTTCTGTTGAGGATAGCGTAACACACGCTGTGTTTATATATATGTGTGTGTGATGTGGTGTTTCAGTTGCTGAGGTGGACGGAGGCACGTACTGGCGTCACCCGTTCAACAGCCTGTGTAGTCCTCGTCAGCTAGAGGAGTTCCTCATCATGGACATCGACATCATCAGAGACCAGAGGCTCGGAGCTGGCGCTGGCCTCACCTCCAATAAGGTACGATTGTGGAGATGATCTCAGTTAAAGCTCCTACACACACACGTTAACAAGGTGCCGTGAGCTGCTATCCGTCAGCTTACAGCAAGCTGTACTACTGAAGTGAATATATAAAAACGCTTGATGTTGAGGACTTGGGTTAGTAAATAGAATCAAAAGTGTGTGTGCGTGTGTGTTTGCAGCACACGCTGGCTGAGGTCTGGGTCCAGAAGACGTCAGAGATGGACTCGGGTCAACAGTATCACTGCAGGACTTTCCTGGGTCACCTTCTGAACATCGGAGACCTGGTCATGGGGTCCGTTTACATGCTGCACGTCACTGATTTCACACACAACACATCCCATACACTGATTGTAACACGCTTTTGTTTTTATACCTCAGCTTTGATTTTGCCAATGCCAATATCAACGATGAGTACCTCAACAAAATGAACCCTCACCATGTTCCTGATGTGGTAAGACCGTCATCACAACTCTTCATCACACACACACACACACACACACACACACACACGACGCTTCATCACACACACGCACGACTCTTCATCACGACGCTTCATCACACACACGCACGACTCTTCATCACACACACGCACGACTCTTCATCACACACACGCACGACTCTTCATCACACACACGCACGACTCTTCATCACACACGCACGACTCTTCATCACACACACGCACGACTCTTCATCACGACGCTTCATCACACACACGCACGACTCTTCATCACACACATGCACGACTCTTCATCACACACACACACACACACACGACGCTTCACACACACGCACGACGCTTCATCACACACACGCACGACTCTTCATCACACACACGCACGACTCTTCATCACACACACACACACGACTCTTCATCACACACACACGACTCTTCATCACACACACACACGACTCTTCATCACACACACACGACTCTTCATCTCACACACACGACTCTTCATCACACACACAACTCAGAATATGAAGAGAAAGAAATGAACAGATTGATTCATCAAGGATGCATTACATGTATCTGTAGCAAAACCCCAGGTAGACGATGAAGCGTACTGATGTTTCCAGAAGACTTTATTTCGGCCTTGTTCTGAAACGCAAATCTACTTTTCCTTTCTTATACCTTTTCTTCATGAAACACTGTAAGAGCTACAGGACAGATAAATGGCACAAAATTAGCTCATACAAACATAAACATTAGGCCATATTGACCGTACGAATAACCATTCATAAAAACCTTTCCGTGACGTTACCCCTGTCAGTATTAACAATGCTAAAAAGCTTATGTTAGCATGACTTCACACGACACAAGTGAAAACAATACATTTAAACACTTCTTCACAGTTGAATAGATTAACTTGCGTATTACTGCACATAAACATTAAACAAATCAAACACACAATACCTTGTTCCCGTTCCAGCTCGGCGCTGAATTATCCCTTTAAGAGCGTTATACGATTTCAGAGCGAAGTGTTTTTCCTCCTTACTCCCGTGTGTGCGTCTCACTAACTCGTCCCCCTTTAGATGCGAAATTAACGTTCCACTAAGAGGCGCCAAAATAAAGGACCCATAATATGAATGTACATTCCTGTTCATTAATTAATCCTGCGCTGTCTAATATTTTTTCTAACTTTGAACCAGTTTCACCAGCGCAGCTGGCAGATATTGTCTCTAAAATGAACGGAGGTAGCTGCAGACTGGATGTTCTACCTACTCATCTTTTTAAAGATGTTTTTCCTACTGTGAGTTCTAGCCTAACAGCTATAATTAACAGTTCTCTAATGAACGGAGTGGTACCCAATAGTTTTAAACATGCAATTCTTCATCCCTTGTTAAAAAAACCTAACTTGGATCATACAGTATATCACAACTATAGGCCAATTTCTAAATTACCTTTTATTTCGAAAATTTTAGAGAAAGTGGTCTATTCACAGTTATATTCAGATCTGAATACTTATAATATTTTAGATACATTCCAGTCAGGCTTTAGGACCTGTCATAGTACAGAATCGGCACTGCTCAAGGTCACTAATGATGTATTATTATCGCTGGACTCTGGATCACATGTTGTTCTGGTTTTATTGGATCTGAGCGCTGCCTTCGATACAATAGATCATGAAATTCTTCTCAATCGCCTGGAGTGTTGGGTTGGTGTGCAGGGTATAGCTCTTCAGTGGTTTGCTTCGTATTTAAAAGTCAGTACAGTTGCTGTGAATCTGGGAGACTTTTCTTCCACATTGGCCCCTTTAGTTTGTGGTGTCCCTCAGGGGTCGATTTTGGGACCGTTGCTGTTTTCGCTCTACATGCTTCCTGTAAGCAGTGTTTTTCGAAAGTATAGCATTTCATATCATTGCTATGCAGATGATCTCCAATTTTACTTTCCTGTGAGGCTAGATAAAACCTGTTCGTTGGACAAAGCACAGGAATGTTACAGTGACATTAAACTCTGGCTATCTAGCAGCTTTCTCCAATTAAATGAGAGTAAAACTGAGGTTTTGATTGTAGGCTCTCCCCTCTCATCTTGCTTTCCTGATCATTTGGGTTCTTTATCCCTAAAGACTGAGAATCATGTAAAGAGTTTAGGGGTAATCATGGACTCATCACTTAACTTTAAGAAACAGATTGGTGCTGTTGTCAAAGGAAGCTTTTTTAACCTGAGATCAATTGCTAAAGTAAATCATTTTTTATCTAGTGAGGATTTAGAAATTGTAGTTCATTCTTTTATTACATCTAAGCTTGACTACTGCAATTCTTTATATATCGGTTTCCCCCCGACTCTTCTTGTCCGCCTACAGTGAGTGCAGAATGCAGCGGCAAGGCTTTTAACGGGGTTTCGAAAGAGAGAACATATTACTCCGGTACTGCAATCCCTACATTGGCTACCGGTCAAATTTAGGATTGATTTTAAAATTCTCTTGTTTGTTTACAAGGCATTGTCAGGCCTTGCCCCCCAGTACATCAGTGATCTTATAGTTCCTTACTCTCCTTTTAGAGTTCTCAGGTATAGTCAATAGATAATAGTCTCCCATTCCATGTGAGGTCAGCTCCATCGATTACAACTTTTAAGTCTTATTTAAAAACGTATTTATTTTCTTTAGCTTTTGAATAAAGTATGTCTGTTTTGTTGTATGACTTTCATGTTATTATTCTGTAAAGCACTTTGGGGCAACGTCTGTTGTTTAAAAAATGTGCTATATAAATAAAGTTGCTTGCTTGCTTGCGATAATATTAACAGAGGAAACTAATAGAATAAAACTCTGAAGTGTTTACCTTCTTTACACTTTCCTTAGAGTTCGTTACAGTATCAAACGTGACAGTAAAGACATTTATAATGTTAGTACAAAATATTCTATTTCAAATAAATGCTGTTCTATTGAACATAAAAGAATCCTGAAAAATTAAATGAATGATGGTTTCCACAGAAGTAAGAAGCAGCACAACTGTATTCAACACTGATAATAATCATAAATGTTTCTTGATCATCAAATCATCATATTATAGTGATTTCTGAAGGATCATGTGACACTGAAGACTGGAGTAATGATGCTGAAAATTCAGCTTTGATCACAGGAATAAATTACACTTTACTGTATATTCACATAGAAAACAGATGATTTACACTGTAATAATATTTCACAGTTTTTACTGTATTTTTGATCAAATGAGTGCAGCCCTGGTGAGCAGAAGTGAAACCTCCACTGTGCCGTAAAATATTCAAAAAAACATCGCACTTGAAATCTGAACATACCGTACGTTTTCAGTCAGTTTATCATGCTTTTACCCGAAGTGAGTTGCATTGAAGATCTCCATGAACTCTTGTGTCCTGAGCCACGCTGTGCTGTTCGAGCGGCAGGAACACGTTACCCGTGAGCTGATCATGTGCTGCTGGTGTTCAGGTGCTGATCAAGAAGAGCTACGACCGCATGAGGAGAGCGAGGAACCGAGTGTGGAAACTGAGGGAGCTGGAGCGCGAGAGAGACGCGGCGGACACCGACGACGAGAGGTCAGGCACAACACACTCCTGTCGGCCGTTTACACATTTACATGACCACACGCATAATCAGGTTAAGAGCGTTCACCGTTAGTTCATGCATTAACTTAAGCCAACAAATGACACCTTATTGTAAAGTGTTGCCTAAATATTAATCTGCAGTATTGACAAGAAATGGAGAAAATCACTTGTCTTGATTACTTCGATAAGTTTAAGATACTGACAAACGGGAAGCACTCTTTCTTCTGTTACTTTAT
The DNA here is from genome assembly GCF_051911475.1 of Siphateles boraxobius. Taxonomy (NCBI): domain Eukaryota; kingdom Metazoa; phylum Chordata; class Actinopteri; order Cypriniformes; family Leuciscidae; genus Siphateles; species Siphateles boraxobius. Next base: position 1,881,910 of record NW_027509019.1, on the reverse strand, counting down.
TTTTCCTTTAATTAATTTAGTTTACTTAATTATTTACTGGCATGTAGCCTTAAGGCGAGACACTACAGATGAATAGGGTATTTTTTTTAACTATCAGATATCACCATGAAACTTTGCCAGTTGATTGCCTACATTAAGATGAGAAAAAAATGTATTACAAGTTTTCTGTAATTTCTTGTTTAAATATGCAAATGAGACATTATCTAATTAAATATGCACTAATTTGCATATATTTTAAAAAAAAATCTGAGTATTGAATAAAGCCAGGTTCAAAATTAAAAATTCATTGTGTTCACATATTAGATGGGGAAAAAATTACAGAGGGATTTATGGATATCTACTTTTGTTATCCTGTAAATCAGAATATACTGCCAAAAGCCTTAAAAAAATGATTTTCGACATGTTTTTTGGAATAAAATGTTATATAAATCAGGCTAGGAATAATATATTTACAATCCCTCTGTAAATGTCTTCATAATATAACTAGGTACAAGAATGGAAAGTTTGGTGTATATAGGTGCTACTGAAGTGGAGATTTTGGACTTGGAGTGAGAGAGAACAGTCATTTTGAGAAAACGGGCTTTAAAGATTTAGCATCAGCCAATGAGATTGCGCATTTAGAGTAAAATCCCCCCTTTTACTTTCGCGATTGGTTGCTGATAAAAAGGAAATGACCATATTTGGATCCGACAGCATTGTTCAGGAGAGAGAGAGCTTTCTAACGGTGTGCGTGATGATAGGGTGCTGATCGCGGAGCAGAGGGATGATTTATAACGACAACTTTTGATGAATTTATGAGAAATCCACAGACGCAAACAGACAAAGTGTAGTAAAATAAAGACCTAAATGTGTATTTCGGACTTTTTTTCACCACAAGTCTGAAAGAAGACATGTTATTGAAGACAAATATCCCAAAATCTCAAAATTGACCAGTGAAAAAAAACAACGATGTTTTTGCCTGCCGTGTCTCGCCTTAATTAAACATTTTATATAATTCAGTAGAAATAAAGGAGTCTGTTCAATAGCAAATTGGTTTTTCCCGTGTTGTTGAAATGATCAAGTGTATAGATATACATTTGAGCCATAACAAAACTCCAATATAATTGAAACGTCATGTTTGTTTCAGAATGGAAATCAATCATTCTTTCCAAATCAACTTTTGTTGCCTGTCTGATTATGACTGTTTCTCATAGACAATACAATGAATTCCTGGAGGACCTGGAGGAAGATGAGGTCCTGAGGAAGAACGTCAACATCTTCAGAGGTGATGAACCCGTCAGCCCTGGCGTATCTCTTGAGTTAATGTTCTCACTGTACTCATATTAGTCTTGTTCCCTGTACAGATGCTTCAAAGATCCCTGTGGAAAGCGACACGGAGGATGACGGCGCTCCCAGGATCTCTCTGGCCGAGATGTTGGAGGAGCTGAGCCTGAGTGACGCCACCGGTGGAGAGGGGGCCGATATGATGACGGACTCATGAACTCACGAACTAGCACACACACATCAGACACGTGTGAAGGATGAATTCTCAGTGTCTTGACTGTGTCTTCAAGAGAATGGCATTTCCTTAGTGAATAAAATATCTTAACCCAGTGGCTGTGTCTGTATGACAGGTGGTTGAAAAATAGGAGGGATGGTTGACCCAAACACTAAAATACTGTTTACTTTGTCATTAAAAACTGGTAACACTTCATGAGGTTCATTAGTTAACATTAGTTCATGTATTAACTAACATGAGCAATACATTTGTTACTGTATTTGTTAAAGTTAGTTTATAAAAATAAAGCTGTTCGTGTTAGTTCACAGTGCATAAACTAATGTTAACAAGATTTGAATAGATTTGAATTCATTTAACAAAGATGAATAAATGCTGTAGAAGTGCCGTTCATTGTAACTAATGTAGTTAACTAATGAACCTTATTGTAAGGTGTTACCTCAAAACCTAATGACTTTATGCTGTGAAAAACACAGAAAATTAATTAATGATTATACAGTTGGTTGAATGCAGTACACAGTGACCGACTTAAGCACACAAGATTGTAATAAATACTTGCAATTTGCTGATCATTTTGATAACCCAATACAGAAGGAATTGCACAGTATAATTGTGGCAGTTACCACTAATGTCCCGTGTGCCTGGTCCATTAATACCAATGGCCTTGGAAACAACTGTCTCTCTAAACCAATTTAATTTATATTTTGTTACATTATTCACATTATTCAGTTACTTTCCACCTTGCTCTCCCTCTAGTAAACAAGACGATAGGGGTGGAAAGTAACTAATTACAAATTCTTTCGTTACAGTACTTGAGAAGAAAGTAAAAAAAAAAAGAAAAGTAAAATCTAGAGTATAATTAAATTTTGGTATTAATTTTTATTCTACTCAAGTATAAGTTAAATTATTATTCAACTTCGCTACATTTATTTTTCACCACTGACTGAATTCTTGCTCATTAGTTAGCTTTCTGTATTTTGTTAAAGTTTTTTCAACAAGTAGCTTCACTTTATTGTTTGCCTTCTCTTCAGTCATTTCTGGTATATATCTTATTATTTCTCTTGCAGTTGCAGCTCTGCTGGATTCTGCTGTGACATAAAGAAAAAAATATGTCCATTTTGGATCAAATGAGGAGATGGTAGATCACTTTACTTGTCCAGGAGGTGCTGTCTGGCTAGACCTGGCTGTGTGTTGGGCCCCTTTCTTCTTTTCATAATTAGCTGTAAAGACATAACATCACATATTAGTCTACATAATATACATGATTCAGGGAAATTTGACATAAATGCAGTGCTTTAAGTGGGCCGGTACGCGCCGGTACTCAGTACCGCCACTTCCAAATATAGCTCTTGAGCGTACCGCCACCTCTCCGTGCGCCCAGAACGTGCTTTTAGCGTACCGGTATGCTCATTTGCACATCTGTTTTAATCCTTTGGCTTTGCTGTCGCTTTTCAGAGCGCCCTTCACAATGCACGCTTCCTAATTCGTCCCACCGAGAGCAGAGACTACATTACCCATACACCCTTGAGTTTTACAAGTGAAAAGAGCATGCGTCGCTTTTGCCGCTGTCAGTAGCTACGTTTACATGGACACAATCGGAATGAAATCAATAGCTACGATTGATGAATGTGAACACGGTGTTTACATGAATGATAAATAAATTAATCGGGTTGATGTGCTCGTTTATATGTCACAAGTTTCAAATCGGATCTGATTTTTTGACATGCACAAACTGCACGAATATATTACCCGCTGTTCGTGTCTAAATATTCTCCTCTATTGGTTCTTTATTTGTTTTAAACAGCAGACGTAATATTAATTCGTCTCTGGTCATAATTTAGAGCATATTAACCGTTTTGCCGTGCTGATCACGAAGTAAAAATGCCCCTCCCCGCGGCCAAAACCAGACGTCTGTGGACGAGAATCCACAACAAGGACTAGTGGGACGTTGTCCTGCTTCACTTCACATACGCGCGAGTAAAATGAGAATTTTAGAATGACGGGAAGCTTATTAATATGACACTTTATTCAACAGGAAAAACAGCTCGTTCCGCGCGTTATACTCATTATGTTTATTCAACGTCATTGCACATGTGCAGTCCTTTCAGTTTTGGTTTTCAATGTTTACATGTTCTCTAGATCGGATTACATAAGGGATAAACCACCCCTTTCAATCCGATCGAGCCGTAAATCCGATTATAAGTGTCTATGTGTCAATCATGGTGTCAACTCAACGTGGTCCGGAGAGGGTGTGTGAAACGGGTAAAGAAATTAATGGACCATAGCAAGACTCATGTTTATGTTCTACTGTTCTATGGTTATTATGTTATTATGTTTTATAATTTATTTTATGTAGCCTACATTTTGTTCAAAATGTTTTCAATACCCTTTTGCACATTTTATTTATGTTCAGTAGCTCTTTCTAGCTCAAGCAAATCCACAATTAAATTATTTTTTATAAGGTCGTCTGTTGACTGTAAATATATATATATATATATATATATATATATATATATATATATATATATATATATATATATATATATAAACCCCTTCAGTATAGTTGTCAGGGAGGAGGGTAGTCAGCAAAAAAAAAAAAAAAAATTAATAATAGAGTACCGGCACCTCTTTTGGGCCACTTAAAGCACTGCATACATGGACTAATCAACATGGCTTATGTGTTGCAGGATACTTCGAATAAAATAGTAAACTAAATTAATACAGACAACAAACAACATAACTTTTTGATCACATTCATAGATCAGATGAAATGTCACTTTGCCACTTCTAGTCATGAGTAAGTAATGTAATTCGAAGTGATGTAAACTAATGTTACTATTATATGTCAGGAAAACCATGAGATGCATATTAAACTACATAGCATCAGTAATAATTTCAAGGAAAACACTGTGAGAATGAGTTCAAATCGAGACTTTTAGCGTTTTTAAAGAATTTTTAGAACGACGCCTACAGTTCATCCGACAGGATGTTCGCTAATCTACTCACCACAAATGTGACTACTAAATTCCCGCGATTTAGTTAAATACCTTCTCCTCCATGGATTTCGATGAAATGTCGTCAGTACCAAGATAAAAGGTATATATTCATGTCCACCTACCTTTCATTAGTGTCCAAAAGCTTAGAAGAAGCCCACCGACTGGTTGAAAGCCACTCAAATTTTTCGGGAGTTGCGGTGAACTGAAAACACCTCAGGGCTGAAAGCTCGAAATGTCTAATGCTTCCGGGGGTTATACTTCTCATAGTTACTGTCGTATTCAGGAAAAACATACTCCCACCAGGCGGCGAGGAGTGGATATTGCATGACTTACATATTAACAGTACCACGCAGTTTGGAACAAATTATTGAGACAGAATGTTCACCGCGCACAGTTGCTATGTCAATAAACCTAGTACGTGAGGATCTTAAAATATTTAAAGTTAAAAAGATCATGCATTCAGTACTAGTTGATAGGGAATGTGAAGGTGATATCACGCCATGTTGCATTATGGGTCCGCCGCCATAGTTACAGGATCGCGCCCTATCCCGCTCTACCCCGCTGTATTTGAATTCGTGTGTTGGAGGCTGTGTTTAGATTTTCTGTCGAAATTTTAATAAACTTCAATATGGTTGGTCAGTGCTGCTCGATCAAGAACTGCCATAGCAGGTCACACAATCGTTCAGGGAGGAAACTGAACAACGGAATCTGTTTTTCAGCTTTCCTTCTTGGAAAAACAACAAGGGACGCAGGTCCAGGAGCTGACGAGAAGACGCCGGATCGCATTCATAATTTCATATATGTTTTTTGTGTAAAAAAGTGAAGTTGTAAATTAACTAACTAGAGCTGTCAGATAAATGTAATTAAGTAAAAAGTACAGTATTTCTTCCTGAGATGTACTGGATTAGATGTAGAAAGCTGCATGTAAATAAAATACTCACGTAAAGTACAAGCACTTTAATTTTTTACAGTACAGTAAGTACTTAAAAGGTATGTAATAGGAATGTAAAAGGTATGTACTTAAGTACTTAAGTACAGTACTTGAGTCAATGTACTTAGTAACTGTCCTCCACTGCATACTACGTTTGTTAAAAGTTGTACAAAGCAAGAGGTGGTGTATTGTATATTTCTTGATGACTAGTAGGATAGTTGATGAATAATGTTTGATTTGTGGTTCATGTTAGCAGATGATAAAGCCAGGCCACATTGCATGAATCAAATTATATTTATTTTGTTTTCAATTAACAATTTGCTTTGATATTCTGTGCAACTTTTTATAGTCTTTTTAAAATGTTTGTGAATCAAGTTTTTATATAACTGTTTAATAAATACATTAAGTGACAGTCTTGGGCTGCTAAATCATATGGATCAACGTTGTTTATCGCGGACAGTTTGTCCAAATAACGATTTTTGGCAGTGGCATTTACTTTTTCCCGGTAAGGTCCCTTCTCTTTTTCTTTCAGCTTCTCAATTTCTTCCGTTCTTCTTCAATTTTACCTCGTTTTAGCCAAACACACCCACTATTAAATGTCATTGCAACGGCCGGCGAAAAGGTAAACAGAGATCGTGCCTGTAAACATGGCACCCAGGTCCCATAATGCAACTCTACGTGACGTACCTTCACATTCCCTATAAGGATTGATACAATTCATATAATTGTTAAAAAGTTAAAATCTGTCATGTGTACAAAGGGTAACAATTGTAAGAGGAATGTGTAAACGTTATATTTATTACTTTATTTTGTAGTGCCTAACTTAAGGGTAAAAGTCTTAATCTGTGATTTACAAAGTGATCTTAATCTATGAGCCTGTGATTGATTGCTTTTGTCTCCACCCAAGTTCCCGGGAAATCATCTTGGTTACTTACGTAACCTTGGTTCCCTGAGAAGAGGGAACGAGTATTGCGTAAGGCTAGCTTACGCTATGGGAAAACTCTTTTTCTCGAGAATATTTAAACCAAATTTTTAAAACGCAGTGCAGCTGCACAGCAGACCCAGGTGTTTCTGATAAGCCACGCCCCCTTGTTATCTTGTTTAGCTTGTTTGCCTTTGTATTTAAAGGGGTGGTAAAACACATTTTTTCAAAGGGTTGATTGTGTTTGTGGGGTGCACTGTAACATGTGTTCATGCTTCGTTTTTAAAATGTTTTATTATTTTTCATATATTTTACCTTTATTCTACACTTTTCTTTTTCCTCCTTGTAAAAACGGTCTGATGGTTTCCGGGTTCTACGGAGCCAGTCCCTCAAAACTACGCAATGGGCTCAGATTGCTTAGCTGGCCCAGTGTGTTGTGATTCGCTAACCGCCTAATGTGCACATTTTCCGGAAACGTCACACCCCGTACCTTTACCGGTAGTTTGTGCTTTGGTTTATAAATGATGGCGTCAATAAAACCATACCAATTGAGCCCGAATCGGACCCAGAGAATGTTAGTGAAGATGATCGAGCAGAACCTGTTCAAGAACGGCTGTTAAACAACGTTTCAGAAAGGTTTGTTTTTTGTTGTCTCCTTACTTTTTAGATACGCTGTTATTTAATTGTACTAATTATTATAGTATTACAAAAAATAAGCTTCATAAACTAGAATTTCATATAATCGGTCTAACAGATTATACTACAGTCCTCAAAGGGATTCTTTTGAGTAAAGACTGCGGATCTATATATCTTATACCAATATATATCGACTGGGGAACAACTCAAAGGGATTTCATGGTTGAATTATCAACGCACTCTAACTCTTCTTAATAAGGAAAGTTATGTTTCTATGTTTCTTACTTACGACTTTTGCCGTGAATGCGATACGAAACAGTGTCGATCGTTGATACAACTTTCTCTTCCGCATTCAGCTGATGCGTGAGCATTTTCCACCTCGCACTCAATGCAAAGTTTGGGCTACTCGTTTACCCGGAGTGGTCTAGCTTCACACACAAACTTGCTTGAAAAGGAAAGTTGTTTGGTAAATTGCCAAACAAACTCAATCAGCTGTTTCCCGTTTCTGTGGATTACCCTGGGCACATCGCTACATATCAACAATGCATGCCATATACCTTCTGCTTTGTACTGTTTTCCTACTAATGACTTTTAATATTACTGCATTTTATACCGTTTCATTTCACCAAGTCCCTGACAACATAAAAGGCTTACATCCTGAACTCTCCTATATTGCACCTATGCATTTTTCGTGCACTGCGGTATACCAGCCATACCAGCCAGTCATTAAATATAATTTTCTTTTTTGTAATATATATCTTTGTGTTTTTAGTAAAAATGTCATGGAAAGCTTTAATGTTTTAATATCAACTGGCCAACCTCATAATCATGATCCTCACAGTTCCAAAGCTGTTAGATTAAAACATCGTCTTTTAATAATTATACTTCTTTTGATGTCAGGTAACATTAAGTCAAATCCTGAGCCTACACCTCCATGTATTAATTTACCTACCCCATCTGATTTCAAAGAACAAAATGGTCTTGGCTTCCTCCACTTGAATGTTAGAAGTCTTGTGCAAAAAATGGACTTAGTTAGGGTCTGGGTGTCAACTTCAGACCCTGATGTTTTGGTTTTATCTGAGACTTGGTTGAAGAAATCTGTCTCTGATTCTTCTATCCATATTACTGGTTATAATTTATTTCGTAGTGATCGTAAAAGTAAGGGCGGCGGTGTTGCCATTTACATTAAAACCAGGTTTAATTGCAGAGTAACTAAATCTATCTCTTGTCCTAAAATATTTGAGTTTTTGTTTATTGATATTTCTTTCTCTTCCACATCACTCCTTACTGTCATTGCCTGCTATAAGCCTCCTTCTGGTGCTAAGGAGGCCTTAAATTTTCTGGCTGATGTATTAGTCGAATTACGGGATCGGGAATTTGTGCTAATGAAAGATTTGAACTCCGACTGTCTCAAAAATATCTGTAATGAGCTAAATCTTACCCAGCTTGTTTCCTCCCATACCCGTCCTAATAGAAAATTCCCAGATAAGTCAAATTTGATAGATCTAATACTAACCAATACTCCTCAGAAATATACAGGAATAGGGGTATTCTCTAACGAAATCAGTGACCACTGCACCGTAGCATGTGTTAGGGACACCAAGCTCCCTAAATTCAAGCCTCACATCCTCATTAAAAGAAATTTTAAAAAGGTTTGAAGGACAAGCCTTTTTACATGAATTAAACATCTGTGATTTCTCTAGAATTAGTCTTAGACCGGATATAAATGTACATGGAACTACTTTCATTCACTCTTTCTCTCGATTACTGATAAACATGCCCCCCTAACGTGCTATAGAATTAAAGGGCGTGATAACCCCTGGTTTTCCAATGAACTGTCTTCTCGGATTCATGAGAGAAATGCAGCCTGGGTCTTAGCAAAGACCACAAACCACCAATCTGACTGGACTAATTTTAGGTATCTTAGGAACAAGTTCACTTACCTTATAAGAAAGTGCAAATCTGACTTCTACCTCAAATCAATGTCCTCAAACCTAAATAATCCATCTAAATTTTGGAAGACGATAAAATCCCTTGAAATTCCTTCCAGTGAATCTGCTCTCCCTAAGCATATAGTTAAAGATACTTATCAAATCTCAAACAAGAATGATATTGTTAATGCTTTCAATGACCATTTCATTAAGGCAGGGGATATATTTGAACAATCATATCCTGAAGAAGTCTCACATAGACATTTTTCCTCACCTCTCCAACACAATTTACCTGCTTCTCTTGTCAGTGAGGGATTCGACTTCAAACTCATTGCCTCATCTGCAGTGCTTAAGGCTCATAAGGAAATTGATACTAGGAAATCAGCCCGTCCTGATGGTCTAGACCCTGCTTTACTGAAACTATCTGTACATATAATAGCAGAACCTATTACATACCTTTTTAATTGGTCCCTGTCTTCAAATGAATTACCAGATGTTTGGAAATCAGCTCATGTGCTGCCCCTGTTGAAAGGGGGGGATTCCTCCATTCTCGATAATTACCGCCCAATTTCTAAATTGTCTGTGCTTGCCAAGGTCCTAGAGTCTTTAGTAAACACCCAACTTAAGGGCTTCTTGCAAAATTATAACATACTTTCCCCGGCACAATCAGGCTTTAGGGCCAAGCATAGCACCATTACTGCAGCTACTAAGGTGCTTGATGACATCATCTGTGACCTTGACAATAAGATGAGCTGTGCTGCCCTGTTCATCGACTTGTCAAAGGCCTTTGACTCAGTTGATCACTGTATTATGCTTATGAGACTCCAGGACATTGGCTTGGGCACTAAGGCAGTTGACTGGTTCAGAAACTATCTTGCCAACAGAACTCAAACTGTAGTTTTCGATGGGCATAGTTCTGCCCCACTGAGGGTCTGGCGAGGTGTCCCTCAAGGGTCTATCCTTGGTCCAGTCCTATTTACTATTTACATAAGCACCATTGCCTTTGTAGCAGAAAATGGCAAAATACACCTCTATGTGTAATGGTTATGAGAATGTGTACAGTCAGAAAAGTTCATTATATGTAATTCTGTGTGTTAAAAAGAGGAAAATAAGCAATTTGCTTTAATTCAGAGAAGTACTTAAAAAAGGGGTGAAGAACACATCATAATTCATGTAAATATATAGAATATTGGTAAGAGTAATAGCACTGTGATTTCCTGATTCTATTAGCGATTACTTTGGTCTTCAAGTTAAAGAGTCATAAGATGATGCATTAGCACAATAACGTGCCAAAAACTTTATTATTTAAAAGTTACCCTGCTCATTTATTGTTGTACCTTGTTTTCATGTGGTTGCTATTCAAAGTTTGCGTTTAAGAGTTCGCCTGTTGATCGGGAATCAGTTGATTATGCCTGATGTATCGCAAGGGAAGCGTGTTGCGCCTGCTCGTCCATTATTACACTGGACGTGAGGGAAGTAACACCGTGTCCTGTGTCTTATTACTCATTATTCCCCTTTTCCAGGGGTGTAACATTTTCTGGAGGCCCCGCTGGGATTGAGTGAAGCAGGGTCCGACTTCTGCCAAGACGGACGTCCTAAGCTCTCATTCAGTCCCCTTCAACTTACCCAGGCAGGCGACATCGAGTGGATAATACGGTGGCAGTTCGACTGTCTACAACCAAAAGCAAAAGCAATCTGAGATGAACCCAAGGTACCAGGAGTGCTTCTGTCAAAGTTAAGCACACAAGTTACTGCTGCTACTGAACACTAGATCGTTGCCGCAAGAAAAATGGAGTCCGTTGAAGTAGAGACATTGCAGTTGGAAATAATAGGACTTTTGTGTACACTGCCAGTAGAAAGCCTAAAAGAACTGTGTGATTTTTTAATCCTTGCTGGGCCAGAATTGGAGCATGTGGCAGGAAAGAACAGAACATCACTCATCTTAATGATAAGTAACCATCTGCAAAGCGAAGAAACTTGAAGATTTGGGAATGGCGATGCTCCTCTGCCTTAAAGACAAAATAATTGAGCTACAGGCTGGTCAGCAGCTGACCATGCAAGTGAGCCTCAAGCATCACCAAATAAAAACCCAAATCAGCCTGATGACACACAAGACAATGCACCAACAGAAAGCAGATCTCCCCAGGTACAGGTACCACAAAATGTTAAAGGTGAACAGGGGGTCCAGGCCACTAAACCTAGCCACAGAATGGCAGCCTCAGGTTTATCACTGGATCACATCCCTCCTCCTTGGCACAAAGAATTTAAAATATCTGGACAAATTGGGGAACCAGGACAGAAAGATCGTCTCCCGTTTTCCAGCTTAGCACGGCAGATCGAGCATGGTCTTCTCAAAGGGCTGCCAGAGACTGAGATTGTTGATGCTGTCATAAGAGCCATTGTTCCTGGGATACAGTTGCGCAGTTATTTAGAGGGGAAAAGTGACCTAACACTGCCCACCCTGAGAAGGATACTCCGTTGTCATTACCAAGAAAAGAGTGCAACAGAGTTAAATAAACAGCTGTCTTCTGAAGTCCAGAGCATGAAAGAGACACCTCAGAGCTTCCTTATTCGCGCTCTAGATTTAAGACAGAAGATTCTGTTTGCCTCACAAGAATCTGAGTCAGGCCTAAAATATGATCAAGTGCTCGTGCAGAACATGTTCCTCCACACAGTTATGACCGGCCTGCAGAACGATAACGTAAAACGTGACCTTCATCAGAAAACTGGCATTTCTGATGAACTCTTGTTTGAGGAACTAAATATTTCCTGTGCTTATGAAAGTGAGAGGCAGGATAAGAAGAAGATGACAGCACCACAGCGGCCTGTAACCATTCATGCTGCTCATTCTGACCAGATTCCAATTGAGAAAAAGGAAAAGACAAGCCAGCTGAGTCAAAGTAAGAATAAGGTTGATATTCTTTCAGAACTGCAGATGAAAGCTAACATGACCCTCCTGAAAGACCTTAAAGCTTAAGTGTCCTCTATTAAAGAGTCTATGCAGCAGCCCTCTTTCCAACAGCTGCAGCTGCACCCAAATCCACCATCAGGACTAGATGGCATCTCACCTCAGCTGACATCAGGCTACAATGACCCACCAATGACATACAGAGCAACCCCAGCACCTGCATCACAACAAGGATATCTTCAATCCCCTGCCATGCAACACAGGTACCCTCAAAACTCTGCAGCACAGCACAGCTAACCTCAGGTTCCTGCAGCAGAATATGGCTACCCTCGAGCCCCTACAGTACAGCACAGATACCCTCTACCGAACCAAAGGTATGACAACCAACACTCTCATCCCCCAGCTACACTGCGATATGGGAGGAGATGCTATGGCTGTCAGCAGGAAAATCTGGAAGACTGCACTCACTGCTTAAGCTGTGATTTTCTGATTCTATTAGTGATTACTTTGGTCTTCAAGTTAAAGAGTCATAAAATGATGCATTAGCACAATAACGTGCCAAAAACGGTATTATTTAAAAGTTACCCTGCTCATTTATTGTTGTACCTTGTTTTCATGTGGTTGATATTCAAAGTTTGCATTTAAGAGTTCGCCTGTTGATCGGGAATCGGTTGATTATGCCTGATGTATCGCAAGGGAAGCGTGTTGCGCCTGCTCGTCCATTATTACACTGGACGTGAGGGAAGTAACACCGTGTCCTGTGTCTTATTACTCATTCCCCTTTTCCAGGGGTGTAACATATGCAGACGACACAGTACTATATTGTTCCGCCCCCACCCTACCTCAAGCTTATCATTCACTACAGCAATCTTTTAATTTATTACTGGCCACTTTCATTGATCTTAGACTGGTTTTAAACGCTGGTAAAACTAAGGTGATGCAGTTCACAAAGTCTCGCACAGTACCCGCATCAACCGCCCTTGCCATTTCCACACTGGATGGGAAGTGTGTTGAAAATGTTTCATCTTATAAATATCTTGGTCTGTGGATTGATGAAACGCTAACCTTTAAAGTTCATATTGATAAATTAGTGAGAAAGCTGAGAGTGAAGCTTGGTTTTTATTTCAGAAATAAATCCTGTTTTATTCTCCAAGCTAGGAGGAAATTGATCAGTGCCACTTTCTTGCCAGTGTTGGACTATGGGGATGTTTTTTATATGCATGCTGCCTCTACCACGCTGCACACAATTGACACAGTCTACCATGGTGCATTACGGTTTATTACGAATGCCAAGTCATGTACATGTCGCTGGCCTTTAACAACTGTGGTAACGGGTAATCCCCCAGACTCACAAACACATGAGGCTCAAAAACAGTTTACTCTTTTATTGCACAGTTACTAAAATTTACATAGAAGACTCACGGCAGCCCAACCATAAACATGCAGTCCCATCACAAGCATCCCCAACTGGCAAGCAGAACTAGATTAATAGATGCAGGTAAATAATTTATCTAGGTGAATACGCTATAAATATACGTGTCCACGGCACGTCACACAATGATACATTCAAATACCGAAAGAGCACAGCAATTCATGATTAAACAGCACAGCAATTCATAATTAAACCCACACACAATGATCAGATTACACTACACATTATATTCAGTTCAGCTCACCAAACGTTCCTGTCCACTCTGCGTTTACAGCTGGGCCGACGAGTCACGCAGACAACACAAAAATACAATGAAATAAGTCCGCTGGTTGGCTTCCCGCAAGCCGACCAGAATTTAAAAAGAATAATCCAGAGGATGCCCTTCGATGTAGCCGGTAACTGCACCGTCGGCGCTGGGTATTCCGCAACAAGTCCAGATCAGGGCGGATCCTTCCCTGGAATGTACTTCGGAGGTTCAGCGGACACCGCTGTCAACGCTGCATCCGGCGGAGTTGATTAACGCTTCCAGCATTCTTCCCGATCACGTTGTTGACGGCTGATGTAATCCTGCGCTGCAACGGACAACAAACATTCATGAGCCACCCGCCACTTCGTCTTCCCACTGACTAACACATAGCAAGTCAGGCTCCAGAAATATAACTTCCCTCAACAGGGTACTTAGCTTGCAGTGATGGGGGGGCTCTCCGCCATTGTGCCACTTGCTGTCGCATCTCCCTCTCATAGCCCGCGCCCTTCCGGTCACCTCGTACGCTCATATGAAGCCCGAGGCCTGGTGAAAACAAGTGGTTAATCAACCAATGTGGCGAACTCCTCCCTCTTCACAGATGCACGTAATCATTGTCTATTACAACCCCAGTCCTCTACAGGTGTCCATAGTCAGTCCGATAGACACAGCCACTCTAGAAATCCCTTAGCCACATAAATGACAGCAGATAACACAGCAAAAACTGTACATACATAACATGCATACACGACATACTCAGTGTCGTCTTTATGAGGCGACTGGTTTTAGCTCTTTAGGTCTGCATAGATGGTTCCACTGGCACATTTTTATTTATAAAGTCATTAACGGTAATTTACCCAGCTATTTTACTAGTCTGTTGACCTGGAAACACTCCATTTACAATCTCCTCTCCGTTAACCTTCTGGCTCTAAATATCCCACGCATAACAACTGAATTCGGTAAGACTGCTTTTAGTTATGCTGCTCCTTGGTGTTGGAATTTGCTCCAAAAAGTATTGAAGCTTTCTGTTTTTATCCCACTTGAACATTTTAAGCAATTACTTAAACGTTCCAAATTTGAACAATGCACATGTTTTCAATGACCACATTAAGTCATTCTTAAATTGTTTTACATGTAAATCTGTTTTGTTTGTTGTTTATGTGATTCTGTGTAACTTGTGTAATTGTTGCCCCAGGGCTCCCTTGTAAAAGAGATTTGAATATCTCAATGGGACTTTACCTGGTAAAATAAAGGATAAATAAAAAATTAAGTAAATATAGTGAGCGTTACTGACTGTATGCCACCGTTACTTTTGTATTTTTTGAACGATTGTAGCCAAATATCTGTTGACAGAACTATTAAGCCAAAACGAACACTAAACCTTGGCTTTACTACAGTAGCCAAATCAAACACAGAACCTGGTGTTGGAATTTGCTCCAAAAAGTATTGAAGCTTTCTGTTTTTATCCCACTTGAACATTTTAAGCAATTACTTAAACGTTCCAAATTTGAACAATGCACATGTTTTCAATGACCACATTAAGTCATTCTTAAATTGTTTTACATGTAAATCTGTTTTGTTTGTTGTTTATTTGATTCTGTGTAACTTGTGTAATTGTTGCCCCAGGGCTCCCTTGTAAAAGAGATTTGAATATCTCAATGGGACATTACCTGGTAAAATAAAGGATAAATAAAAAATAAAATAAATATAGTGATCGTTACTGACTGTATGGCACCGTTACTTTTGTATTTTTAGAACGATTGTAGCCAAATATCTGTTGACAGAACTATTAAGCCAAAACGAACACTAAACCTTGGCTTTACTACAGTAGCCAAATCAAACACAGAACCATGTTTAGCATGCCTGTAGATAAACACGCATATAGATAAACAATACATAAAAGCTCTATTCAAAGAATAATTTACACTAATTCCAAGTTCGCTGTTGAGATTAAAAACAAGTTTGAAACATTAGGTGTTTGTCGGATAACGTTAAGTATGAATGAGCATTTAACAAACTAGTTTGCAGAGCCAAACAGCGTTGTCATTTGTTTACTTCCTTGCTACAACGTACAATTATCTATACGAACTATTACAGGAAAACACATCAACAAAAATAAATCATACTTACAGGTTGTGGCCCGTAAACAACAGCTTCTGTTCTTAAAGTTGGAACTGCTCCATCTTTCAGGACAAGCCGTTGTGTGAATCCTGCATTGAACTCACGAAGATTGTGGAAGCTTTCCTCTGTAAAATGTGCAGCAGAGAGAGCGAGATTTGGGTAATAATTAACCATTGATCCCTAACTCCCGCGACCCTAGGAAGGCTGAACAAAGTGGACCTGCAATCCGGATGAAAATAACATTTCGACGGCATTGCGGCAACAACAGCCTACACAACAACTCTTCTCCAATGAAATATAAAATGGCCTCGCCCCCTTATTTAGTATTCTTGGAGGAGGGTTTAGGGGTTAGTGATGTCAGCAACCCTGGAGGAATGTCGTGTAGTCCCTACCGGCCGTTTGCTGTAGTCCTTAGAAATTGATTTCTTTAAAAGCAAAATCTTCCTTTACTTTGAACTTTGAGAATTGTAACTCACAGCAACATTACACACTAGCTAAAGTTAGAAAAGTGAAATCGTGTTTTACCACCCCTTTAAGCCCTGTGTCTAGTTCAGTCTTTGTGAGTTCTTGTTGTTTTAATGTTGTTATTTGATTTCCATGTCCTGTTTTCCTAGCCTCAGTTTGTCTAGTTCTGAGTTTTGAGTTTAATTAATAAAGTGTGCCTCCAATGATTCAACCACAGCGTCACAGAAGAACTCACCAAAATGAATCCAGCAGCAAGGATCATGCGTCTCCGTCAAGGAAAACATCCTATTGAGGAGTATGGGAGAGACTTTATAGAACTGGCAAATTTGACTTTGATGGACTCTGTATGCCTCATGATTTTTTTTTAGAGTGGGGCTATTTGAGCCGCTCGGTTCACCATGCCTCTTCACAATCCTCATTGGACTTTAAAATTGTATATTGACTTGGCCCTGCAACTGAGCCTGCCGCACGAGACTGTTCACGTCGTGCCTGCCGCACAAGAGACTGTTCACGTTGTGCTTGCCGCACAAGAGACTTTTCACGTCGTGTCTGCCGCACAAGAGACTGTTCACGTCACGTCTGACGAGCTAGAGACTGTTCACGCCATGTCTGCCGAGCCAGAGACTGTTCACGCCATGTCTGCCGAGCCAGAGACTGTTCATGCCATGTCTGCTGAGCCAATGTCTCTGGACAAGATGGCTGCCGCCGAGCCAGTATCTTCGGACAAGATGGCCTCCGCCGAGCCAGTATCTTCAGACAAGATGGCCGCCACTGAGCCAATGACTCCGGACAAGATAGCGGCTGCCAAGCCAGTGTGGCCAACTACCTGGTCCACCCTGGCCACCTGAACTGCCTGGTCCACCCTGGCCACCTGAACTGTCTGGTTCGCCTTGGCCCCCTGAACTGTCTGGTCCACCCTGGCCACCTGAACTGCCTGGTCCACCCTGGCCACCTGAACTGCCTGGTCCACCCTGGGTCCCTGAACCGAGTCCACCAGAGTCCACCAGGCAGTAACCGCAGCACAGAGAATCAGACTTGACACAGGATAGCCGGAGCAGTAACTCATCTGACATATGCGTACACACAGGACAGGAAACAGTAGCAGTGATACTCAGGCGTCAGTAACAGACATGAACGAAGGAGTGAACGCTGGAAATGAGGCGGAGCGCAGGTTTAATACACGAGACATGAAAAACAGGATGGACACGTTTGAGAGAGTCTGGTTACCTGAGCTGCCGGACTGATGACCTTAGTGATGGCATAAGGTCCAATGAAACGGGGAGCCAATTTCCGAGCGGGTGCCTGAAGGGGTAAATTATGAGTGGAAAGCCAAATTCTTTGCCCACAAACATACCTGGGAGATTTGGAACGGCGACGATTGGCGATACGACAAGTACGTTCCCTGGTCCGGCACAGAGTTGACCTCACCCTCCCCCAAGTACGACGACAGCGTTGAATAAAAGCCTGGACCAAGGGGACGGCGACCTCTGGTTCCTGAGAGGGAAACAGATGTGGTTGGTAGCCCAGACAACAAGAAAACTGGGAAAGGCCAGTGGACGATGAAGGCAGAGAATTATGATCGCCCATGTACTCCGCCCATGTCAGTTGTTCACACCAGGTGGTGGGGTTATGAGCCACCAAACAGCGGAGCATCTGACCGATGTCCTGATTAGCGCGCTCAGCTTGCCCATTACACTGTGGGTGAAACCGTGAAGACAGACTGGCAGTAGCACCAATCTGTTTGCAGAATTCCCTCCAAAAGTTAGAGACAAACTGTGGTCCCCTGTCCGAAACAACATCAGAAGGAAGCCCGTGTATTCTAAAGATGTGGTCCACAGCCGCCTGCGCAGTCTCTTTAGCCGACGGAAGCTTGGGTAGTGGAACAAAGTGAATGCTTTTAGAAAACCGATCAACGACAGTGAGAATCACTGTATTCCCGCTGGAGGGGGGAAGCCCCAAAACGAAGTCCAGGGCAACATGGGACCAAGGCCGGGAGGGAATAGAGAGAGGGCGAAGCAGACCATCGGGAGGCGAATTACTGGACTTCTGCTGGGCACAGACAGAACATGACGCAACAAATCGGCGTACCTCCCGTTCCATGGCAGGCCACCAGAATCGCTGGTGGACAGCTGCCGAAGTACGACCCACCCCCGGATGAGTGACCAGTTTAGATGACCCCAACGAAGGACAGCCGGAGAGCGGACTTGATGACAAATAGCTTCCCCTCAGGACACCCAGGGGAAACGATAGTGTGAGAAAGAGCCTTTCGCACCAGCTGTTCCACCCACCAGGTGACGGACTCAACCACACATCCCTCAGGTAGGATGGTCTCAGTGGTGGGACGACCCTCGGAGGAGGAGAAGTGGCGAGAAAGAGTGTCAGGCTTAATGTTCTTTGATCCGGGACAAGTAAGAGATAGTGAAATTGAAACGGCAGAAAAAAAAGAGCCCAGTGAGCCTGTCTAGAGTTAAGCCTCTTGGCGGAGCGGATATACTCAAGATTACGGTGATCAGTCCAGACAATAAATGGACAGGAGGATCCCCCTAACCAATGGCGCGACTCCTCCAAGGCCAGTCGAATGGCTAGAAGCTCCCGGTTACCCACATCATAATTGCGTTTGGCAGTTGAGAGTCGATGCGAGTAAAATGCCAATGGGTGAACCTTCTGATCAAGAGCAGATCGCTGCGAGAGAACCGCTCTCACACCGACGTCAGACGCGTCCACCTCAACGATAAACTGGTTTTTAGAATCAGGCGAAATCAGAATGGGAGTGGATGTGAACAAAACTTTAAGGCCCTCAAATGCACATTGAGCAGCCTCGGACCAGACAAAACGACACCTTGCGGACGTGAGCGCAGTCATAGGGGTGGCAACCTGACTGAAACTTCGGGAGAAGCGGCCCAGGATCGACTGAACACCGCTCGCAGATCGTGATACTCCTCCGGAGTATCCAGAACTCCTCCTCCAATATTCCCCTAACTACTGGCGAGCTCTCTCTTTTACCGAACATGTGGCAGCAAAGTGACCCGTGCCACCGCAGTAAAGGCACAACCTCTCGAATACGGTGGTGGCGTTCAGCAGAAGAGAGGTGTATTCTCCCTAGCTGCATTGGCTCAGATTCAGGATGAGGTTCAGGTGACACAGTCTGAGTGAATGGGGCTCCCCGGAATCCCGTGACATCAGAACGAGCACGTCGGCATAAGTCAAAAAGGTTGTGTTGTGGCAAAAATTCTGTTAAACATCATCACTGCGTAAGAGACACTCAGAGTCAAATTAATAAAAAGAAAAGTAGGCTATTTATTCTTGCAAGAATAGGTTCAGTCTAGTACACAGAAGTTACGCTGTGCAAGAGAGTGACACACAACAGGAAGACATGAGACAGCCTTTATACTGTTTTCAAGGTTCCTCCTCACCCGCTGTACCTTTCACCCACTCAGATAAGGTCCTTACTGCTGTTCAGTTTCTACTTAAAGACACAAACTGGTACTGAAATAAACTGGCCAAAATGTGATGTTGTTTTGGCTCATTTAGTGTACAATAACATCTTTATAATACACATTTTTGCATTGCAATCTGAAGACATAAAATTTACTGTTTTATGTTATTATTTAGTTTTATTTTTCTTTAATCATTTTCATAATAATTTCATAGTGTATTTTGTGAAGTCAGACTATGTGTGTGCATATGTGCTGAGCAGAGAGCGGGTAGAGTTATATTTTGCTTAAAGGTATGAGTAAATGCAATGTTCACTTAGCAGAGATGTTCCAATGATGAATATTTTTATTTTTATTTTATTTAACCTTTGTTTAACCAGGTAAAATCAGTTGAGAACAAGTTCTCATTTACAACTGCGACCTGGCCAAGACAAAGCGAAACAGTGCGACGAAAACAACAACACAGAACTAAACATAGAAATAAGTAAACATACAATCAATAAACCAATCCATATACAAAAACAAAATTTAATACAAAATACAATTAATTGTATAAATGTATAAACAAACATACAATCAATAAACCAATCCGTATACAAAAGCAAAATATAGTTTAAAAATTACACACTATAAACAAGTGCAGTGATCAATAAACAGCTTTGACAGCTGATGCTTAAAATTGGTAAGGGAAATAGGAACCTATAGTTTCAAGGATTTTTGCAATTCATTCCAGTCATAGGCAGCAGAGAACTGGAAGGAATGGCGACCAAAAGAAGTATAAGCTTTGGGACAGCCAGTAAAATATACCTGCTAGAGCGCATACTACGGGTGGATGTTGCTATGGTTACCAGGGAGCTGAGATAGGGCGGGGATATGCCTAATAAGGACTTATAGATTACTTGGAGCCAATGGATTCGGCGGCGAGTATATAGTGAGGGCCAGCCAATAAGAGAATAAAGATTACAGTGATGGGCAGTGTATGGAGCTTTGGTAACAAAACGGATAGCCCTATGATAAATTACATCCAGTTTACTAAGTAGAGTTTTGGAGGCTATTTTGTACATAACATCACCAAAATCATAGATTGGTAGGATGGTAAGTTTTACAAGGGCATATTTGGCATCATAGGTGAAAGATGCTTTATGACGAAATAGAAAGCCGATTCTAGATTTAATTTTGGATTGGAGATAGTTAATGTGAATCTGAAAATTAAGTTTATAGTCTAACCACACTCCTAGATATTTGTAAGAGTCCACATATTCTAAATCAGCCCCGTCAAGAGTAGTGATGGTAGTCTGGTTGGCAGCTATGGGCAATGCTCGATTAAAAAGCATGCATTTAGTCTTATTAGCATTTAAAAACAGATGGAGATCACGAAAAGTGTATTGTATGGCATTGAAACTAGTTTGAAGATTAAATTAACACACAATCCTAAGAGGGGCCGGATGTATATAAAATGGTGTCGTCTGCATACAAATGTTTTAGCGAATCACCAGCAGCACTAGCAACATCATTAATGTGTATAGAAAATAGGGTTGGCCCAAGAATTGAACCCTGGGGCACCCCCATAGAGACTGCAACAGGACTGGACAGCAGACCCTCCGATTTTACACACTGAACTCTATCTAGGAAATAGTTGGAGAACCAAGCAAGGCAGTCACTTGAGAAACCAAGGCTGTTGAGTCTGCCAATAAGAATACGATGGTTGACAGAGTCGAACTGCTTGGCAAGATCTATGAAGATGGCAGCACAGTAATGTCTCCTATCAATAGAGGTTATGATATCGTTAAGTACCTTAAGCGTAGCTGAAGTGCATCCGTGACCAACTCGAAAACCAGATTGCTTAGCAGAGAAAATACGATGGGATTCAAAATATTCAGTAATCTTTATTCTTTATTCTTTATTTCAAGGATACCCCCTTGAGATGTACCATCTCATTTTCGAGGGGGTCCTTACAATAATGACAAACAAGACAAGATGATAAAGAGTAAATATTAGAGATAATTCCAAACACATAAGTACAAAGACACACACACACACTCACACACACACACTCCAACAATGCTCCCTGAAACTAGCCCCCCACTCCCTCACCAGCCAATAATGCACAGACTATGCACAGACAAGGTATGAAAAAAGGAGAAAAAAGAAATATATATATATATACACACACACACACACACACACACACACATATATATATATATATATATATATATATATATATATATATATATATACACATACATAAAAAATATAGAATATAAAAAATAATAACAATAATAATAATAATAATAATAACAAAATAATAGATAAATAAATAAATAAATCCCTTTACAAAAATAGAGATAGACATTTGTACACATAAGCATACTATACATCCCCTTAGAAATACATCTGCTTGCATGCACGAGTAAAGTATACAATCCATATTTGTAAACAAATACACACATATATACATTACACTGGACAGTGAGTAGTATGAGACCTAAAACAGTTCAGAAACACGAGCAAAGTGTTTGAAATTGAGTAATTAAAGATGATTTAAAGATATAAAGATAAGTGATCGACCTTAGTGAGGAAGGAAGGTTATTCCAATCAGATGGAGCTTTGAATTTGAATGCACGATGACCAATTTCTTTACTGATTCTAGGTGTAACTAGAAACAGTTGGTCCATGTGCCTTAAGTTGTATTGAGAGCTGAAGGGAATTAAAAGGTCTTTCAAATATGACGGGAAATTAAAATGAATACATTTAAAAATAGGTGTTAACCAGTGGAGTTGTCTTCTGGTCTTCGGCGTAGGCCAGTTCAATGACTCATACATTAGACAGTGATGGGTTCTATAAGGACTCCTGAGCACAAATCTACAAAGACTATTATATAAAACATTAAGAGGACGGAGATTTGTTCCAGAGGCGTTACCATAGTCCACATCAGCATAGTCCAGTATCGGGAATATTAATTGTGTTATAATCCTCTTACGTACTTCTAGTGAGAAGCAGTCAGCAGAAAAATAAAGTGATTTCAGACAACCAAATATTTTCTTAGTAATCCAATTAATATGAGATTTAAAGGATAGCTGAGAATCAAGCCAGAGGCCTAGATATTTGAGTTCTTCAATTTTTTCTAATGTTGTTCCATCAGAAAAGCTAATCGACCAGTTACTTAACATCGAGGGATCAGATCGAGTGCAAAACAACATGCTATATGATTTTCTTTTATTCAAAATAAGAGTATGAGTTAGTCTAATGAGCTGCGTTCCTTTGGTCACTCCCCGTGTGAAGCTCCGCCCTATAAATAGCGCGTGATCCTTCTGGCGCCCTCTCTTGCTCATCGGTGATCGGAAGTTGTGTTGTGCTTCCGGGCCTCCCTCTCCGTGTGTGCGTGGCTGCGCTAACAGGTAGGGTAGCGGCTTTGCTGTCTCTGTGCGAACATTGTTTCCTGACGTCTTGCTTACTGGTATCATGTGGTGACTTGCGTTCGTAGATCTCCGGTCAGATAGACGAACTTTCATCTCGTCGTTCAATTTATTGAACCACTGAACACACTGCATTATCAGTGCCGTGGGCACTCGTCGAGTTTTCTCCCTCGGGTATGTCTAAATGATGTGTATGTATCTCAGATGACGTAGGATTCAGTTATATCTGGTTTCTTATTAATTGGGGGTTAATGGTAATTTTTCTTTGTGTAGCTAACAGGAATGAGGCCAGTTTAGCCGGAGATCATCAATAGCTGCACAAGACCGATTCGTTGGCTGCTGTTTTGTCTTGCCTGCTGTTTTGTTTTCTGTTTTGCTGTTGCTTTTGCCGTTTTGTCTGCGGCTATATTGTGCATTGTTGCCCATGTTTGAGGTGCTGCTTCGAGTACATCTCTGTTTTGTTTATGTCTCTGTCGGACTGGCATACGTGCCGCTTCACCCGGGCCACTGCCTTGTTTATGTAAATAGCGTATCAGCGAGTGGAGTAGATCACTGTACGCTCGTCTTGCTATCATGGCCACTGGGTAGTTCTGGCTGTCTGTCCAAAAGTATGTGGCATTTGTTCCATGAATGCTATTGATTTTATGACATGTGAATAGCTCAAGGGGTTGGGGCTTTATATTATAATTTTGTTGATTTAAGAAGTTTGATTACAATTGTTATTTCATTTAATTTATTTTTTTCTTCTTTTGTGTATAATATATATATATATATATATATATATATATATATATATATATATATATATATATATATATATATATATATATAGTTTTCTTTATACTGCCGTATTATAACCATTGTTGGTTATGGCAGTCAGTTTGTATTTTGTGATAAGTTTATTTTTGATTTCCTTTGATTACTGAATTAAGAAACATTCATTTATTTTTTTTGTGATAAGAAAAATATAGATTTTTTTTTATTTCTGTATTTTTTTTTTTTTGGTAAATCTTTGTTGAAAGAGTGTGTTAGTGCGCATTTTCTTTGTTTTTCTTTTTCTGTTACAGTAGCTGAGAGCCGGTGGTGGTATTGGTGTCTGGGTGGCATTGTCCCCGTTTGGAGTGCTGTGGACTTCCCTGTTTGTACTTGTGGGCATTGGTGTTTATTGGGGGTTTGTTTGTGTGTTTACTGGGGGGTTTTCTGGGAACTTTTACTGCCTTTTGAATCCTTTGCCTCCATCGGTAAGCCTCAGCAATTTAGTTTCTTTCTTTTCTTTTTTTTCTTGTTTTGTGTTCTCTGCCCTGAGAGATGACTGTTTTAAACTGTTAAATTATTTAAATTAATAAATGTTGTGCTTTCAAAATTGAACATGGTCTTTGGCTCTATTGTACACGTACCTGTGTGTCTTTAGCTGTTGGATTTATAGATCTTGAGTAGAAAAAAATCATTCTCGGGGTGAAATTCCCAGAGTGGCGTAGTCGGTGTTTAGTCTGTTTTGGTTAAGAACGCCACAAAAAGAAGCTTGTTCGAGGAAAGCCATCCTTGAACCAAATTGAAATCAGATTGGAGAGAGTACTGAATTTGAGAAATATCAGAACTAGAAAAGTATAATACAGTATCATCTGCATATAAATGAAATAGACAGTCAGAACAGATTTGAGATAGATCATTAATAAAGATTGAGAACAAAAGAGGTCCTAAGGATGATCCTTGTGGAACACCTTTATCACTTATCTTAAAATCTGATTGACTTCCCAGAAAGGCGACACATTGACTTCTGTTGTGAAGGAATGAATTGAAAAATAATAAAGAATTCAGAGAGAGACCAATAGCATACAATTTATCTAAAAGAAGATAATGATCAACCATATCAAATGCTTTTGAGAGATCAATAAATATAGCACCCGTACGCATATTGCTGTCAGTAGCTGACAGTATATCATTTGTAAATTTTAGAAGAGCTGTGGTGGTTGAATGGCTAGGTCGAAAACCTGATTTGTATGAAGATAGTATATTATGGTCATTAAGATATGTAGTTAATTGATTAAATATTAATTTTTCAAATATTTTTGCTATACTATTGATAATAGAGATTTGTCTATAATTATTAGTGTCTGATGTGTCACCTCCTTTATGAAGAGGAATTATCCTAGCACTTTTCCATGCTGTGGGTATTTCACAAGTTGCAAAAGATAAATTAAATAAATCAGCCAGTGGAAATGACAAAACATGAGAAGCAAGTTTAAAGAACTTAATTTCCAGACCATCTGGACCAGCATTGCATCCAGAGCTTAGACTATCAATAACCCGCTGAACATCAATTGGAAAAATCGTTTTGACACAAAAGGAGCTGCCACACCTAAACTGAGTCGATGCAAGACCAGCGTAAGTGTAACCAGACCGAGAGCTGCCAATTGTAGAAAAGTGCTGGCTGAATGCCTCTGCAATTAATAAAGGTTCACTCACAGTTTGATTATTTAATCTAATATGCGTAGTAGAGCTTTTTGTGGATTTATTGGTTATATCATTAATTCTCTTCCAAAATTTCTTCGGGTTCTTAAAATCAGTTGATAGGCAGTCTTTATAGTAGTTTGCTTTAGCATTTCTTGTGTTGGTTTTACATTTATTCCTTAACTCCTTATATACATTCCAATCGGTAGAGTCCAATGTATTACGATATTTTTTCCAGGCCTTGTCTCTTTGTTTAAATAAATATATGAGATCTCCCTTGATCCAGGGTAAATGTCGACCCTTAACCTTAATTGATATCAAAGGAGCATGCTTATTGATAATCTCGAAAAACTCGGTATAAAAAAAATTCCATGCATCTTCCACTGTTGGAATTAAATTAAATCTCTCCCAGGCTATATTTAATAGGTCCTATATGAAGAGTTCAGGGTTAATTTTATTAAATTGTCTTACTTTAATCAATTTAGGAGGAAGACAAGGCACTTTAATTTTCCAAATACAGAAAACCATAGAATGGTCACTAAAAGAATCAGGTAAAACCCCAGATTGTAAAATTCTATCAGGATGGGAGACTAAGATCCAGTCAAGCAAAGATGAGGAACTGGAACCGACTCTAGTAGGTTCCTTTATGAGTTCAGATAGATTTATACTATTAAAGAGATTACGATCTTTCTGAGAGGAGCGATCAAGCCAATTAGAGTTAAAGTCACCTAATAAAATCTTTTCACAGTTGCCATCTAAAGAATTAATGGTAGACAAAATACAGTCAGTGGTTTCTGCTGGCGCAGACGGAGGTTGATAAATATTTCCAATGATTAATCATTTATTTTCATGGAAAATGATTTTAACAAAAAGGCCTTCGAAATGTCTGGGATTCTCATTTGGCAAAACAAGTTCTGCAGTCAAATTTGTGGATACATATATTACGAGGCCCCCACCTCTTGAACCTCTATCTTTCCTAAATACAACATAATTGTCAAATTTGATTTCTTCATCAGGAATATTACTGTTTAGCCAAGTTTCAGACAAAGTAATTACATGGGGTTTATTATAGGTAAGCCAGGCTCTCAGTAAATCCATTTTAGATGGCAAGCTCCTAATGTTCAAATGAATAACCTGCAACCCTTTAGCACAATTCATTATTCCAAAATAACTGAATAAGTCTGTGTATAGTCAGGCAGTAAGAAAGCACACAGAGCATCATCGCAGATTGTGGTGTATAGCAGGCAGAATAGACGGAGAGAGAGGCAGAAGGAGAGCAACAAACACAAACACGGACACACACACGCACTCACACATAGACCTGACAGGAAAGAGCATACGGCATTGGAGCAAACACATACAGCTCTTTCCAAATAAATAATAATAGAGAGTAATAAAGGAAAAAATAACAAAGTACGCAGCTCAGTCTGCTGGCTCAGCATAATGCGAGCAAATCAAAATGAAAGCCCAACTCTACTAACAGTAAAATAAAGTGCCTTTATGAAGTCATCAAAAGACAAGCAAGCAAGAATAAGATAGTAAGAAAATAGTAAGCTTCGACAGCTTCGTAATTTAATAGCTTCAAAAACCCAAAAGAAGACAATTCAGTATTTATATCAAACCAATTATTTATAAGCGTCTATCATACCCATGTTACATAATTTCGATTAACCTATCTTATATTATTAGGCCATTTATGACACTTGTGCTCTGCTATACGGCAAATAATAATAAAACAATTGCCGCTATCATCACACAAAAACAATTTTGTCAGAAAGAAAGCGGAAGTACAGCAGGAATCGCCAACACAGTAATTCTATCAGGAACACAGATGATCATATAAAACAAACTCAATGTCAGTCCGATGATGAAATAAGTTCACGACTATTTATGACAGAAGAATTCCAAAAGGAGAAGAAAAGAGAGAGAGAAAAAAAAAAAAAAAAAAAATTCATCAACAGACCGGGTATTAAGCTGGTGCTGGTACTGACCACTGGTCAACACTTCAACACTTCAGCTTCACCAGGAGTATGAAAGAAGTGCTTCTTACCAGCATGGGTATCTCTCAGCGTAAAGGGAAAAATCAGTCCATATTCAATGTCCCGATCACGGAACTTTTTCTTCACAGTATCAAATTCTCTGCGTCTCTGGACTACACCAGCAGAGAAGTCCGGGTAAATATAAACTCGAAATTCTTTCGATGAGCCCTCTTGATTCGTAGCCCTCGCTTTGTACCAGAGGAGGTCCTTCCTGTCCCTGGCTAGTTTCATTATCTTCAGCTTGTCTTGGAAGTGCTGAAACTTTACCAAGATAGGCCTGGGACCCTTGGCTTTAACATTGTCCATGAAACCGATGCGATGACAGCGCTTAATCATAGGAGGAACGGAAATGAGTCTATTTTAGAGTCAGTATGTGAGATCATGTCGAGCTTCATTTGCTGCATCATATCAAAAATCATTTGGAGAGTAATAGGTTCACCCATTGGTTCACCCATTGTGAAGCCAGCAGCGTTTCCACTCGCAAATAAGGAGAGTGGAATCACAAAGTTCGTAGATTTGAAGCTAGAGGCTGTTATAGTGTTTCTTTCTTGATTCACCACATATAAATCATTGGCAGATGACACCAGATACTTGGCAATATAGGTGAAAGTAGAAAGTATAAATCTTAACACCCAAAATAGTTGAGCCAGCAGACTAGAGCAGCACTCACGCACTACTCGGCAGCCAACTTGGCTGTTTATTAACTTGGCATTCGAAGATTTTAGCAAGACATGGCAGGATAGATATAGGTCTATAACAATTTGGATCTAGAGTGTCTTCCCCTTTGAAGAGGGGGATGACCGCAGCAGCTTTCCAGTCTCTAGGGATCTCACACGATACAAAATAAAGGTTGAATAGGCTGGTAATCGGAGTTGCAATCATTTTAGCTGATAGTTTTAAAAAGGAAGGTTCCAGATTGTCAAGACCAGCAGATTTGTAAGGATCCAGATTTAACAGCTCTTTCAAAACATCAGCTGTCCAGATTTGTGTAAAGGAAAAATTAGGAAGGCTTGAACAAGTTGCTGTGGGAGGTACAAAGCTCTTGGCCGAGATAGGAGTAGCCAAATGAAAAGCATGACCAGCCACAGCAAAATGCTTATTAAAATTTTGGATTATCATTAATGTATCTGTGGTAACAGTATTTCCAAGCTTTAATGCAGTGGGCAACTGGGAGGAGATACTCTTATTCTCCATAACCTTTATAGTGTCCCAAAACTTTTTGGAATTTGTACCACAGGATGAAAGTTTCTGTTTAAAAAAACTAACCTTTGCTTTTCTAACTGATTGTGTATATTTGTTCCTTGTTTCCCTAAAAAGTTGCATATCGCGGGGACGTGTTGATGCTAGTGCAGTGTGCCACAAGATATTTTTATGTTGATTAAGAGCAGTTAAATCTGGGGTGAACCAAGGGCTAAATCTATTCTTAATTCTCAGTTTTTTAAAAGGAGCATGCTTATTTAATATGGTGAGAAAAGTACTTTTAAAGAAAAACCAGGCATCATCTACTGACGGGATAAGATCAATATCCTTCCAGGACACCCGAGACAACTCGAATAAAAAAGCCTGTTCACAGAAATATTTTAAAGAACGTCTGACAATGAAAAGGGGTGATCGTTTGACCGTAAACCCATTTAGAACAAAGGCAATTAAGCAATGATCGCTCAGATCCTGGTCAAAAACAGAGGAGGTATAATTGTGGGGCATGTTAGTCAAAATTTTATCAATGATAGTACGGATTTAGGGTTGTACCTGGTAGGTTCATTAATGATTTGTGTAAGATTGAGAGCATCTATCCTGGACTGAGGAGCAGCCAGGACAACAACACAAACTCTTAAGAAAGATGAGGGGCAATCAATTCACATATAGCATCCAGAGCATGGCTGGGAGCTGAGGGAGGTCTATAACAGGCAGCAACAGTGAGCGACTTATTTCTTGAGAGATGGATTTGTAAGAGTAGAAGCTCAAACTGTTTGGGCACAGACCTGGACAGTATGACAGAACTCTGTAAGTTATCTCTGCAATAGATTACAACTCCGCCTCCCTTGGTAGTTCTATCTTGGCGAAAAATGTTGTAGTTAGAAATAGAAATTTCAGAGTTTTTAATGGCTTTCCTGAGCCACGATTCAGACACGGTTAGGACATCAGGGTTAGTTGAATGTACTAAACCAGTGAATAAATCAAACTTAGGAAGGAGGCCTCTGATGTCGACATGCAAGAAACCAAGGTTTTTCCGGTTACAAAAGTCAACAAATGAGAGCACCTGGGAAATGGGTGAAATTCTGGGGACTATAGGACCTGGATTTAACTCTACATCACCAGAGGAACAAAGAAGAAGTAAAATAAGTGTCCGACTAAGCGCTTTCAGAACTGGTCTTCTAATACATTGGGTGAATAATAGGAACAGATTTCCGAACGTGGTAGGGTAAATTGAAGGCAAAATTTATCGTCAAGGGTTTATTAAAATTTGAGTTCCATGGAGGAAGAATCAGGCGTTGAATAATAAAAAAGGGAAATTGCATCTCTAAAAACACCAGTTAAACCAGGCAAAGTCTCTGCATATGTGGGGGGTTAAACAAAGGAGCTATCAGAGACTTGTTTAGAGGGACTAGAGGCTCTACAATAAAGTAAAACAATACTAGCTAACCTAAACAACAACATACAGAGCATATTTAAATAAGAAAAGAGGCAAAACAGATAAACAGAATAAAAATAAAACACCAAATAAAATACCAAATAATACCATATTAACTCAAACAGACCTGCAAGCATCAATAGTGAAGCCGAGTAATCAGCATCCGAATAGCAGCAACGAGGCAACAGTACTATGGTCACTGCACTAGAAAATCACAAGGCACGACACCCAGAGCGCCAGTAGTCCTGGGCTAGCAGGCCAAGGCCAACGGACTAAACTTTGACGATCACACACACCGGCAGATCAGCCGCAGCGGCCCAACGGAACTCCGTGCCGATAACAGAAGGTCCAGGCAGGCTGACAAGGAAAAGCCTGCAATAGCCAAGGCTAGCAGGCCGAGGATAACGGACGAAGCTTTAACAACCACACTGATAGATCATCGCAGTAGCTCAGCAACAGAAGGTCCAGGCAGGCCTGCAAGGCAAAGCCTGAAATTGCCAAGGCTAGCAGGCCGAGGATAACGGACGAAGCTTTAACAACCACACTGATAGATCATCGCAGTAGCTCAGCAACAAAAGATCCAAGCAGGCCTGCAAGGAAAAGCCTGCAATAGCCAAGGCTAGCAGGCCGAGGATAACGGATGAAGCTTTAACAACCACACCGATAGATCATCGCAGTAGCTCAGCAACAGAAGGTCCAGGCAGGCCTGCAAGGAAAAGCCTGCAATAGCCAAGGCTAGCAGGCCGAGGATAACGGACGAAGCTTTAACAACCACACTGATAGATCGTCGCAGTAGCTCAGCAACAAAAGGTCCAGGCAGGCCTGCAAGGTAAAGCTGCGTTGGCCGCGGCTAGTGAGCCGAGGGCAACAGATGAAGCATCAATGACCACACCGGCAAATCAGACACAGTAGCCCAGCGGGGCTCCACGCCGACAACAGAAGGTCCAGGTAGGCCGACAAAGCTGCGATGGCCGAGGCTAGCTGGCCCTAGTTCTATTCATAGAACCAAGGTTACACCAGTAACCGGCGTTCTCAGTCTTTTTAAGCAAATATGGGTCATGGCTCATCACTTTGTGCCAAATATCACGAGAGAATTGTCAAACAATTAAAAAAATCACATTTCTCAATGCAAGATTGCAAAGAATTTGAAAGCTCAGGCTTTGGTGGATTCAGGCTGTAACCAAACCTCCATCCATCAAAATCTGTTTCAACCTGGGGCATTGGATAATAGACGCCTGGTTAAGGTGAGGTGTGTGCACGGGGAAGTGGTGGATTATCCCTTAATGCCCGTCACGATCCAATTCAGGGGCCAAAAGCATAGGGTGTAGGCAGCCGTAAGTCAGCACCTCCGACAACCGCTAATTTTGGGGACCGATTGGCCGGGGTTTAAAGTTTTATTGGGAAATTTATATGCGGGTGTTTCTGGGCTTAAAAGGAAGCGGGGGAGGAGAGCGGTCGCTCAGGTGGGAGAGGCTGTACCGGGACCATCGGAACCTGCACCAGAGGATCGGAACGCTATTGAAAGACAAGATCTTTCTGAGCGTGATGATATTCCTCTGGAGCAGTCCCGAGATGAAACGCTTAAAAAGGCCTTAAGGTCTGCACGATCGACGGGCAGCCTCTCCGCCCCGACCGGCCTCTTTCATATCCTTATTTCGCAATTATAAAAGATAAGTTGTATCGGGTGACCCAGGACGCCCAGACAAAACAAGATACAACGCAGTTATTAGTTCCGAAGAGCCGTCGGGAAATGCTTTTCCAGGTGGCTCATTGTAATCCGATGGCTGGGCATTTAGGGCAGACAGCAACACTAAATCGTCTAATGACCAGTTTTTTTGGGCCGGGCATTCACGAGAACGTGCGCAAGTGGTGCGCGTCTTGTCGCGAATGTCAGTTGGTAAACCCACCGGCCAACCCAAAAGCACCATTGTGCCCCCTTCCCTTAGTGGAGGTCCCCTTCGAGAGAATTGGCATGGACCTCATCGGGCCATTAGAACGATCCGCACGAGGGCATCGCTTTGCATTAGTTCTAGTGGATTATGCAACGTAATAACAAGCAGTGCTGCTTCGCAATATTTCCGCCAAGAGCGTAGCGAGCGCACTGTTTCAATTAATCTCCCGGGTGGGAATCCTAAAGGAGATTCTCACCGACCAAGGCACGGCGTTTATGTCACGTACTTTTCACAAACTTTACGAATTATTGGGCATTAAATCGCTTCGCACCAGCGTCTATCACCCACAAACAGACGGACTGGATGAACGTTTTAATCGCACGTTGAAGTCAATGATTCGGAAGTTCCTACAGGAAGACGCCAAAAATTGGGATAAGTGGCTAGAACCCCTCTTGTTCGCTGTACGCGAGGTCCCCCAAGCCTCCACGGGGTTTTCCCCCTTCGAGCTTCTTTATGGGCGTCAGCCCCGCGGGGTGCTGGACGTGCTTAGAGAAACTTGGGAGGACGGACCTTCGAATAGCAAAAATGAAATTCAATATGTCATGGACCTGAGAGCAAAACTCCACACTTTGGGGCGGCTTTCTATGGAGAATTTGTTACAGGCCCGGGACAAACAAAGTCGGCTGTACAACAGGGGGGCTAGACTACGCGAATTTGCACCGGGAGATAAAGTACTTGTATTACTCCCCACGTCCAGTTCGAAATTACTCGCGGAGTGGCAAGGACCCTTTGAGGTCACACGGCGAGTTGGGGATCTCAACTATGAGGTCGTTCGTACAGATAGGGGAGGGACACATCAGGTTTACCACCTCAATCTCCAGGCGAGGCAGAGTCAGTGATGTTGGCAACGGTAGTGAGTGGGGAGGAGGATCTTGGTCCAGAGGCGAATTCAAAGTCTCAATCACGCTCTGGCCACTGGTGGAGACCACCTCTCGCCGTTCCAAATCACTGATATACGTAATTTACAAACGGAGTTTCCTGATGTGTTCTAGCCCCTGCCCGGTCGAACCGATCTCATTCAGCACCAGGTTGAGACAGAGCCGGGTGTAGTAGTGCGCAGCAGGCCATATCGCTTACCTGAACATAAAAAGAAAGTAGTTCAGGAAGAATTGAAGGCTATGCTGGACATGTGGGTAATAGAAGAATCCAACAGTGACTGGGCAAGCCTGATAGTTTTGGTACCAAAACCTGACGGCTCGGTCCGCTTCTGTGTGGATTATCGCAAGGTGAATGCTGTCGAAATTCGACACATATCCAATGCCTCGGGTTGACAAGTTGCTTGATCGGCTCGGCACCGCTCGATTTTATTCGACACTGGATTTAACGAAGGGATATTGGCAGATCCCCTTAACTCCAATGTCTAAAGAAAAAACTGCCTTCACAACGCCGTTTGGATTACACCAATTTGTCACTATTCCTTTCGGCTTGTTCGGGGCTCCAGCAACCTTTCAGCACCTGATGGACAGAATTTTCCGGCCGCATGCTGCATATGCCGCTGCGTACTTGGATGATATTATCATCTATAGTAATGATTGGCAGCGTCATATGCAGAATTTGCGGACTGTCCTCGGGGCGCTGCAAGGAGCTGGGCTCACGGCCAACCCAAAGAAGTGTGCTATTGGGCGTGTGGAGGTTAGGTATCTGGGCTTCCACTTGGGTCATGGACAGGTGCGTCCCCAAATTGATAAGATTGCAGCAGTTGCGACCTGTCCGAGACCTAAGACCAAAAAGGAGGTTAGACAGTTCCTGGGACTAGCGGGGTACTACAGAAGGTTTGTGCCTAATTATTCGGACCTCGCTAGCCCGCTGACTGATCTAACTAAAAAGGATGCACCAGTGGACGGAGCGGTGTAAGCTGGCCTTTACCCAGATGAAGGCTGCTCTGTGTGGCGGACCGCTCTTACAGGCTCCTAACTTTTCTCTCCCTTTTATTCTGCAGACGGACGTGTCGGACAGGGGGATGGGTGCAGTCCTGTCCCAGGAGATAGAGGGAGGAGCGGCCGGTGCCCTACATCAGTCGTAAGCTCTCTAAGAGAGAGACTAAGTACAGCACCATTGAGAAAGAATGTCTTGCCATCAGATGGGCCATTCTCAACCTTCGCTATTATCTCTTGAGACGGGAATTCACCCTCTGTTCGGACCATGCTCCCCTCCAATGGCTCCACCGCATGAAAGATACCAACGCGCGGATCACCCGTTGGTATCTGGCGTTACAATCTTTTAAGTTTCAGGTGATCCACAGGCCGGGGGCGCAGATGGCTATGGCTGACTTCCTCTCCAGGAGAAGGAGGGGGTGGGGTGGGGGGGAAGCCTGCAGGCCGGATGGCTCCCCGGCCTGAGACGGGCGGTGGGGGTATGTGATGAGGGGGGCGTGGTTTTGCGGAGTCTGCAGCGATAGAGTGAGGGAGGAGCCGAGCGCAGTAATTGGCGTGGGGAGACCGCATATAAGCTGGCTGGTGCAAGAGAGCGAGAGAGAGAAGGACTGGGGGACTCGTACGAACACTCACGACCTGCTGGCTGACAAAAGGACTGAGTTTGCACATCGGAAAGAGTTTTATGAATGGACTGAGTTTACACATCGGGAAGAGTTTGATAAAAGTGTACTGAGAGCTGAGTCCAGCGGGAAAGAGTGTCTTTATATTGTGCTGTAGTTTTACTACGGTGAACGCGCATGTGGCGCACCTTTTTTTATTTTTTTTTTTATTATTAATAAATTGTACGAGTCCCCGTTTACGCCAACCCTTGTCTTCTTTCATCCTTCATAAAGAACCTTCGTTACACCCATCATGAAAAGGAGAATCAGGCAACGATGACCACAGACTGTTGAGCAGCGGTCTTGTATCAGACAAGATTGGGCAAATATTTCACTAGCAAAACTCCAACAATTAGTATCCTCAACTCCCAAATGAAAGTGAGTTAAAAAGTGTAATTAAAAGGAAAGGTGAAGTGACACAGTGGTAAACATGTCTCTGTCCCAACTTTTTTGGGGTGTGTTGCAGCCATCAAAATCAAAGTTTGTTGATATTTACAAAATACAATTATGTTGGTCAGTGAAAATATTGGAAAACTTTTCTTTGTACTTTTAAAAAAAAGTTAACAGTTAAAAAAAGTTTTAATAGAATTAACAAACACAGATTCTTGATTTTAATGCATTTTACAAAATGTCCCAACTTTTTCTGATTTGGGGTTGTACATAATTTCTATTACCCTATAATATAATTTCTATTAAATACACTGACAAATAAAACAAATTGTTAAACTCAAACTTCAGATTTACTGGGGCACAGCAGATTTATACTAGGGCACATGCCCCAGTAAAAGGGGTCTAGCAACGCCCCTGCTGTACCTGTACATAAACTCAAGCCATTTCACCAAAGGGGTGTGAGAATTGGTGAATATTGAGCCTTTGCACACAGAAAGTGGGGCACTTTTGTGACGCTTACAAACCCTGCAAAAAAAGAAGGCAAAATTCTGAAGTATAACACATGAAAATATCAAATATCATATTATACAAAGCAACCTGGATAAAACATATTATTTTTACTGTCCAAAACGTTTCACATATTAATGCTAATTTCAGACTTCCGGACCATTAATAGAATACAGGTGGACTTCATCCAGGCAGGTCCACTTCAATTGTGCAAAAATATATAAATAATATATATATATATATATATTATGCAGAGAAACAAGCCGATCGACTTACTAATCGATGGCACAAACAGGGAGCGAGACCCAAAGGCACTCGAGACGTCAGATTGTCACGAGCATCACATATTGCCGCAGTAGCATCCTCTACCCCAGTTACGGCTCTGACAAGGATTGCAAACACTGGTCTCCTACCACCGCCTATACATCTCGAGAACAGATTTGAAGTATTAATGAATGAGGAATCCCCAAATTTGATGAATGTGATCGAACACAGACTGAATTAGCCTGTAGCTGACACTGATGCTAACTGGGGCTCAAGGTCGAGCAGACAGCAGCACTCAGCTCAGAGCGCAGCCGGGCCCAGGACTCTGATAGTGGGCGACTCCATAATCAGAAACATTAGTAGCAGGGATACAACTACGTGCTGCCTTCCACAAGCAACAACTTCTGATGTAAACAGGGAACTTCAGAACATTCTTATGAAACATAAGACTGCAAATCGACTCATCATTCATGTGGGGAAGAATGATATTCATAAAGAGCAGTTGGAACTCCTTAAGAAGGATTTCAATGAACTTTTTGAAACACTTAAAAGAATGAAAGTTCAAACATTCATCAGTGGACCACTCCCAGCATGAGGAACAAACAGGTTTTCACGGTTGCTTGGGCTTAATACATGGCTTCAAAAAAACTGCAATATAAAAGGAGTGAACTTCATTGACAACTTCAATCTTTCCTGGAGTCAGAGGCAACTGTTTCAACATAATGGCCACCACCCAAACAAACTTGGTTCAAGAGTGCTAAAGGACAATATCTGCTTCTCCCTCCATCATCCTTCTGCAGTGTGTGCCAATCCACTCAACCTGAATGGCACACACACACCTAAATACAGTAGGAATGTCCACAGGACTTCACTTCAGCACCTGAATGGACATACGGTTGACACATCACACAAGGACAATGATAACACCACTCAGCCACAACAACCTCTGCTCATGGACACAATCTCAGCTGAGCCCTGCCCACAGAGCTCACCACAGACAGACTGTGACATACTAGCACTGCTCCAAGATTCAGCACCCAAGGACGACTTTCTGGAAAACAGCCAGGGAAATCAGGACAGCATATTACAGCCTCCAATAACATCAGAGCAACAGCCCCTCTCTCCAGGTTCGCCACTTCTGTGCTTCTCAGAGAAAATGGAACAACTGGTGTATGCTGGAACCAGACTATCCCACTCTTTTGCTGCAAGCCCCCAGATACCAACCAAAAAATGGAAGGCCCCGCAACCACCAAATCCTGGGGGCCCAGCTCGCCCTCCCCCTCCTCCCGTGAGAGCTCTTCGGCCTCTGCCACAGCGCCAGGGCCCACACCCTCCTCCAGCGGCTCGAGGTGAACCAAAAACAACTGATACCAGCTCTCAGTGATATGTGTCGGGTCTCCACTATGATAACAGTAACTTTCTCAAATGTTTACAGAACAAGCGGGAACCCAGTGCGGCTTAAACAGCCCCTCCTAACTTTAATTTTTTGAGTGTCTGCAGAGCTGTCAGAAGAGGTGGAGGTTTAGCTGCTCTTTTTAAAGATGTCTATCAATGTAAGTGTTGTGGAAATTTTAATATTCATTGATCCCAAACAGGTATCATAAGAGAAAGAACCTATTCAATGTATAAAAGTATATGTGTGTACGTGCTTCTGCGTGACTTTTCAGGAACATATGGGACAGGACCTGTGACCTTAGGGACGGTCAGTTTTGGCCAGTTTATTTCAGTACCAGTTTGTGTCTTTAAGTAGAAACTGAACAGCAGTAAGGACCTTATCTGAGTGGGTGAAAGGTACAGCGGGTGAGGAGGAACCTTGAAAACAGTATAAAGGCTGTCTCATATCTTCCTGTTGTGTGTCACTCTCTTGCACAGCGTAACTTCTGTGTACTAGACTGAACCTATTCTTGCAAGAATAAATACTTTTCTTTTTATTAATTTGACTCTGAGTGTCTCTTACGCAGTGATGATGTTTAACAGAATTTTTGCCACAACAATTTGGTGTCAGAAGTGGGATTCCTTGGAAGTGCCTTCTGGACCTGAGAGCGGACGGTGTTTGGCCACCTGGACTGAGCAGTTCCAGCTCTACCTCGTAAGCTTGAGAGAGAGGGGCCGACCGCTATCGGGTCCGGGAGGGGCTCCACTGGAATCAAAAGAAAGCGAACCTGTGGCAACCAACATATCTCTGGTAAGAGACGTCTAAAATATTTTCTTTTGGGGAAAAGTATTTTGTTTCGGGTATGAAATGTGAGTGAACCATATTGGCTGAGGGCTGTTTCTGTGGTACGTAATCTGAGATTAATTGAGATCTATATATAGATCAAGAGGTTTCAAACAGATACGAGAGAAAATGATCTGAGATTAATTGAGGTCTGTAACAGATCAAGAGATTTCAAACAGATAGGTAACCTGAAAATTAGTTGTTCCACGACGGAGCAAATTGTTTTTAGGTACTGAGGCTAATTAGGGGGAACCAGAACAGTTTTTGGTAAACCTTAATTAGGAGGGCACTAATAGTGCAACCCGACCGATTTGGGTTAAAAGAAAAATCGGGTCTGTTGGGGACGCCTAACAGATCAGGAAAACGCGAAGAGAAAGAAATCCACAGAGAACAGAGAAGCAGCCAATATGGGGAAGTCTCAAGGTAAGCATGCAAAATTTGATACACCGGTTTTTCTATCAAATGAGAAAATTATGGGGGAAAATTTATGTTTTAGATATTGAAAAAACTGAGAAAATATCATGATTTCCCCAGGGAGGGAACACTGAGCACAACTAGACTGAAAGTAGTGCGAGAATCAGTTGAACAGGGCAGTGAGAAACAAAAAAGGTTGTTATGGCTGTGTTCAACATGTGTAAGCAATGTGGACAAACAATGGATTGTTGTCTTAAAGGGGCAGCTAAAAAGAACTGTCGACAGAAATAGGGTTTACTTCTTCATCCAGTAAATGGATGCATGACATTAGATGTCTAGAGAACTAAAATTTATATCATACGGATTGAAGTTGCAAGCAGCAATAAGGCTGTCTGTGTGAAATAGGGGATTGTGCAAACAATCATGTACTGGTTAGATAATGAAGGAACTGGCATGTAGGGAAGAAAAAAAGGAGAGGATACAGAAGGAACTGGACATGTAGGGAAAGATTGAGAATGAATATAGTAGAAAACTATATGTGATGAAAATAAAATGTCTGACAGAATTTATGGAAGTCAAATTAACTGTTTAAATGGTATGAAAAATTAGTTTCAGAAGAAAAATAAGGCATTGAGTATGATTAACGGGGATTAATGTGATATAAAGATAAGGAATGTTTCATTAAGCAAAATGGGGAAAAATTCTATATTTTAATGGTAAAATAATGATTGAAATTAGGTTTAGTTTTAGTTTGACAACCATTGTGTTTTGAACCTAGGGTCCAGCTATGCTGGAGGTACAGCAACAGGGTTTGCTTATTCAGCCCAGTTTCCGGATGTTAGATAAAAGTACTTGTTCTGTAATTAGGGTTGTTGATGATAATACCAAATTAGTAAAATGTAAAGACAACTTTGACCAAAGATTCTGGAAATCAATAATGTATAATGTTGGATATTTTGTTGATATTAAGTCATTGAAGCAAAAGATATTGTCTGTTTTATAAATGAAATTATGGGTCAGGATAATTTCCCTGGACAAGTATGACTAAAGTTAAACGTTCACTCCAGTAGGGGTGCATCGTGATCGAAGGGGCAAATCTGGTAATGATCAGAAAATGGTTGGAGAGTGGGACACCTGGGTCGAAGCCTCTCACCTTAGACTACACCGACAGGCCTCAACAATCAAATAGGAGGACAACGTGAGGGGTCAAAGGCTCGTGCTAGTAACAGCCTCCCTCACCAGGGATGGAAGACCATTGTCATGATCGCGGGATGAACGACAGGAAGCAGATGCAAGTTACTCTTTTAATGAAGTTCAGTAGAATATGACACACAGTACAGCCGATGGTGAAGTGACGCAGGGGCTTCGGTGGCCAGGACTCGTGAAGACGTGCAGTGAAGACGTGACGACAACGAAAACCCCAATCCACTTGAACACGAAGACGAACAGGAACACCAGGCTGAACAGGAACACAGGAACACCAACACCGAGGACCAGAGACATCGTACTGACGAGGATGCAGAAACAGAGGTAAGAATATATATGGTTGAGAGATAACGTGCAGCTGGTGAGATAATGATGATCAGCTGGAGCGGATCCGGAGTGCCAATCATTCACGCCCACACGCACGTGCACTCATACAACAACATAAACACGAGACAAGAAGAGACCAGAGAATACGTATACCGTGACAACCATGGCTACGGCACGCAAAGTGTCACCCTGGTGAAGACGGAATGTCCATGGGGCAAACGAGATGACCAACACACCTGGAGGAAGATGCACCAACTAATGGTTTGAGTTTAGCAAAAGAATCTGTTTTTTTTGATGATTTTGATGATTTTATTTGATTGAATCAAAATAGGGCTTAGATCAAATGATTTGATTGGTTAAGGATTCATTAGAAAATATTTCAGGTAAATTATAGGGATTATTATTGAAGAAACTTGATGATTAGGCTTTCCATTAAGGGTAAGAAAGGCCGATCATGGGAGAATATGTATGGTAATAAGCTAAAAGATGGTCCGTAATGGAAATATTTGAGTTAATTTTGAACAACTACATTGGTTAAAAGAATGGATAAAAAATATAAAACCTTTTCTGTATATATTTTATTAAATATGGTGTTAAATAGAGCTTACTAAGTAAAACCATTGGCTGAATCGAGTTAAAAGTTAAGAAAACATGGTTAGGAAAATGGAGGTGATGTATGGAAATGGGCGTGGATTGATGGTAAATAGATAAGATTGGTTAATCTTTGGGGGGTTGGGGGTACTGTACTACCAATTTCAGCGATAGGATTATCAATATTGTTATGTTTACCATGAATTATAATGTGTGTCTCCAGCTCAGTACAGAGACTGGTTAAAGCTGGGAGTCTGTTCAATTGGATGAACGAAATATGATGATACAAGTAGTGGGAGCTACTGTGACAGGAACATATGAGACAGCCTTTATACTGTTTTCAAGGTTCCTCCTCACCCGCTGTACCTTTCACCCACTCAGATAAGGTCCTTACTGCTGTTCAGTTTCTTCTTAAAGACACAAACTGGTACTGAAATAAACTGGCCAAAACTGACCGTCCCTAAGGTCACAGGTCCTGTCCCATATGTTCCTGAAAAGTCACGCAGAAGCACGTACACACATATACTTTTATACATTGAATAGGTTCTTTCTCTTATGATACCTGTTTGGGATCAATGAATATTAAAATTTCCACAACAATTCCCCCCTTTTTATCATTCAGATTACCCAATCATAATAATAAAAATAATAGAACAAATTTTAAGTCATATCATCACACTTATACTCTTCATCTCTGGTTACCATTACAAATCTTGAAACCCACATGGCATTTCAACAGGCTAAGAAATACAAAGAAATAAAAGTAGAATAAAATCCCTAATTTCGACCCCTCTCCTTGTACGTCATCACATAGCGGATAACCACAGCTTTTAACCTTCTGTTCATATCAAAAACATTCACAGAAAGAAAGAAAAAGAAAAGGAAACCATACAATTTAACACATGTCACAGTAGCTCCCACTACTTGTATCATCATATTTCGTTCATCCAATTGAACAGACTCCCAGCTTTAACCAGTCTCTGTACTGAGCTGGAGACACACATTATAATTCATGGTAAACATAACAATATTGATAATCCTATCGCTGAAATTGGTAGTACAGTACCCCCAACCCCCCAAAGATTAACCAATCTTATCTATTTACCATCAATCCACGCCCATTTCCATACATCACCTCCATTTTCCTAACCATGTTTTCTTAACTTTTAACTCGATTAAGCCAATGGTTTTACTTAGTAAGCTCTATTTAACACCATATTTAATAAAATCTATACAGAAAAGGTTTTATATTTTTTATCCATTCTTTTAACCAATGTAGTTGTTCAAAATTAACTCAAATATTTCCATTACGGACCATCTTTTAGCTTATTACCATACATATTCTCCCATGATCGGCCTTTCTTACCCTTAATGGAAAGCCTAATCATCAAGTTTCTTCAATAATAATCCCTATAATTTACCTGAAATATTTTCTAATGAATCCTTAACCAATCAAATCATTTGATCTAAGCCCTATTTTGATTCAATCAAATAAAATCATCAAAATCATCACAAAAACAGATTCTTTTGCTAAACTCAAACCATTAGTTGGTGCATCTTCCTCCAGGTGTGTTGGTCATCTCGTTTGCCCCATGGACATTCCGTCTTCACCAGGGTGACACTTTGCGTGCCGTAGCCATGGTCTTCCATCGCTGGTGAGGGAGGCTGTTACTAGCACGCGCCTTTGACCCCTCACGTTGTCCTCCTATTTGATTGTTGAGGCCATTCGGTGTAGTCTAAGGTGAGAGGCTTCGACCCAGGTGTCCCACTCTCCAACCATTTTCTGATCATTACCAGATTTGCCCCTTAGATCACGATGCACCCCTACTGGAGTGAACGTTTAACTTTAGTCATACTTGTCCAGGGAAATTATCCTGACCCAAAATTTCATTTATAAAACAGACAATATCTTTTGCTTCAATGACTTAATATCAACAAAATATCCAACATTATACATTATTGATTATTATTATCTTTGGTCAAAGTTGTCTTTACATTTTACTAATTTGGTATTATCATCAACAACCCTAATTACAGAACAAGTACTTTTATCTAACATCCGGAAACTGGGCTGAATAAGCAAACCCTGTTGCTGTACCTCCAGCATAGCTGGACCCTAGGTTCAAAACACAATGGTTGTCAAACTAAAACTAAACCTAATTTCAATCATTATTTTACCATTAAAATATAGAATTTTTCCCCATTTTGCTTAATGAAACATTCCTTATCTTTATATCACATTAATCCCCGTTAATCATACTCAATGCCTTATTTTTCTTCTGAAACTAATTTTTCATACCATTTAAACAGTTAATTTGACTTCCATAAATTCTGTCAGACATTTTATTTTCATCACATATAGTTTTCTACTATATTCATTCTCAATCTTTCCCTACATGTCCAGTTCCTTCTGTATCCTCTCCTTTTTTTCTTCCCTACATGCCAGTTCCTTCATTATCTAACCAGTACATGATTGTTTGCACAATCCCCTATTTCACACAGACAGCCTTATTGCTGCTTGCAACTTCAATCCGTATGATATAAATTTAAGTTCTCTAGACATCTAATGTCATGCATCCATTTACTGGATGAAGAAGTAAACCCTATTTCTGTCGACAGTTCTTTTTAGCTGCCCCTTTAAGACAACAATCCATTGTTTGTCCACATTGCTTACACATGTTGAACACAGCCATAACAACCTTTTTTGTTTCTCACTGCCCTGTTCAACTGATTCTCGCACTACTTTCAGTCTAGTTGTGCTCAGTGTTCCCTCCCTGGGGAAATCATGGTATTTTCTCAGTTTTTTCAATATCTAAAACATAAATTTTCCCCCATAATTTTCTCATTTGATAGAAAAACCGGTGTATCAAATTTTGCATGCTTACCTTGAGACTTCCCCATATTGGCTGCTTCTCTGTTCTCTGTGGATTTCTTTCTCTTCGCGTTTTCCTGATCTGTTAGGCGTCCCCAACAGACCCGATTTTTCTTTTAACCCAAATCGGTCGGGTTGCACTATTAGTGCCCTCCTAATTAAGGTTTACCAAAAACTGTTCTGGTTCCCCCTAATTAAACTCAGTACCTAAAAACAATTTGCTCCGTCGTGGAACAACTAATTTTCAGGTTACCTATCTGTTTGAAATCTCTTGATCTGTTACAGACCTCAATTAATCTCAGATAATTTTCTCTCGTATCTGTTTGAAACCTCTTGATCTATATATAGATCTCAATTAATCTCAGATTACGTACCACAGAAACAGCCCTCAGCCAATATGGTTCACTCACATTTCATACCCGAAACAAAATACTTTTCCCCAAAAGAAAATATTTTAGACGTCTCTTACCAGAGATATGTTGGTTGCCACGGGTTCGCTTTCTTTTGATTCCAGTGGAGCCCCTCCCAGACCCGATAGCGGTCGGCCCCTCTCTCTCAAGCTTACGAGGTAGAGCTGGAACTGCTCAGTCCAGGTGGCCAAACACCGTCCGCTCTCAGGTCCAGAAGGCACTTCCAAGGAATCCCACTTCTGACACCAAATTGTTGTGGCAAAAATTCTGTTAAACATCATCACTGCGTAAGAGACACTCAGAGTCAAATTAATAAAAAGAAAAGTATTTATTCTTGCAAGAATAGGTTCAGTCTAGTACACAGAAGTTACGCTGTGCAAGAGAGTGACACACAACAGGAAGATATGAGACAGCCTTTATACTGTTTTCAAGGTTCCTCCTCACCTGCTGTACCTTTCACCCACTCAGATAAGGTCCTTACTGCTGTTCAGTTTCTACTTAAAGACACAAACTGGTACTGAAATAAACTGGCCAAAACT
Organism: Siphateles boraxobius; assembly: GCF_051911475.1. Classification (NCBI taxonomy): domain Eukaryota; kingdom Metazoa; phylum Chordata; class Actinopteri; order Cypriniformes; family Leuciscidae; genus Siphateles; species Siphateles boraxobius. Next base: position 1,837,631 of record NW_027509019.1, on the reverse strand, counting down.
GACCGTCCCTAAGGTCACAGGTCCTGTCCCATATGTTCCTGAAAAGTCACGCAGAAGCACGTACACACATATACTTTTATACATTGAATAGGTTCTTTCTCTTATGATACCTGTTTGGGATCAATGAATATTAAAATTTCCACAACATAAGCAAATATCATTTGGGAATTACCCATCTTTGGCATATCTGGGTATTGTGTTAAAAGGTACTCCACACATTTTACTTATCATTGTTACAGGCCTCCAAAATACTCTCCAGCCTTTGCTGAGGACTTTACAGAACTATTATCAACAATTGCCTCTGAGTTTGACTGTTTTGTCATTGCTGGCGATTTTAACATTCACATAGATATCTTTAACACCAAGCATATCTTCTGACTCTTTTTTTAACTCAAAAGTTAAGAGTGTAATTGATGATATTGCTCCTGTGAAAGTCAGGAAGAAGAGTGGCAGATAAAAAGCACCTTGGAGAAACTCAACAGCAGTGCAAAATATGAAAAGACAATGCAGAAAAGCAGAGTGCATGTGGCGGAAGACAACACTTGTAGTCCATTATGACATCTACAAAGACAGCATCGATGCTTTCAATAAGGAACTAGGCAAAGCTAGACAGACTTTCTTCTCAAATATTATAAACAGCAACATAAACAACACACAAACTCTTTTTGCTACTGCTACAGAACGCTGAGCAGAACCAGAAAATATGAACAAATCACACCAGTCCTCAGGTCTTTACACTGGCTCCCAGTTACATTTAGGATGGATTTTAAAGTATTATTACTGGTATATAGATCACTCAATGGCCTAGGAACTCAATACATTGCAGATATGCTCACTGAATATAAACCCAACAGATCACTCAGATCATTAGGATCACATCAGCTAGAAATACCACGGGTTCCCTCTAAGCATGGTGAGTCTGCTTTTAGCTATTATGCCAGCCGCAGCTGGAACCAGCTTCCAGAAGAGATCAGATGTGCTCCTACAGTAGTCACATTCAAATCCAGACTAAAAACACATCTGTTTAGCTGTGCATTTACTGAATGAGCACTGTACCACTGTAGTCAGACTGTATTTTTTATTCTAAATTGTTTTAATTATTCTGATTTCTTTTGATTATTTTAATTTACTCTATGTACAGCACTTTTAATTACAATTGTGACTGTTTGTACTGTATTTTATTTTTTATTCTAAACTGTTTTAATTATTCTTATTTCTTTTGATTATTTTAATTTCGTCTATGTAAAACACTTTATATTACCATTGTGTATGAAATGTGCTATATAAATAAACTTGCCTTGCCTTGCCTAAATAGAATATTAGAACTCCTCTTCACTCTAAAATGCCTAAATGCTTTTAAAATGGCTAAATGGAGTTCCCTTTCAGTCGATAACGTCGGACGTAGTCGACGTCGACTGAATGGGGATCGCGTCAGAGAGCCTATAATCTTCGAGTACTATTGAGCGAGCCAATGTAATTGGCGTGCGTGATTCGCATCACACACTCCGCCCCCGCGGCGCGGGTATAAATACGAAAGTGGATGCACGCACTAGTTGCCTTTCGCTTCGGAGCCGATCGTTTGATGTCTCTGAGAGTGCTGTTGTCTACAACAAGCGAGTGTGTCGGTGTTCTTCAGGATGACTCTCCCAGTGCTGGTGTTCTACAAGCGTGAGTGCAGCGGTGATCGCGAGCTTTGAGCTCTCAACTGCTGTTTTAACAGCAACAAATTTCTAAGTGTCTGTGTGTGTTGACGGCTGGTTAGAGGGCGGAAAAGTGTGTGCTTCACTGTTTCAGTTCTCTGTTCAGTGTTGCTGCGGTCATTCCCCTGTGTGCTCTGGCACTGGTGACGGTCCTATTTTCTGAAAGAGCAACACGGGTGCGTTTGCGTCTTTTTAAAGATGTCATTCCACCTGTGCGTTTCTGGATGCGATCGTTCCCTTTTCCTCTCTGACGGTCACAATTGTTGCATCACGTGTTTGGGCTATATGTTTATATGTATATAAATATGTATGCATATGTGCTTATATGTTCAGCATGCTGAGGCAGCTTTTGTGGACGGTTCATGTTCTCATTGCGGGAATATGACTGTCGCAGTGTTGAGATCAAGACTCGCCTTCGTCCGCGAAGTGCGAGTCCCCATTGCCATGCCCCACCCCGGGTGCCGTGTGGGATGGGTGATCGAAGGATAGTGAAGGATTTCTCGCCCGGTAACCATTCCCTGTGGGCTCCCCACTCCTCAATCACACCGCAGCCGATGGAATTCCAGTTGAGCATACTGGTCCCTCTGTAATGGACTGAGAAGCTGTTTCAGTGGGGGTTCCCCCTGAGGATAAGATGTCGATAGCAGCATCGGAGGGTGAGCTCCCTCTGGGAGTATAACATTGCCCAAGCCAGATCCAGAAATGTCAGCTATGCTGAAACGGGCCACCGGGCCGAGTGGAACCTCCACCGTGTCCCGTTCAGTCTCGGTTGGAATCTGGAGTTTGGTATCTTGGGGCGGGCCGCGCTGGTTCTCAGCTCGCCGCCCCAGTGCCTTTCTTTCCCGAAATGCATGGAGAGCTTATCAAGTGGTGAACAGCATCTTTCTCTGCCAGAAACTGCCTGAATTGCTTTTCCCCCTCACTAGCCTTGATGGAGGAACGGTGAAGGGTTGCGAGGTGTCCCTCTATTGGAGCGGTCTGTCGACAAAGGTGCACCTGTGTCCGGCGGCAGCTGCCTTTTGGGGAGATCCTCGTCTCCCCTTAAGGCCTGTGAGTTTTCGTCCGTTCCGACAGGCAGAGCTTACAAAGCCTGTGGGCAAGCCGCTTCCTCTTGCATGCCATGGCGTTGCTTCAGGTCTGTCAGGCCAGAGTACCCATGGCATGACGGTAATCCAGACCGTGCGCTCATAGGTGAGCACCGCACTGCATTCGACCTCGCCCTCCGGGGCACGAGTGTCGTAGTGTGCGTGATCGGTCTGGCGATGTCCACCTTAGTGGTCCAGCAAGCGCCATCGTTGGCTCAGCCTGGTTGATATGGCAGATGCGGACAAGGTTCGGTTCCTGGTCTCCCCAATTTCCCAGGTTGGGCTGGTCGGTGACGCGGTGGAGAACTGCATCCAACAGTTCTCTGCCGCTCAAGCGCAGACGGAGGTCATCCGGCACATCCTGCCCCGGTGGCCAGCTGCTGCCTCCACCCGTCGCCGGGTGGCAGCTCCTCCGCCTGCTCGTCGCCGAGGGCGTTCTCCGGCCGCCGCTCCTGCAGCAGCCTCCACCCAGGCCTCAGCATGGAGCCGGCCGCATTAGAGACGCCCAGCCCGCTCCAGGCGCTGCCAAACCAGGTGGCAAGCGACATCGAAAGCATTCCGGAGCGGGCCGCCCAGGGATGGATGAGATGCTCTTGGAGCTGGCACGATCACTCCCTCCCCCCAAGTGAGGGCCGGGTGGAGTCTTCGTTTGTGTGTGTGTGTCTGTTCCGCCGCTGGCTCCCCCCAAAAAAAAAAAAAAAGCGGAACCCACACTGCAAAGAGAGAGCAATTTCATCTGTTCCTGGATCCCAAGAGGGCCAGTCTGGCGGGTGTGACCCTGTATAGCCTTACACCCCTCAGCTCCCCCTTGGTCGCCAGCAGGCAGCTTGGTGCGTTCGAGGACCCGGTCATCCGCCTTCTCACACGCCCCCTGCCACTAGTGGAGACAGGTAAGTGTTGCACAGCACACTAACACCATTCTCTCTACTTTGCTGCCCCACCTCAGGCTCGAGTATCCAGCTCAAGTCAGTGATAATCATCACATTAGGTGTTGAGCAGACGTGCTCCTGAAAATCCAGTGATATTCATCACACCGAGTGTTGAGCAGTGCTCCTGACTTGTGCGTGCTTATCTTATCCTGCTGGCGAAGGATTTGATATAGCCGCTCCTCCAGCCGGTACGAAGGCCAGTTGTAAACTTGTTCTTCGTGCTACTAGGTGGTGGGTCTTGACCATCTTGGCCCAAGATTGGTCTGCAGCTCCAACCTGAAAGACATGTGCTTCAGATCTCTACCTTCCACACCGCAGGCCATCATGTGTGTTGCGTGTGAGGGTTGGAGTATCAGTACACAGTCCTTCCCTTCGAGTGCTCCAGAGCGAGTTGGGGCTTTCAGGTCAACTGGGAGAGAGTAATCTCACCCACGGCCTGAGTATCTCTTTTTCAGTTTTGGAGATGGACTCGGTCTAACACGTCTCTCCACATTTACATTTAGTCATTTAGCAGACGCTTTTATCCAAAGCAACTTACATCTGAGGACTAAAGCAAGTGAGTCATCGTGAAGAGGGAAGAACAACGCAAGAAGTGCTCAAAATACAAAGTTCAGGCATTGCTCAGAATAGCAAAAGCCAGACAAGGGAAGATTTAAAAGGGAAGGAAAGATTTAAAAGAGACTAATTTTTTTTATTAATTTTTTGTATATTTTTTTTATGTTAAGTACTCACGGAAGAGATGAGTTTTCAGTTTTCTTTTGAATGATGTCAGGGATTCTGCATTATGGACGAGGGTGGGGAGATCATTCCACCAACATGGAACTGTGAATGAGAATGTTGTGGAGAGTGATTTAGTGCCTCGCTGTGATGGCACCACGAGCCGTCGCTCCTTGGCCGATAGTAGGCTTCTGGTAGGGACGTAGACTTGTAGTAGGGACTGAAAGTAGGACGGAGCTGAGTCTGTGGTAGATCTGAAGTAAGCGTCAAAGCTTTGAATTTGATGCGAGCAGCGAGTGGTAGCCAATGCAGTGAGATGAACAGAGGAGTGACGTGAGCCCTTTTGGGCTCGTTGAAGACAAGGCGGGCTGCAGCATTCTGGATCATTTGTAGAGGTTTAGTAACACATGATGGAAGTTCAGCCAGAAGAGCATTGCAGTAATCAAGCCTAGAAATAACCAGGGCCTGGACGAGAAGTTGTGTTGCATGCTCAGTTAGGAAAGCCCTGATCTTCCTTATCTTATACATTGCAAACCTGCATGATCGAGCTGTCTTTGTAATGTGGTCTGTGAAGGTCAGCTGGTCATCAAATATTACTCCAAGATTTCTGACCAACCTTGATGGGGTGATTGAGGATGACTCTAGCTGGATAGTGAAGTCGTGCTGTAGAGACGGTTTGGCAGGGAGAATGAGAAGCTCAGTCTTTGCCAGGTTGAGCTGCAGGTGACGTTCCTTCATCCATGCCGAGATGTCCGCCAGACAGCTTGAGATACGTGCAGCTACTGTGGGATCATCTGGTTGAAATGAGAGGTGGAGCTGGGTGTCATCAGCATAGCAATGGTAAGAGAAACCATGTGCCTGTATGATGGGTCCCAATGATGTGGTGTAGATGAAGAAGAGGAGCGGTCCAAGAACTGAACCCTGAGGAACCCCTGTGTTCAGTTGATGTGCTTTGAATACCTCGCCTCTCCATGTAACCCTGAAGGACCTACCTGTGAGATAGGACTCAAACCAGTGGAGGGAAGTTCCTTTGATGCCTGGGTGGAATGATGAGAGGTTGGACAGAAGGATATGATGATTCATAGTGTCGAAGGCAGCAGAAAGATCCAGCAGTATGAGAACTGAAGATTTGGAAGCAGCTTTTGCGATCCGCAGGGCTTCTGTGACCGACATTAGTGCAATCTCGGTTGAATGGCCTTTCTTGAAGACAGATTGGTTGACATCTAGCTGGTTGATCAGAGACAGGAAAGATGACACTTGGTTGAAAGCAACTCGTTCAAGTGTTTTCGCAATGAATGGTAGGAGAGAGACAGGTCTGTAATTCTCTAAAAGTGATGTGTCTAATGTTGTTTTTTTAAGCAGTGGAGTTACCCGAGCCTGCTTGAATGATGTAGGGAAAATGCCAGTGTGGAGGGATGAGTTGATGATGTGTGTGAGTGCTGGTAGAATTGTGGGAGAGATGGCTTGTAGAAGGTGTGAGGGGATGGGGTCTAGAGGGCAGGTGGTAGGATTACTGGAGAGGAGAAGTTTAGTTACTTCTTCCTCGGTTAGCGGAGAGAAGGTAAAGAGAAGGTTTCTGGTAGTGGGAGAGGATGGTTTGGGTTCCTGTGTGTTTGGGTTCCTGTGTTCCAATGAGAATGTGTTCAGCTGGTGTTTGAAGTGAGAAAGGGTCCCACTGAAAGAACTTTCAGAGGCTCCTGGGGTATATGGTAGATGCAGCCATTGGCTTCCTCCATATATGAGTGCTTCAGCGCTAGCTTCATGATCGAGTCCCGAGGTGACCGTGGCAGAGCAGCTCACCCTGTGTGACTATAGTCATCCCGGTCTGCTGCCAAACCCTCTTCAACTGAGGGGTCATATATAAAGGGCGTGTTTTAACGGGGGCCTTGGCGACCCTCGACTACACGGGCATATGTGTCTTGAGTTGTTGGACATTGCGACCGTTGCTTAAGCTTCCCTCGCATGTCACGACTCACCCGTCACCTCCTCCTTGGAGTCTGAAGCTTCTGAGGACGCTTTGTTCCACTATTTCCGCTCTACTCAGTCGTGCCGCCGACGAGCCTCTTGACAGTTAGAGCCAGGGTGAGTGGAGACTCCATCCCCTGGGGTGCAGCTGGGTTATGACCACTCCGGAGCCGCCCAGTTGCCCCTCTGGTTTCGTCTCCTTGCCAGTGTTGTCCGAGCAGTCTAACCTTGGACAGACACTAGCTCTCAGCTGCCCCAGGGGCCTGCAGAAATGCGTTTCCCCAGTGAGCCTCCTAAAAGCGACTGCGACTCAGGGTCGTCTGGCGCCTGCTCAAGTCGGTGAATTCTCACACGTCATGTTGAGCAAAAATGTAGCTCAGTGAGTTTATCACACTCAGGTGTTGAGCAGAAATGCTCCTGAAGCTCTGTGAACTTATCACACTCAAGTGCTGAACAGAAAATGCTCCTGAAGCTGAGTAATCTTCACATGTTGTGTTGAGCAATGCTCCCGTCTTTTTGCGCCTGTCGGTGCCAAGTCAGGAGGGAGCAGGTCTTCATAGTTGCCCCTTATTGGCCCAACTAGACCTGGTTCCCATCGACAGCCTTCCTGACTTCCCCTGAACACTTTTTCAGGGACGGGGCACGATGGCACCTGCGTTCTACCCCTGGAGATTCCGGGTGGTCTTACATCTGAATGCGGAGGTTCAGATGGCTATCACAGGGACATGTGATAGTTACCATCACTTCTGCGAGCACCCCCTAGAAATGGGTAGCGTGCTTACACCTTTAGAAGTGGAACCTAGTCGTTGAGTGCGTCTTCTCTCCAGAGGAGAGTCTGAAAGCTTTCGATCACTTCAGTGCTCTCTTTCCTGCAACGAAAAAGCAACTAGTGCGTGCATCCACTTCCGTATTTATACCCGCGCGCGGGGGCGGAGTGTGTGATGCGAATCACCCGCCAATTCCATTGGCTCGTTCAATAGTACTCGAAGATGATAGGCTCTCTGACGCGATCCCCATTCAGTCGACGTCGACTACGTCCTCCGTTCCCTCCTTCGTTCCTTACCACTGTCGCCTTTGGCTTGCTCACCGGGGATCAATTAAACTATAGTTAAACTATATTAAATTAAATGTTTTTATAAATTATATATATTTTTAAATTACTCTTTAGTACCCCTTTGATTTGATGAATTTGAGAGGGGCAATATAGCTATGGTTTTAATTTTGAATCACAGTAATGATACAAATGCTGCATCGGTAATGCTATGTGGAATAATATTTGTCTCTCTAACTAGAGTTCAGAACTTCAGAACCAAATTTATATTGCTTAACATTGCCACATAATAACTGCTTATTAAATATAACTGTTAAACTCACACCAAATGATTACATCAGCAAGACAATATCGAACGGCTTTAAGAACTGTTTAGACTCGCCTACATCAAAATAGACCTTCTTAGAAAATATTAAAACATTTAAATTTCTTAGTTATGTTGAACCGCAACACTGCTTGAATTCGTCATATAGCACACACCTGGCAGAGGTCTCACGGCCGTCTCCAATGGGACAACACACATGACCAAATGCATTTCTTTTTCTCGCTTACTGTATTAATAACTCTCTCAACATCGACCACTTCCTGTTCAGTGTTTCCATACACATCCAAGTTCTCGCCATCGCTACTCAATGTCAGTAACTTCTTGTAGTCATGTTTATTTAATGCAGTAATTAAATTATTAATCACATTATTACAGAAGGATCAAAACTGTCCGTCACGTTAACATATATTGTAATGTACGGAAAACACGAACACCGGACGAGCGGGAAGACAGGACTGGAACACCGACACAGGAGACACCAAACAACGATCTGACAAAGAGGACAAAAAACGGTGAGTATTTATAAGGTGAGGAAATGGGCTGCAGATGGTGATGATATGATGATCAGCTGGAGCGGATCAGGTAATGACACAACACTCTCACGCCCACTACACACGTGCATTCATACAACAACATAAACACAAGATGAGAAGGAACCAGAGAATGAGTATACCGTGACAGTACCCATCCTCCTAAGAACGCCTCCTGGCGTTCTCAGATCCTCTTACCAGTCGATTGTAATCATCGATAAGGGAGTGATCCAGGATGTCTCTAGCAGGTACCCAACTTCTCTCCTCCGGACCGTTACCTTCCCAGTCCACCAAGTACTGAAATCTGCGTCCCCTCCGCCGGGGAACCGGGACAGGCGGATTAATGTGAGAATGAAAAACGGGCTTAATTTTGGACACATGGAAGAGGGGATGAACCCTCCTGTATGCTGGAGGTAAATTGAGGCGGACTGCCACCGGACTAATGATCTTGGTGACAGTGAACGGGCCAATGAATTTGGGAGCAAGCTTATTGGAGACGGAGCGGAGAGGAATGTTTCTAGTAGAAAGCCACACTTTTTAACCGACGATATATATGGGAGGCCTTGACCGGTGGCGATCGGCCTTGGACTTGGTCCGCGCCCCCACCTGGAACAGAGTCTCGCAGGCTCTAGTCCAGGTACGGTGACACCTTTAGACAAAGGCATGAGCAGGGGGGACCGCTACCTTGGATTCCAGACTGGGAAAAATCGGTGGCTGGTAACCTAAACTACACTTAAACGGAGAAAGGCCCGTGGCCGACACTGGTAGCATGTTGTGGGCGTAGTCCACCATAGAAAGTTGTTGGCTCCATGAGGAAGGGTTCTTGGAGACCAAACATCGTAACACTCTCTCCAGATCTTGGTTGGCTCTCTCAGTTTGGCCATTGCTCTGGGGATGAAACCCTGAGGACATACTAACCGTTGCACCCAGTAATCTACAAAACTCTCGCCAAAATTTGGACACAAACTGGGGTCCCCTGTCGGAGACCACGTCCATTGGAAGGCCATGTAAGCGAAAGACGTGGTCTACGACGGTCAACGCTGTCTCCTTAGCTGAGGGTAATTTGGGTAAGGGAATAAAGTGAGCCGCCTTCGAGAACCGGTCCACCACGGTCAATACGACTGTGTTGCCCTGAGAGGGTGGGAGGGCGGTAATAAAATCGAGAGCGATATGGGACCAGGGTCTCGAAGGGACAGGCAGCGGTTGGAGTAACCCATCTGGGGGTCGATTGGAAGTCTTACTAGTGGCACAAACTGAGCAAGCCAAAACAAAACTGTGAATGTCAAGAGCCATAAGTGGCCACCAGAATCGTTGCTTGACCAAAAAACTGGTTCGGTTAACTCCTATATGACAAGCCACGTTGGAGCAATGACCCCACTGAATAACGTCGGACCGTAATCTCTTTGGCACAAATAAGCGATTCGGTGGACAACCGGGCGGAGGCGTTACCCCTTCTAAGGCGTCTTGACCTTCGATTCGACCTCCCATGTGAGTGTGGTGTAGGGTATCTGGACTGTGTCAGGACGACTCATGCACTTATACATGTAAGAATTCTTTTAACCTCTCTGACTCTGGTTCATAACTCAGGTTGGGCACCACAGAGTCTGCCCCTAATGGCGTTCATTGACACTTTCATGGCGAACTGAGTTAAAACCAAGCCTCCCCCTTTCCAACGAGAAGGAACTTGTGTACGACACACAGCAGGGGGTCAGGCATCAAAGAGATTGTTATCTCCTCAGAGCCAGGCCAGAATGGAACCCAGAGTACATTCAAACACACACACACAAGAACCCTTCTCCAATATCCTCACTGAAAGACTTTTACTATGATGTATTTGATGTGTTTTTATTTGTGTCTGTTTGTCCATGTCATATTGGAATAACTATGATTTTATCGTAGCATAAAGTGAATTACAAATACCTTCATTATGAATTTTAAATATAACTGTATATTCCGTTAACTTTTACATAGCGTTCTTACTACCTGTAGAACACTCGTGGCGTGGACAACGCGAATATGCATAAAAATATAAAGTAAAGTGTATTTTTGATAGATTTTACTATCATTGAAGATCGAAATGTCTTTCGACTGTAACCCCTCCCCCCACACACACACACCTAAGGAGCTTGCGCTCTTAGACAAAGAGTAATAAAAACTAAATTCCCGCCTGTGACTTCCAACTCTCCGATTGGCCAAGCCGACAGGAAGAGGCTGGTTTTCTCCAAGGTGATAAATGTCGGCGCGCTCCACTCTCTCTCTCTCTTACCCTCTCTCCTCCTATAGCATCATGTAACGGATCCGCGATTCCCCCTCAGGGGATCTTTTCCTTTGTTTCTTTAAGTTTTTATTTTTCCATTTCCGAATTCCCCTTTGTTCATTTCCACCGACGAGTGAAGTGAACTTACCCTGAATTGTTTCTTTGGTATTTTACATCCGAGACCTTTTAAACCTTCGTTTGAAAGTGCGCGCTCCAGACCATCTGCAGACCACGTGACTCTCCCACGGACACAAATCCACATGCCTTTGAAGCAGCCACACAACGAGCAACTGTGCAAGTATATATTCGTATTGAGCTTTCAGAGCTTTAAGATGTGTTTTTCCGTGTTGTCTCTCAAAGGTTTTAAGGTCTGTAATTTGCCACTGATCCTTTCAGATTATCTCTCTCTCTCTCTCATTCTCTCTCTCTCTTTATTGATGCATTCTCTTTCATTATGTTGTTGCCATTATTGTGTTTGTAAATACATTTATTGTTTGTTATAACCGGTATACGTAACTTTGCCTTTAATAAATGCAATATATTCATTTATTGATTCTGTCTCTATGCTCATACAAGTCACTTTAATGTATAAGATCCAAAGCTACGTGCTTTACAAATTTACTGATAGCCTAATTAAAGAATCGTTATGGAACAGGAAAGTTGTTTCTTCTGGCCAGAGAAATAGCTTCTCCTGGAAGTCTATAAAGTAGGATAATTTTGTGAGGTTTGTTTGAGATTGAATGATCAGATTTTTGCTGGACAAAAAGATGATTCGGTCACAAATTAATCCCCTTAAAGATTATCCCGACGATCGATCTATGATAGGCATAATTGATATATTAATTAGTTAATTATAATCCGTTTTAATTAAGTATTGATATACAATTGAGCTAATTTTAACCTGTCTGTAAAATATATTGTACATATGCAATTAATTATAATCCTTTGTGGTTAATTGCCTAAGTACATATATGAATGCAGATGCAGGGAAAATATTATCCCTTTTTGGGAAATTTAACATGTATGATTATCTGGGTCAAACCCGCATGAATAATTATTAATTGTGAAATTACTAATTTTGAATACATATCCCCAAAGCCTGACCCAGGTATTTCCTTACAGTGGAAACAAATAAGGGTTCGGGTAAAATGCACTCGGGAGTAGACGGGCGTTCGGAATGATCAAAAATACGAGATAAAGAATCGGGTTTGATGTTCTTGGAACCCAAGCGGTACGAGAGAGTAAAATCAAAACGACCGAAAAAAGTGCCCACCGAGCCTGCCTGGAATTTAATCTTTTGGCAGTTCTGATGTATTCTAGATTCTTATGATCAGTCCAGACGATAAAAGGTACCCCCGACCCTTCTAACCAGTGACGCCATTTCTCCAACGCTACTTTGACTGCCAACAACTCTCTGTTACTAATGTCGTAATTACGTTCGGCTGGGGATAAGCGATGAGACAAAAGCACGCAGGGATGCATCTTGTCGTCTGCAGAAGAGTGTTGGGATAGCACTGCACCTACCCCCACCTCTGATGCATCAACCTCCACCACGAACCGACGTGAAGAATCAGGGGCAATAAGGATGGGGGCTGAAACAAAGCGGCCTTTCAGTTTGGCAAACACAGCTTTAGCTGTGTCTGACCACCTGAATGTAGTTCTGGGGGAGGTCAAGGCAGTCGGAGGTGTGGCTAGTTGGCTGAAATTGCGAATAAAACGCCGGTAGAAATTGGCGAACCCCAGAAACCTCTGTAGGGCCTTACGGGAATCTGGGCTTGGCCACTCAACCACAGCCTTAACCTTTTCAGGATCATACACACTCCTTCAGACGAGATGATGTACCCTAGAAAAGGAACAGACTGTGCATGAAAATCGCATTTCTCCGCCTTGACAAAAAGCCCATTCTCTAGCAACCTCTGAAGCACTCGTCTGACGTGCTGCACATGTTCCTGGAGAGACGACGAAAAAATCAATATGTCGTCCAGGTAGACATAAATGAACTGATCTATCATGTCTCGCATCACATCATTGACGAGTGCCTGGAAGACACAGGGGAGTTGGACAGCCCGAACGGCATGACCAAACATTCAAAGTGCCCCCTGGGGGGTGTTAAACGCAGTCTTCCACTCATACCCCTCCCTAATGCGAACCAAATGGTATGCGTTACGTAAGTCCAATTTCGTGAAGATGGAGGATCCCTTTAACCTCTCGAAAGCTGAAGACATCAACGGTAGAGGATAAGTATTCTTTACCGTGATGCTGTTCAACCCCCCGCAAACGATACAAGGTCGCAGAGAACCGAACTTCGTCCCCACAAAAAAGAATCCCGCCCCCGCTGAAGAAGAGGAAGGGCGAATGAACTTGGTTGCTAGAGAATCAGAAATATGTTTCTCCATGGCCTCCCTCTCTGGGACAGAAAGCGAGTATAACTTGCCCTTAGGCGGAGACTTACCTAGCAGTAAATCTATGGCACAGTCATAGGGACGATGCGGAGGGAGAGAAGCAGCACGAGATTTACTAAACACTTCCTTCAGGTCCAGGTACTCCAAGGGCACGTTAGACAAATCCCCTGCCTCCTCCTGAAACATAGAAACAGGTACAGACGGACAAGCAGACACAAGACAAGACTTATGACATTCCTTGCTCCACTCCAACACACAGCTCCTTGATGCCAGTCTACTCGAGGGTTGTGGTGGATGAGCCAGGGGTGTCCAAGAACCATGGGTGCGAGGGGTGAATCCAGTATGTAAAAAAAAAATAGTCTCAGAATGGTTGCCTGATGTGATGAGGGTGATGTCTTCAGTGGTGAAAGAAATAGTGGGAAGTTCTTGACCGTTAAGTGCGTGTACTGCAATCCTGTGAGTGAGGGGTTTGAGAGGAATCTGAAATTTGAGTGCGAATGATTTGTCCATGAAATTACCCTCTGCCCCGGAATCCAAAAGTGCTCTACAGTCCTGCTGGTGGACAGACCATCTTAGTCTTACCGGGAGGAGGGTGGATGTGGATGAGGTCTTCTCGGCGGAGATCCCACCCGATAGTAGCCTCATACTTACTATCGGGCTTGACCCTTTTACCGGGCAGTTGTATGCGAAGTGTCCCGTTCCACCGCAGTAGAGGCAAAGGCCCTGGGATCTCTGCCTCTCCCTCTCCTCCCGGGAAAGCCGAGCTCGCCCTACCTGCATGGGTTCGTGATCGTGGACGGGGCTGAACACGTCCCTGCCACTGGACCGTGGACCCTCGGCTCCTTCCGGTGTGCGGGTGAACGCCACTCGTCGCTCAACCCGTGAGAGTTGAGCGTCCACTCGCAGTGCCAACTCCATGAGTCCATTCAAAGATGAGGGGAGGTCCAGGGCGTAGATCTCCCTCTGGACGCGGTCAGCCAACCCATGCAGGAACATGTCCCACTGCGCCTCCTCGTTCCATTGACATTCGGCAGCCAGGGTCCGAAACTCGATGGAATAGTCCGAGACCGACCTCTGTCCCTGATGGAGGTCGACCAAAACCCCTGGCAGCCTCTCTCCCCACGACGGCAAGATCGAAGACTCGTCTTATTTTGGCGGAGACTGCCTGGAACAAGGCGCAGCACGGGTCTTGGTTCTCCCACATCGCCGTTCCCAATAAGGCTGCTCTCCCAGTCAGAAGGGTGAGCAACGAATGCTACTTTGGCTTGTTCAGTCTGGAAAGTTCTGGGTTGTAAAGCGAAATGCATTGAGCATCTTGTCAAAAAGGCTCTGCAAAACTTTGACTCACCGGAGTAGGCTTCCGGGACTGGTAGGCGTGGCTCTGACTGGGGATGGACCTCTGGTGGTGTGGGGGGAACGGCTGGTGTGGGTGGCGCAGTGGGAGCTCGCAGAAGTTGGATTTGCTGGGTAAGCTCGGACACCTGCGCCACCAAAGATTGTACCGCACGACCCGTGTCATATAAATTCCTTTCTTGGGAATCCATCCTTCGTATGCTGTGATGAATGAAATCCTCCAACGCCGTCGACGAAACACTCGCTGCTTCCATGGTTTGGTCAGATCGGTCTGTCATGCCGGTGAATAATAGGTCAGGAAGCAAAAGCGAGTTACTCAGTTTTTTGACTTTAACAGATAACAAGAGCAATGACACGGGCGTGGAAGGATGGCGCAGGGACTTCGATGATCGATGTGAAGATAGGAACAGAAGAGGTGATACGATGACAACAGAATCCACACAAAGACAACGATAATCAAACACCAACTATAATCCACGGAAAACACGAACACCGGATGAGCGGGAAGACAGGACTGGAACACCGACACAGGAGACATCAAACAACGGTCTGACAAAGAGGACAAAAACCAGTGAGTATTTATAAGGTGAGGAAATGGGCTGCAGATGGTGATGATATGATGATCAGCTGGAGCGGATCAGGTAATGACACAACACTCTCACGCCCACTACACACGTGCATTCATACAACAACATAAACACAAGACGAGAAGGAACCAGAGAATGAGTATACCGTGACAGAATATGTTTTGTCTTGATATAAGATATTTTGAGAAATGTTGGAACACAAACAGTTTTGGTTGCCATTAAGTTCCATATGGAATAAAAACAACAACAGCAACACTGAGACATTTCTCAAAATATATTATTTTGTGTTTCACAGAAAAAAAGAAATTCATACAGATTTTGAATGAAATGAGGATGGGTAAATGAAAGCAATTTTTTTCATTTATCTTGCATGTTTTATAAAGAAACATATATTTAGCATTTAAAGCAGACAAGAACAGACATTAATTTGCATGCTGATTCAGTGTGCATCCTCCACCCAGGCTGGTTAAGTTTTTCTGTTTGAATAGTCTGGCAATTGAAGAAAAACTCAAAGGGCCCGATCATACACCTGACGCAATTCAGCGCCAGGCGCGACGTGAGTGTTTTTTGCTAGTTTCAGCCTGAAGCAGTTTTCATTTTAATAGCATAAATAGTGAATCCGCCATGGTGCGAGTGCAACTCTCATTTAAAGTGAATGGGAGATGAGACTCTGATTGATTTATTGCACGTAAAGACCAAAACACACCCATTACTCATTAAGAGAATACGAACAACCCTTTTAGACCATGCGCCTGACACACCGACCATTTTTCTCATCGTTAAATAGCAAAAGTGTTTTCGGATGACCTAAGTGCACTTGCGCCTTCATCCCTCCATGCAGTTAGATTCTTAAAATAGGGCCCAAAGTCTGTGATGTCAAAAATTAAAGCCTTTATTATGTCAATTGAAAGGAGAATCCAAAGTGAACCAGCAGGGTTAGTTTAATTATTTTATATCAGCTGTTGTCTGTAAAGAAGCTGACAGGATTAATCGCATTTGCTAGTACATATCTGTAACAATGAAAGACAATTGAAAGGAATTCCCAAAACTCATGTTCCACCACCTCAAACACCTAACAGAAGACACAAGTTACTCACCATTTTATATAAGCATCTCAGACATACCACTACTCCCAGAAGCTCCGGGAGTCTCCTGCATTTCAATAGAGTGTCCCGGATATGCCCAGAAATCGCATCTTAAAGAACGTTAGCTGAGATTAAACCTACATCTATTACTGCAAGGATGACACTATATGACTTCATAAAATAAGTCAAATCTAGAGAAAAAGTGTCTCTTTAATATTTGTATGAATTAGGACTGTCAACTGAGTAGAATTTCCTAATCATGATTACCGGTAACTACAAACAGCAAGTGCGAATAATCACAATTAATAGTTTTGAAAGCCTTAGTTTATTTATTTGTTTGTGTTGGTTATTTTTTTGTTCAGTGATCACAACGGATGGAATCATCTTCTGCTACAAGAATGCCCTCAAGAAATTCACCAAGTTTGGATCCATGAATAAGGCCTTCGGCAAGGTTAATGTTGACCGCAACACAATAGCAAGAACAGCTGTAATTGCTGATCTAGCAATCACATATCCAGATGCATTTAAGGAGCTGCTCCCCACAGACGAAGTAAATGAGAAGATTTTGAGTTTGCAGAGCGCTGCAAGAGGGATTTAACTAAAGAGATGGCTGAAACGATCACCGCAAAGAAAAAAGGTGGACAACTCCTCCCAATAATGTATAAGCACACCTAATTTTATTTTCATGAACAAGTTATACTGTTGGTTTCCCTCCAAAACACTAAATATATGTGTTGAGATTATTTTGTAACCCTCTGTTTTGAGGAAGCACAGGTAATTATATTTTGTAAGTTTTTTTGTGTGTGTTTTTTTCCATTCTATGTCAGAACATGTCAGAGCCCTCTGTGTGAAGAAGAAAAAGTTCTGTTAGTTTCGGGTTTTTTATGTATTGTGCACATACATAAATGTAAGGAACTCAGCTTTTTGGAAATATTAATAATCAATAATATCTTGTTATTAGTACATAAACTCCACCATCCCGGATACGGGATATAAAATGACGTCATTCATATTGTACATCAAATTTTAAATGTATGTGGAGTAGTTATGAGCTCATATCTGGTACCGTTTGAAAGCTTAGAATGTCTACTTTCTGGAGATATGCATCACTTTGGCATTTGTTTTACACTAAGTAACTTATTTACAATAAATTACCTTGTTTCACCCAACAACAGCCGCGTCATAATTGTGTGCGTAGTTGAAAACGCATATTTTTCATATCGCTCAAATATGACACACATGTACAAACCATATATCAAATGAAAGTTCTCATTGCCAGTAAAAAGGTTCAATAAGTATTTTTATTGAGGTATAATCACATATATAATACACTTCGAATGAATCATGAGGTATACAATCAACATTTGTAAACATACAAGTAAAATTATTGAATATTTGCCCTGCTAGTCGCTCTAGACGGCACAGTTAGCCACAAATGTTACATCATCCTTTACCTTAGGTTATTCTCTACAAAATGAGCCATTTTTCATTGTTTTCTGGGGTTGTGTGCCCAAGTAATCCCTCGATATGTCTCGCGAGTGCAGACACACCACAAAGCTAATGTTATGATATTCAACAATCCAGGAAAATATGTAAACATTCGATCCGGGTAAAGCATAGATTGCCGTAAAGCTTAGACGCTCAGCTTTCCGGCAATGTGTCGCGAGATCAAATAGCCCAACCAGGGGCTGTGATACTGCAGCCTGAACGTGACGAGAGAGGTCATTTGGTGACGTGCCCAAAACGCACAGACGCTTCTCACCAGACACCTGCGCGCACGGATTTGGTTTTTAGCTTCAGAAATGGCATCAGTAAAGGGTAAACAGCCACAGAAGAAGGTTTTTGTCGGCGTGGAGGCTGTTTTAGAAGAAATTGACCGTTTCAGTGACACAGATCCTGAAAGCGACGCGAGCTTTGACTCGGTGCGAGAAGCGGCTTTTGTTGCAGGAGATCCTGATGTGGACAAGTAAGTAAATACTTCTAAGCTTACCAAATACAAACTGAACTGTTATTTGATAGTGTTTCTAGACTTACAACAATGTTTTGTGAAGTTATTATTTGTTTTATGTATTATTGGTGGTGCGTGCTTGCAATAACAAAGTGCGTTCTCCAATGCGCAAATGGCTGTGTTAGTGGTCAGTGTTTATCGTAACAAATAAACAATAAACGGACGCGAGTATTCAGATATTTACAAGTTTATTATTTTGTGTTACAGTGTAAATTCATCTGATGATGAGTGGATTCCTCAGTCTTCTCAGTTCTCAAGCACACCTGGGCACCCAACCCCCACAGCCACACCCACACCCACACCCAGAAGAGGCAGAGGAAGAGGCAGAGAAGACAAGAAGGTCATTGTTTTTTTGTTATTTCGTTAGTTTCAATTTTAGATTATCAAGCAAATGTTTGCACTTTATTTATTTTTCAAAACTCTATGTTATTCAGTTTTTATTTATTTTTTGAATATTGCACTTTATAATACCTCTGCACATTTTCTATTGAAATTTTATTATGCAAAAGATGTTTGATTATTTGAAAATAAAAGGTAAAAACTACTAATGGGTCTCATTGCTTTCTTTGAAACATGATTAGAAGTCCTGGATGGTAATGTGGTTTGCAATGTCTTGATTTTGCACTTTTGACAGGTGGGGAACTTGAGACTTGAATGACAAAAAAAAGCTATTTTACCACCCTTCGGGTGCTTTAGAATAACTCTTCTTTACAATATGATAGAGACATAATTCTTTTTTCCAGTGTTTGCTGACATATGCTGAAATCAACCAAAACTGGCTGCATGGTGCTAGAGCACACAGGGCCTGAGATATACACTTACAAAAATGAATGTATAACCTAAAAATCAAAAAGCGCTTTTTTTTGTTTTTGTTTATTATAGCACAGACAACATATACTATAATATTTACCACTTTCAACAGTGTTTTATGTAATGGCAAAGGGTTTTCTGTAAAATGACACTGGGATATTGCATTTATAGCACTGTATATGGGTATGGGGAGACTTTAGATTTGGGTAGGCGGAAATTACAAAAAAAAAGGTAATATTCCTTTCTTCAGATATATTTGAATAGATATTGAATAAAACATGATACAGACAAAATTCCTTTTTCATGTATTTGCTGACATCTAGTGGAAACAGCCAAAACTGTCTGCATGCTGCTAGGGCAAACAGGGCCTGAGTTATCCACTTTCAAAAATGAATTTCTATAAAAAAAATCAAAAAGCGCCTCTTTTTTTAGGAGGGTTATTACTGTTCAGACAACATATATTTATTTATTTTTAATTTTTAGCAGTGTTTTATGCAACTTCAAAGGGTTTCCTGTAAAATGACACCAAAACTGTGCATTTAGGCCAAAGTATGTGGGAATGGGAAGCTTTTTAATTTGGGTAGGCCAAATCCAGGCGGAAATCCCAAAAAGTGGCAAGGATCTTAAGTTAATTATAAATATTTGGGTCAGTTAATTGGATTAACTTGATGTGCCTGAATTAATATTACAATCAATTAATCAGTTCTTCCAACGAACTCTTTTGATTATTAATTTATTCTAAGAAAAGGGTATCTTCCATGGCCACCAAAGAATAATTATTTCTTCGCCTGTACAGTACTTTGAGCCAGTAGCAAAAACCGTGATCGTAAAGTGACTTGCATTGCAAACAAAACAGAACCAAATACATATTATGTACAAGTTTTATTAACTAAATATAGATATTTATATGAATATAAACAAACTAAACAACATACACACATGAATACATAAATAGGTTAGTGATAGGATGAAATTGTAAACCAGAAGAGGGTCTATGAGAAGAACCATCAGAATTTCATTTTCACATTTCATTGAATTGAATACTTGCATTTGTAATGGGAACAATTCTTGAAGTTGTTGAAAATTGAAGTCGTTGATGGTTCCGGCAGCGTCAAGTGGAAGTTGGTTGAGCGTTCTCTTTCTCCAGGAACGCATGACTGGTTTGGTGAAGGCCTGGGACTCTGTTGAGGCCACGCCGAGCACCCAGGAGAAGTGAGGAAGTCGGAAGGATGGGTGATTGGAGTCGTTGTTGGTTGGAGTCTTTGTTCCAAAACTCTTGAGATTGTCCTTGGTTCTTTGTGAGAGAGTCATCTCTCTCCTGCCTGAGCCCATATCTGGTTGGATCGAGGCCTGCTGGGCCCTGGGGCCCCCGTGGAGGGGGAAGGGGGTTCCCCAGTAACACCAGAACAGTGTTCCGGCTGGATGAAAGAACTAAGACAGGGAGGTCACATGTGGACTGTCTCTAATAAGGCCTGGAGAAGATCCTCCCCTAAGGGTTGAACTCGACCAATCAGAAAGGGGACATGTCTGAGAGGGAAAGTGGCTCTTAGTTGATTTACGGATCTTTGTCCCTAGCATGATTATACCTTCATTAATGCTAAAATAGCTATAACACATCCACACTGCATTCTAGAAGAAGGTGATGTACATCAAAGTGTGAGTCATTAAATGAGGATTAATTAGGTAGGAGGCATGATACAGGTGAGGTTACATTGATCGTTAGTTGGTTGTATACCAGCATACATACCATAATATATACCTAATAGTACACGAGACAGTAAACCATTTACACTGTTTCTTTCACAGTTTTATGCATGTTCATTTATAGATCAGTTAGTCTATGATTAATGCAGCAAAGTCTGTTTTAAAGAGGGTTTCTGTTTCATAGTCTCTCTCTTGAGTATGTGGCCATATTCCTCGGAGGTCGTAAAATCTCCTTATCATGCCCTGTAACATGACACTGTTTCTGCCCTTGTGTTTGTTCATTTGGGCTGTTTGAGGAGTTTCATAAACCTTTGTATATAATGAATAATTAGTATGTGTCTGATTGGTCCATACCCTACATAAAGTTAAGAATATTCTTTTGATGTGTCTGTTGCATTTTGTTAAGGTATTTAAAATAATATACACAGTAGTACCACTTAACATTTAACGACAAGTTCAACTTGCAGCAAAATATTCATGACACTGTTATAAAATAATTTGACATAGCGTTAACACTTAATGACATTTTAAGGACAAATTCAATTTGTATCACTGTAGTTTAGGTCAAGAAAAATATTCATGACACTGTTATAAAATAATTTGACAGAGTATTAACACTTAATGACATTTTAATGACACATTCAATTTGTACCACTGAAAAAAAAAATGGTCAGAAAGATATTCATGACACTGTTATATAATAATTTGACAGAGTATTAACACTTAATGACATTTTGATGAAACATTCAATTTGTACCACTAATAAAAAAATGGTCAGAAAAATATTCATGACACTTTTATAATGGCCTCATGACAGCCAATGTCAAAACCAAACACATGAGAGTTTAATGCCATGTTAACCCATAAAGCTATATGGTTTCTTAAGTCTGATAATTAATCTGCTATGTCATGTTTATGACATTCAGACCTGTTGTGTTGTCTTGGTAATGTCAAATTGTCATGACAAAGACACTGACAGGTTGTGATGTATTGATTTATGTCAAGTTGTCATAACAAAGACATCTCAAACAATGACATATTTGCATTCGAAATTTCATAATTGAGCGAATTACACTTAATGACAGTTGTCATAAACATGCATTAAACCTCGTTCATATTAATGACATGTGTCATGTCATGATGATAAGAATCAGAATTAGAATCAGAAAGAGCTTTATTGCCAAGTGTGCTTGCACACACAAGGAATTTTCCTTGGTACTGAAGCTTCCAGTGCACATATACAAATACAGATACATCAAGAAACATAGTAAAACCAATTCTACAAATAAAATTATAAACATTTACAGATTATGAACATATTTACAGTATTTTGTATAGTAGGAATAAATATAAATATCATTTATATTTATTTTTAAGATATTGAATTTTTAAGATATTGCACTAAACAGTGGGAGTATTGCACTTACAGGCATATGCCTTGGGAGATATGTTAACTGTTCAGAAGGGAAATGGCCTGTGGGAAGAAACTGTTCCTGTGCCGAGATGTTCTTGTGGCCAGTGATCTGAGTCTCCGTCTTGACTGTAACAGTTCAAACAGGCGAGTGGTCCAGGGTGGTCCAGGGTGAGTGGAGTCTGTGATGATTTCACCTGCTCTCTTCCTCACTCTGGAAGAGTACAGGTCCTGGAGGGTTGGCAGGGGGCACCAATAATCCTCTCCGCAGTCCGGACTGTCCGTTGTAGTCTCCTGATGTCTGATTTGGTAGCTGAACCAAACCAGACAGTGATGGAAGTGTATAAAACAGACTCAATAACGGCTGAGTAGAACTGAATCAGCAGCTCCTGTGGCAGGTTGAACTTCCTCAGCTGGCGAAGGAAGCACAGTTTCTGCTGGGCCTTTTTCACAGTGGAGTCAATGTGATTATCCCACTTCAGGTCCTGAGAGATGGTAGTGCCCAGGAACCTGAATGACTCCACTGCTTCCACAGTGCTGTTCATGATGGTGAGTGGGGGAGTGCTGGGCTGTTCCTCCTGAAGTCCACAATCATCTCCACTGTTTTGTTTTGAAAGTGTTCAGCTCAAGGTTGTTATAACTGCACCAGACAGCCAGCTGTTCAACCTCCAGTCTGTAAGCAGACTTGTCACCATTTTGGATGAGACCGATGACAGTGGTGTCGTCTGCAAATTTCAGGAGCTTGACAGAGGGGTCTTTAGAAGTGCAGTCATTAGTGTACAGGGAGAAGAGCAGTGGGGAGAGAACGCACCCTTGGGGGGCACCAGTGCTGGTGGTGAGAGTCCTGGATGTGTGTTTCCCCAGTCTCACTCGCTGCTGCCGGTCCGTCAGGAAGCTGGTGATCCACTGACAGATCGATGATGGTATGGAGAGCTGGGTCAGTTTGGCTGTGAGAAGATCAGGCATGATGGTATTGAAGACCGAAATGAAGTCCACAAATAAGATCCTTGCATAAGTCCCAGTCCCAGGTCTGTCGAGATCTTGCAGGATATAATGCAGTCCCATGTTGACTGCATCATCCACAGACCTGTTTGCACTGTAAGCAAACTGAAAGGGATCCAGCAGGGGTCCAGTGATGTCCTTCAGGTGGGCCAACACCAGTCTTTCAAACGACTTCATGACAACAGACTTGAGAGCGACAGGTCTGTAGTCATTATGGAGGTGTCATGTCAAGCTTATGCACACCCCTTCAAGTAAAGTGTTACCAAATGTTTCATTATTTTTAAATACAATTCTGTTTTTATATTGTGTGTTTGTATACTGTTACATTTATTTATTTTTATTTTTTATTTATGTATTTATACATAGGGCTACATTGCACAGTGTAGTTGTGCATGTATGTGTAACCTCATGAAAAATAGTCACAAATGTGTGGAGGATCCAAGTTAAAAAACTGCGACGGATTTCTGTACAGACAAGTTAGTGCATTTCTTAACAAGGCACTTCTTTTTGAAGTCCATGAACTTGATGTAGTTTGCTATGTCCCCAAACAACCACTCCACAGACACTCTGACTTCACTCATTCTTTTCTTGTATTCCATCATTTGAGGAGTGAGATGAACATGTCGAAATGGGGCTTGCAGATGCACACGCAGTGGGTATGCTGGGTCCCCATACACACACATTGGATGACCATCTACAGACACGGCATGATGTTGCAGCAATGCAAACTGCCTAGATTCTGCCAGCATTCCAGAGTCATGCTTCTTTCCCTCTGTTAAGATATATTTTTAAATTAAAAAAATATATATATGTGGTGGAAGACAAAACTTGTAGTCCATTATAACATCTACAAAGACAGCATCCATGCTTTCAAATAGGAACTAGGCAAAGCTAGACAGACTTTCTTCTCGAATATTATAAACAGCAATATAAACAACACGCGCACTCTTTTTGCTACTGTAGAGAGCCTGACAAACCCCCCAAGCCAGATTCCCAGTGAAATGCTCTCAGAGAGCAAATGCAGTGAGTTTGCTTCTTTCTTCTCTGAGAAAATCATTAATATCAGAAAAGTGATCAGCTCATCCTTGAATTGCGCTGGGGTCAGACAGATCAGACAACAACCTGAGAAAGTAGTCACCATGTCTGATTACAAAGAAATTTATGGCAAAATTTTGGAAGAAACCGTACAGCACCTTAAAACATCAACCTGCGCCCTTGATGCACTTCCCACATCTTTTTTCAAAAATGTGTTACACAGCTTAGAAGCAGATCTCCTAGAAGTGGTAAATGCCTCACTTCTCTCTGGGAGTTTTCCAAACTCCCCGAAAACGTCTCGGTTACGTATGTAACCCTAGTTCCCTGATAGGGAACGAGACGCTGCGTCAAGCTGTGGGAACGCCTCTGCGTGTGTGCGTCATGAAGCACGTATGGAATCAGTCCAATGGAGAGACGGAACGTCATAGGCGGGTGACGTCATCGACCAGGAAACTATAAAGCACCCCCAAAACACAAGCGCGACAGCTTCTGATAGGCCTGAAGGAAGCACTAACGGGCATGCTGGGAGTATGGCAGAACGACGCAGCATCTCGTTCCCTATCAGGGAACTAGGGTTACATACGTAACCGAGACGTTCCCTTTCAAGGGAACTCGAGCTGCGTCAAGCTGTGGGAACGCCAATACCCACGTCGCCATAGGAGCTAATGACCCTCATGTGGGCACAGTAAGCGCACAGAGGACGAGAGCACCTGCGCCCCAGGAGTGGAACTTAAGTCCAATTCATAGAACTTAACAAATGTATGCGGTGAGGACCACCCAGCCGCATCACAAACATCACTTAGCGATACTCCTGACAACAATGCTTTAGAAGCAGCCATACTCCTAGAAGAGTGGGCTCGTACAGCCAAAGGTGAAGGCTGACCAGCCGACTCATAAGCAAGTGAGATGGCCTCAACCACCCACTTGCTCATTCTCTGTTTAGACGCGGGACACCCTTTCCTGGGTGGCCCAAAGCACACAAATAACTATTCTGATTTCCTCCACAGGGCAGCTCTGTGGACGTAAGCGTCTAACGCCCTAACCGGGCAGAGAAGGTTAAGTTTCTCCTGATCTGATGACACAAAAGGAGGAGGATAGAAAGCCTGCAGCACTGTAGGTCTAACAGCATTAGTAGGGACCTTAGGGACATAACCTGGTCTAGGGTATAGAAAAGCCTTAACCATACCAGGCGAAAACTCCAGGCACGAGGGTGCAACCGACAGGGCCTGCAAATCTCCGATTCTCTTAAGTGAGGAGATTGCAAGCAGAAAAAAGAGTTTTACACGTGAGAAATTTCTCAGAAACTTCCTCAATAGGTTCAAAGGGGGCCAAAGAAAGGCCCTCTAGTACAATGGCCAAATCCCAAGTCGGCACCCTCGTACGAACTGCAGGCCTCAGCCTCAAAGTGCCACGAAGAAAGCGAGTTATAAGTGGGTGTCTCCCAAGAGAAAAACATTAGGTCCACGAACCATACTCGGGCCGGCCAGAACGGGGCTACCAGAAGTAGGCTGACCCCGTCCCGGCGAACCCTCTCCAGAACTCCTGGTAGCAGAGCAACCAGGGGAAAACCTTGAGCTGGACGACCACTCATGACCGCCCCCCACCCTGTGAGGGAAGCATCCGTCGTTAGCGTTACGCGACGACAAAGAGCCCCCAACACAGGCCCTTTGGATAGGAACCAGGTTTCTTTCCACATGACCAGAGCACGAAGGGAGCGCCGCGTGACTTTGATCGTGCGGAGGGGATTTCCCTTCGGGGAGAATCCCTTGGTCCGGAGCCACCACTGCAGTGGTCTCATGTACAACAGGCCGCAAGGTATAACGTTGGACGCTGCTGCCATCAGACCCAACAGTCTCTGAAACTGTTTTACAGTGAGTAGCTGGCCTAGCTTTACTTGTTTCATTGCTGAAAGAATCGAAGCGATGCCGTTTGGAGAAAGTCGCGCCCGCATCGAGATCGAATCCCAAACGACACCCAGAAAATCTGTCTTCTGAGAAGGAGATAATACACTTTTCTTTGCGTTCAGCCTCAACCCCAACTTTCTCATATGAGCGAGAACAACATCTCGATGCCGAACCGCCATCTGCTCTGTCTGAGCTAAAATCAACCAATCGTCGATGTAATTGAGGATACGAATGCCCTGAAACCTCAGGGGTGCTAAAGCTGCATCCATGCATTTCGTGAAAGTGCGGGGAGATAAAGCTAGGCACTTGGAAGAACCTTGTACTGGTACGCCTCGCCCCCGAAGGCGAACCTCAGGAACTTCCTGTGTTGTGGAAGGATGGAAATATGGAAGTACGCGTCCTTCAGATCTATCGTGACAAACCAGTCCTCGGATCTGATTTGTGACATGATCTGCTTGATAGTGAGCATCTTGAATTTTAGCTTCCCTACCGAGCGATTCAACAGGCGCAGATCTAAAATTGGACGCAACCCCCCATCCTTCTTTGGAACGATGAAATATCGGCTGTAAAAACCTGACTCCAACCTGGGAGGAGGAACCCGTTCTATAGCCCCCTTTTGAAGGAGCGCTTTCACCTCTTGTTCCATTACCAGAGCCTGCTCGGGGCCCACCACTGTGGGCAGAACCCCTCTGAATTTTGGTGGACGACACCTGAATTGGATAGTATAACCCTTTTTTACTGTGTGCAGAACCCACTGAGATATTTTTGGAAGGCTTTTCCACTCTGCCAGAAATACTACTAAGGGTACCAGTCTCTCGAGACTGGCCTCTGGTGTAACTTGAGCAGCAAACACAGCGCCCTGTAACGGCGCACAGGCAGGGAACAACTGGCTTAACTGTTCTTAGACCCTCCTCAGAGGGGGCGAGCGTCCCTCGGGAAAGCGCTCGCTGGGACCGTCTGTGCCCCGGCATGAAGGCGGGGTTGGCAGAACGGGCCCCTGAGGGCACCGAAGAAGAGCGGGCACCGTGTAATGCGGTGAACACCTCTCTCCCACGGCAGGGACCATCCTCAGCATCCTGACGCCAATGTCTTTTTCGAAGCTTCCTCTTTGCCGAAGCTTTCTTAGCCATAATAACTGTCCTCAGATCAGTTTTGCCAGAAGACTTCGGCTGAGAGAGCCACGTCTGGTCCCACTGTTTGGAAGGGGATCGCGAGATGCAACACTCTGCTTCTGTTGCGCCCTTTGTGAGGAGCTGACTGACGGCCTGGACTGCTCCCGCTCAGCAGTACCGCGGACATGAATTTTAAGAGGCATAAATTTCAGAAACGCTGCTGACTGTTTCTTCTCTTCCTGAAATCTATCTATGACAGTATTGACAGAATCACCAAAAAGACCATGAGGAGAGAGCGGAGCGTCCAAAAGAAAAGCTTGAGATTTAGCCCCCACAATGTTTGAATAAGTGGAAGTTTGAGGGCTAAAAACACGATAAGAGACCGGCTTTTTCCATGATCTCGAAACCTCTGTGTGGAGATCAGGGAAGAAGGGCAAGCACCGGCGTGGAGGTTGAGAACGGGAAGGCAAAAATATTTCATCTAATTTAGATTTTTCTCTAGACTCCTGCCTAACAGCTGGCCACTCGATGCTTAATTTAGAAACAGCACGAGTGAGCACCTCCATAAGCTCCTCACTTTCGGGAGAGCGAGATGGCGAATCATCGATATCTCCCGCATCCAGACTAACAACATCCAGATCCTCAGAACTGGATAGTTGCAGTACTGGGGCCTCAGTTTGGGGGGAAGAAACCGCAGAGCGTGCTTCCGAACCCGAGACTGAGGCACTGGATCTAACAGGTAAGGGCTGAGATAGGGCAGAGCCCGTCTCAAGCCCCGCTGTTAGATCCATCTGCGATCCCCACAAATGACGTCGCCGCTCAGCCTCGGCATAAGGGGGACCCGATCCGTGGGGATCGCGAACCGAACCACTCTCCTCAAAGAGTGATCGGCGGGAGCGGAGCGTTCTAAGAGGCAAACGCTCGCAATGCTCACAATCAGCCCCCTCGAGAGCTGACTGGGCAATCTGCACTCCCAAACAAACAACACATAAGCTGTGTGTATCCCCGCTCGTTAAATAGCGCGAGCAGGGAGGAACACACTTCTTAAATTGTTGTTTGCTCGCCATTGTCTCTCAATATAATATATATATATATATATATATATATATATATATAGTTTTTTGAAATAGTGAAACTCCTGCTTAGTGACAGACAAAAACACTTGAGACAGATCCACATATAGCGCTTACTGAAGGCAAAGAAGCTGTCGCGCTTGTGTTTTCGGGGTGCTTTATATTTTCCTGGTCGATGACGTCACCCGCCTATGACTTTCCGTCTCTCCATTGGACTGATTCCATACGTGATTCATGACGCAGACACGCAGAGGCGTTCCCACAGCTTGACGCAGCTCGAGTTCCCTTGAAAGGGAACGTCTCGGTTACATATGTAACCCTCGTTCCCTGAGTAGGGAACGGAGACGTTACGTCGGATGACGACGAATGGGGGTTTCGCTTAGAACACCTATCGACTTCGAGTATTACAAAACGAGCCAATGGCAATGAAATGCCATGGGTCTGCGGAATTTGCATAGCGTAACTCCGCCCCACCTCGTGGGTATAAAAGGAGGACGCTCGGCAACATGCAGATATGTCTTCGCTGAGGAGCCGAGACTGAACTCAGGCGTCTACCCAGCGGTACAGCGGAAGTGGCAGGGAGACGTAACGTCTCCGTTCCCTACTCAGGGAACGAGGGTTACATATGTAACCGAGACGTTCCCTTTCGTAGTCACTCCGAGTTACGTCAGATGACGACGAATGGGGGTCCCCGTGAAATCACGCCACCTTGACAGCTGTCTTCCAGTGCCCTGCGAAAGTCTGATCCCCCTGTCGTGATACTGGCACTGACGAAGGAGTCCTACTTAACACAGGAATACTAAGGTACACTGGGAAGCATATCTCAGAGGAGATATGCCGCAGCATGCCTACCTGTAGGGAGGACTTAAGATACGCATATGGCCGGAGGGCTACATATGGAGGAACACTGGAGTGACCAGCCCGAGGGGTGGCAACTTTCAACTCCAGGAGGGCAAGGTGACTTGCCAAGGGAAAGACACGTGCTCAAGGAGGCTTACAGTGGAAATACACATGTGGGGGTTACTCGGGGAGGAACCATGCACACGGAGGCACCTAGCCGACGCCCAGGCAATAGACACTGGCGCCAGCGTCAACAGTGCTGGAGGAACTCAGGGCTTCAGAGAGGAAGGCTCACCTGAGGAATAATCGCACGTATCCAGTCCGTGGAGTGGAATGGCGAGCAAGCGAAGACACCTGAGCGGGTCCCGTACTAGCTAGCTGAAGCGAGTACACGAGAGGACACAGGCTCCACTCTGAGATTATAGAATCTGGCGAATGGGTTGGGTATCGCCCAGCCTGCAGCTCTACAAATGTCTGCCAGCGAGGCGCCATGCGCAAGAGCCCAAGAGGAAGCCACACTCCGGGTGGAGTGGGCTGTCACACCAATGGGGCACGGTCGGCCTTGCTGTTGGTAAGCCAAAGCAATGGCGTCCACTATCCAGTGAGACAACCTCTGCTTTGAGAGAGCCTTTCCCTTCAGTCTCCCACCATAACAGACAAAGAGCTGGTCTGAGGTCCTGAAACACTGCGTTCTGTCTACGTAAGCACGGAGAGCGCGTACTGGACAGAGCAGTGCCAAGGCTGGGTCTGCCTCCTCCCGGGGCAGCGCTCGCAGGTTCACCACCTGGTCCCGGAAGGGAGTGGTGGGAACCTTGGGCACATATCCAGGCCGGGGTCTCAGGATCACGTGAGAGTGACCGGGCCCGAATTCCAGGCACGCTTCGTCAACGGAGAATGCGTGCAGGTCCCCTACCCTCTTGATAGAGGCCAAAGCAACCAGGAGCGCTGTCTTCATAGACAGAACTTAAGCTCAACTGAATGCAGAGGCTCAAAGGGAGCCCTCTGCAGGGCATTTAAGACCACTGAGAGGTCCCAAGAGGGAACGAGAGGAGGGCGAGGAGGATTCAGTCTCCTCGCTCCTCTCAGGAACCTGACGATCAGGTCGTGCTTCCCCAGAGACTTACCTTGAACTGCTTCGTGATATGCGGCGATAGCGGCCACATACACCTTCAGGGTGGAGGGAGACAGCCTTCGCTCCAACCCATCTTGCAGAAAGGAAAGCACGACAGAGATCGAGCATCTCCTGGGGTCTTCTCGACGAGAAGAGCACCAGTTGACGAAGAGGTTCCACTTCAACGCATAGACATGTCTCGTGGACGATGCTCTAGCGGAAGTGATGGTAGCCGCCACCGCAGGTGGCAGGGTACTCAAACCTGCCTCGTCCCGTCCAGGAACCACACGTGGAGCCTCCAGAGATTGGGTCGAGGGTGCCAAAGGGTGCCCCGTCTCTGAGAAAGGAGATCCTTCCTCAGAGGAATTGGCCAAGGAGGTGCTGTCGCGAGGAGAACCAGTTCGGAGAACCAGGTCCGGGAGGGCCAGTACGGCGCAACCAGAATGAGCTGCTCCTCGTCCTCCTTGATCTTGCACAAGGTCTGTGCGAGAAGGCTCACTGGGGGAAACGCATATTTGCGTAGGCCCCGCGGCCACCGGTGGTGCAGCGAAGCGGAATGACCAGCCCAGACGAGGACGGCATAGCGGCCCGGTGTGGGGGCAAGGTCATAACCGCACCCTGACAGAGGAGGCCAGGGAAGGACCAGCGTTCCACGGGGGCCTGCTCTGTCAGGGGTCTGGCGACAGAGGGGGACAGGGGCGAAACGGTCCGTGGACGGCACGCCGTGTCTACCACCTCTGGGGCAGAGGGGGATGAGGAGAGCACGGCTTGTGGGCGGCGCTCTGTGTCGTCCGAGAACTCTGTATGCTCAGAGAGGACAGAGTCAGTTCTTTCAGAATAAGGATTCTTCCCCAGCCCTCCACCGGGGAAAGGAGTGGCCCTGCTACCAACTCCTGGAAATAACTGAGTCTCATCTCTGAGCAGCCCATCTCAAAAGTGCCGCTTAACCCGGCATTTAGCGGGGTGCGGGGCTGGAGAGGGCTGTGGCATCCCCCTACTGTCCTCCAGAGCCAGGCCCGGCTGAACGGGCGGGGTTGGAACCGTGGGAGGGAGCCTTCGGCGGTGGGCAGACTGAGGGATCTGAGCGGACGGCGGGGCCGTCGGGCAGAATAACCTCAATCTGCTCACATGCGGTTGAGAACTGTTGGGCATAAGCACTCAACCGCACCGCCGAAGAGGCCGACCTGGGAGATGGGGGTGTCGAGCAGACTGGGCCGCCCGACATCGTGCACATCTGACTGGTCAGCCCCAAGCTGGTGAACATCACCTGACTCCGAGAGCGTACGGCCACTGTCGTCGCTCGGAGAGCAAGGTCAGTGGCGGCGCGCAGCTCACTGAAGAGCCTCGGGTCAGTCCCGCCCCCCTGCATGTCCATGAGCGTCTGGGTCAGGTAGACCAGCAGAACGGTCATGGGATGCAGTGAGGCAGCTGCCTGTCCTGAGGCACTATAGGGTTTCGCCACAGATTACTGTGACGAAAAGAACTACAGGCTTTGGACGGGTGCTTAGGATTGCGCCGGGAAGCACTCTGAGGACACAGTAGCATGGCAACAGAGCGTTCAACCGGGGGAACCCCAGTGTACCCATGGGCAGCAGCCCCTGAGGGGAGGAAAGGCGGCTGAGACCAACGAGAGGACCCGTGAACTCATCATGCACGTCCGGGAGGAAAGATATTGGTGTTTGCCGTGGACACGTCGGCGGCCTCACCCAAACCAATCGTCCCGGGAAAGCATGGCCGTCATCTCTGGATCAGACTCAGGCACAGCCGTATGCACACCAGAGGGTGGCAGCTGTGAAGAGTCGTCATTTCCAGAAGAATCAAGCCCACCTAGTGATGCTGCTACAGACACAGCATCATCCTCTGTAGCTTCAAATGAAAACACACGGGCCACCCGAGGGTAGACTCGTGGAATCATCAGTTCGCTAGCGGGCACCGTCATTAAAGAGGGGGGGCTGGGGCGTGGACACAGAGTCGGCGCCTTGTTCCAGACCCACACCCTCAGGTCACCCTGTCCACCAGCCGAAGATCGGGTAGTGGATGAGGGGACTCTCACTCTTGCGAGTTCACCGAGTCTCGACCTATATATGACGCGATGATCACGTTCCCAGAGAGAACGTGAGTCATCCACGAGCGCTGTTCAAGCATGATCAAAGCCCAACACACTAGACAGCGCTCGTGCCCATCAGAGTCCGATACCAGTCCGCTGCAACCAGAAATGCACGGGCGAGCCGTCTTTAAAAAGACGTGCCGCGCGTGAGCTCTTTTATGAGAGGAGAAAAAAACTCCGCGATGTTGAAGCGCACAGGGAGACACACACACACTGGCAGATCACTGCACAGATCAGCAGGCACTGTGAGCTCGCTGCAGATCGCCGTCACACCAACACCGGAGAGAGAAGCTTGTCTCGTAGAGCGAAGTCAGAGATGATTATGGAGTGAAGAAATATTCTTGGCTCCGAAGCGAAAACATATCTGCATGTTGCCGAGCGTCCTCCTTTTATACCCACGAGGTGGGGCGGAGTTACGCTATGCAAATTCCGCAGACCCATGGCATTTCATCGCCATTGGCTCGTTTTGTAATACTCGAAGTCGATAGGTGTTCTAAGCGAAACCCCCATTCGTCGTCATCCGACGTAACTCGGAGTGACTACGAAAGGGAACTGCAGTTGTCAAGCCCCTCCTGAAAAGAGCAATCGGGATAAGGCCATATTAAACAACTATAGACCGATCTCAAATCTTCCTTTCATAGGAAAGATCATTGAAAAAGTTGTCTTCAATCAGCTGAACAAAAATTTTTAAGCTCAAATGGATACTTTGACAATTTTCAATCTGGTTTCCGACCGCATCACAGCACAGAGACGGCGCTCATAAAGATAATAAACAATATTCGCTTGAATACTGATACAAGCAAATTATCAGTGCTGGTACTACTCGACCTCAGTGCTGCATTTGACACTGTCGATCACAACATACTTCTTGACAGGCTGGAAAACTGGGTGGGGCTTCCTGGGATAGTCCTAAAATGGTTTAGGTCATACTTGGTAGGGAGAGGTTATTATGTGAGTATTGGAGATCATAAGTCTGAGTGAACACCCATGACATACGGAGTCCCTCAGGGCTCAATTCTTGCGCCACTCCTCTTCAACCTGTACATGCTCCCAATGAGCCAAATAATGAGAAAGAACCAAATCGCTTACCACAGCTATGCAGACGACACACAGATCTACTTAGCCCTATCGCCTAATGATTACAGCCGCATTAACTCTCTGTTCCAATGCATTGATGAAGTAAACAATTGGATGTGCCAAAACTTTCTTCAGTTAAACAAAGACAAAACTGAAGTCATTGCGTTTGGAAACAAAGATGAAGTTCTCAAGGTGAACGCATACCTTCAGTCTAGGGGTCAAACAACTAAAAATCAAGTCAGGAATCTGGGTGTGTCTCTAGAGTCAGACCTTAGTTTCAGTAGTCATGTCAAAGCAATAACTAAATCAGCATACTATCACCTGAAAAATATTGCAAAAATTAGATGCTTTGTTTCTAGTCAAGACTTAGAGAAACTTGTGCCTGCTTCCATCACCAGCAGGGTGGATTATTGTAATGGACTCCTTACTGGCCTTCCCAAAAACACCATAAGACATTTGCAGCTCATACAGAACGCTGCTGCTAGGATTCTGAGCAGAACCAGAAAATATGAACACATCACACCAGTCCTAAGGTCTTTACACTGGCTGCCAGTTATATTTAGGATTGATTTTAAAGTATTATTACTGGTATATAAATCATTCAATGGCCTAGGACCTCAATACATTGCAGATATGCTCACTGAATATAAACCCAACAGATCACTCAGATCACTAGGAACACATCAGCTAGAAATACCAAGGGTTCACTCTAAGCATGGCGAGTCTGCTTTTAGCTATTATGCCAGCCGCAGCTGGAACCAGTTTCCAGAAGAGATCAGATGTGCTCCTACAGTAGTCACATTCAAATCCAAACTCAAAACACATCTGTTTAGCTGTGCATTTACTGAGTGAGCACTGTACCACTGTTCGTCCGACTGTTTGTACTGTATTTTATTTTATGTTTTAATTATTCTGATTTGGCTACTGCCTGGTATTTTAGACTGTGGATTCATTTGTGACCATTAATTGGGATCCTCTGTGTTACACCTGGTCTGGCAATGGGTCGTACAGTGCCATCAATGAACCCAAAGCAATTATCCAGAGGGGCTCCCATTTGGAGGATGCAGTCACCATATGTTCTCAATGCTACAGGGTTCAGTATGTTTTCATTCCACTGAGTTATCCTGTGATGATGTGCAGAATATATACAGTCCAGCACAGAGTTTGTGGCCATGCTTAGGACTGGGACTGGTCACGGACTTGGGAATGGTGACCAAAACTTTGCATCATATCACTGTACCGGCAAGGGTATGCCAGCCTCTTAAGGAGCATACACAGCGCCTCGACTCCTTCCACAAAACTTCTGTGATCACAAACAATCTCATTGGGAAGCACGAGAACATCTACCAGAATTGGTAGGTCACATTTCCTGACACAAAATTCATTTAAGCATTCGTTTTCCTCCATGTAACCTTAGGTTAAAAGGCAAGTATTGCTTACATGGTAAATCTAGGTTTTTAGACTTATTTACATCATACAATAGTAAAAATCCTTCTTCTGACAATAGTTTGTCATTTAATGCCAAAAGCATTATGGTTTTTAATGCCAGATTGTCATTTAATGCCAGCCTGTTTACGGTTGCTTAGTGATTTTTACGCTCTTGGCTACGGTGGTGTGACAGGATACTTCCAGTTCCATTTGCAGCTGTTGCTTAAAGTCTCTATTGAAAGAGCTCCGTGGACGGTGCCGTCTTTGATTTAGCACAACTATACATAACTAAATGTCATCTCAGCATCCCAGATAGCTTTGAAGAACTCGATATTGCGACAGAAACATTTAACTCTCTCTTTTCCAGCACTTTAGACACAGTTGCTCCATTGCGCTTAAAGAAGATTAAAGAAAATTGTCCAATGCCGTGGTACAACAAGCACACTCAGGCCCTTAATAGAGCAGCCAGAAAAATACAGCGCAACTGGAAGAAAACAAAACTATAGGTATTTCGCATTTCATGGAAAGAGAACACGATTGCATACAGAGAGGCCTTAAAAACTGCTAGATCTGCTTATTTGCCTATTAGAAGAAAATAAACAAAACCCTAGGTATTTATTTGAAACAGTTACTAAAATAAAGAGAAAATTATAACTATGCAACCATCTACTACAGTATCGCATCAGGGAGTGCATTGTAGTTTCCTCACTACTAAATATTCCACGG
Source organism: Siphateles boraxobius (assembly GCF_051911475.1). Taxonomy (NCBI): domain Eukaryota; kingdom Metazoa; phylum Chordata; class Actinopteri; order Cypriniformes; family Leuciscidae; genus Siphateles; species Siphateles boraxobius. The sequence goes on along the minus strand of NW_027509019.1, from coordinate 1,802,297 downwards.
TCAACTGTTAGTGGTATTATAACAAAGTGGAAGCAATTGGGAACAACAGAAACTCAGCCATGATGTAGTAGACCACATAAAATCACAGAGCGGGTCATCGCATACTGAGGCTTACAGTGCACAGAAGTTGCCAACTTTCTGCAGTGAACAGCAACAGACCTCCAAACTTTGTGTGGCCTTCAGATTAGCTCAAGAACAGTGCATAGAGCTTCATGGAATGGGTTTCCATTAGGGATGTGCATCTCCGTAACTGGGGCCAATGCGATACGCATCTCGATGCATAGCCAACGATATGATACATTAAAGATACATATAAGCAGCTACCGATGCGATACAATACGTACTACTATTACGATGCAGTGCGATCTGATTTCGATTCGATTCAACACGATGCTATTCAATGTAATGGCTACAATGCAATGGAGAAAAATATGATGCTATGCAATTCAATATGGTATAGGTAGTTAACTTTTATTTCTTTTGTTTAGACATACAGCAAATCATAAAGTAGCTTGAGCGCCATTTGACTTTTAACGCATGGCTCTTTCACAAACAAAAGATTTGGTTTTCACAAAACCATTTAACAGTGAAAAAATGTAAGGATGCTCAGGGATAAACAATGAATAAATGTTCCATAACTTGCCAGCAGGCTAATGTGATTTCAGCAGGTAGGCTAACTCCGTGAGCAGAAAGCAGGTGCTGTTTTAACATAAACAACAATAAATAAATATTTAAAAATAAAAACTTTTCACAAACAGATCTTTCATACCTGTATGAAACAAATACTGCATGAAATGTAAAATATATATATATATGAAAAACATTTAGATGTATTCATTTAGCAGGCACTTTTATCCAAAGCGATTTACAAATGAGAACAATAGAAGCAGTGAAACTAACAGTAGGACAATAATATGCTCTTCTGCACTCACGCTGTGTCGGCATCTCAGGATACGCCTCGGTCTCCGTAGTCTACACACAGCAGCGGTGTTGAGAGAACGTGCTTGAACAAACAGTTCAGAAAGGAGAAATCAATCTAACAGTTACTTATAAAATATTGGTCACTTTCTAAATAGTAAAAGTATAGCGCATCTACTAATAATTATATATGAATAAATCGTTTTTTACCGATGCAGATATGTTGAAAACGATGCATCGTGATACAAATGCCAACTTGTAGCCGATGCACATTATTTAAATCGATGCATCGCATCGTTAGCTTTTATGCCGAATCTTACCATCCCTAGTTTCCATGGCCGAGCACCTGCATCCAAGCCTTACATAACCAAGTGCAATGCAAAGCGTTGGATGCAGTGGTGTAAAGCACGCTGACACTGGACTCTAGAGCAGTGGAGACGTCTTCTCTGGAGAAACGATTTACGCTTCTCTGTCTGGCAATCCAATGGACGAGTCTGAGTTTGGCGGTTGCCATGAGAACTGTACTTGCCTGAATGCATTATGCAAATTGTAAAGTTTGGTGGAGGGGGATTTTGGTGTGGGTTTTTTTTTAGGGGTTGGGCTTGGGCCTGTGGTGGATTTTTTAATAGATAAAGATTAATTATGTTACTAACCATAAATATCTGACGTATATTAACATCTCGGGATAAACTTTAACACTTCCTTTTCTCCCTATGTCTGAAGATGACTAAAAGTTCCATTCCTGATTCTAACAATAAATCTAAATCAATCTTCCTTTTTCTCTAGGATATAGCCATCAGACGAACTCTAACCTCCTAAACTTTTGACTTAATATAACTTCGGTCTAAGGAACTCTGAAATTGGACTAACCGTTATATTGTGAAATGATTGATTAAAATATTAACCCCTCACAATGTTTTTGATGATACAGGATATTTTTACTGATGTTACTAACAAAGGGTAATGAAAGGGGGCACTTGCTTTGAAAATGTAACCAATCGTGATGATTAAGAGCGTGACATGTTAGTCATGATGATTCTGTTTTGAGATGTCAGGGTTTGAAAACTCGTGGTAATGTATCATGTCTATTCTATAAAAACTATTGTATTCGTGTTTACTGGTGGGATTCTCAATGGAATTTGTCAGAGATCCACCGGCCTTGCTTCTTCTTGGGAAGTTCTCTGAGTATTGCTCGAGAACTCTCCCGGTAGTAATTTAAAGCATTTAAAGGAAATTTGCTGGAGTCTGTCTGATATCTGACAGTGCAGTCAGGACAGTTTAGGGAAGTAAATTAGTTAGCAAGTAAGAAAGGAAACTAGTTAATTAGAATTAATGCGGTTAAACTCGGCTGTAGTCGACTGAAGACTCACTGGATTATAGGATTAAATGGATGCTGTTGTCGACTGGAGACTCGCTGAAGTTTAGGTAAAAGGCTGTAGTCGACTGAAGACTCGCTGAAGTATAGGTAGGGAACATGATGCTGTAGTCGACTGTAGACTCGCTGAAGTGTGGACTCAGCTAACGTCAATGTATAGGCGCGCTGGAGTATAAGTTATGGCAGGGTAGTTTTTTGGCGAGCCAGCGAGGAGTCCTCGGAATCTCCCTCTGTCGGATGGATGGGGACGAGGAACCACGATGTCTTCACTCTGTCAGACTGCAGAACCCTGTTCGACAGAGGGACCCATTCCAGATTGGCTAAAACGACTTAAAGTATTAAGGTAGGATGAGAGACTTCAGCACTTTTCCTTAACCCCCTGGGATTGGCGGTCACGCCGGCGTGACCAGCTGGCTTTTTTTCTTATCAGTGCAAAAGAGACTCTAAATACTCTGCTGATTTTGATCTTACATATAAGTGTTTTACATCATTTGATCCTGTTAAGTGTCTATTTTTTTGTGTATACTCACAATAAAAACAAAGTGTTGTGCTTTTTGTCAAATAAAGAAAAATAAACATGATCCGTGTTTTGCCTTCTCTCTGTCAGTAAAGTCCATTCTGAAACGCGTCCGAAAATGAACTGTAACTCAGCGAATACTTGTCATACAGGCACGAGTGTTTTTCCATAATGAAGCTTGAACTCTCTTCTTTTAAATGAAGTAATTTATATAAAACACAAATATTCTCAGTTTATGTAATCTGTACGAAAAGAGAGAGGTGTCAGTCTTTTGCTTTTCAGCTCATTATACCTCAATACGCGTTAATTTGACATGCCCGCGGAGAGCGCGCGCTATTCAAATGCAAATGATCTGAGGCAAGCCATGCAAACATACTAACGCCCACATCAGCTGGATTATAAAACACATCAAGTTGAATAAGAATCATGTAGTTTACCTCGTCTTGCTGCGCTGTGAGGAATAATACTATCTAATAATCCTGGAACATTACCTCAGAAGTGCTGGTAGTTTAATTTTGAGGAGCAACGGATCCAGCTGATGTAGTAAGTTATTTATTCTCAAGTGCTTTGTTCTAATCGCGATATTGAATAGTGTCTGTAAACCGCAAAAGACTGTTTAAATATGAATTGTGTGTCTGTGTGTGAATGATGAATGAATGACAAAGGCACGGCGCGCGCGCGCTGTTGTTTACTACAGTTATACAGAGCGTGTCTGTGCCATTCATTCACTCTCGCACCTACATTAGTAAACATGTTATTTTATATGAACACATCCAAACTATATTGTAATAGCCTACTGGGATGAGTAAAAATAGACTGAAATGTGTTGAAATAAAAGTCTGTATAAGCAATAAACTGCAAATTAACATGTATATGCTAATATATCATAAACATGATATACCCCGAGATGCTGTAATGCTGCAATTAGCTTTTTGTTTGAAGTTTTGTTTGAATAGAAGTTTAATTCTGAGAGAATATAAAGATACAATTGAAAGAGTTGAGACCAGATACATAGATCGATATTGTTAACATGAGATCTACGAATTGTTACATTTTGAAATCAATTAAAAAATTCAGAAATTGTTAAAATTATTAATAATAATAATAAGAATATGCATTCTGAGATAATTAGGACATTTTTTATCATAAAGAAATTTTTATGAGTTAAACTTTGATTTATTTATGTAGATGAGATATATAAGACTGAGCAATTAGGTGCTCTTAAAGTAATAAATAAATAATAAGACATTAACTGCATGTGTTTAAATATTATACTTTCTATCTGAAGGTGTCTAGAATTTGCATCCCGTTATCCCTGGGAGACAGTGTGGAGAAATTAAATTGATCAATTGCAGAGATTCTAAGAGTCAATGGATTATGTTTTGACTAAGATCATTTTTGTGCATTATGCATATGTGGCAGCTCTATGGTTTAACAGGGGGAGAGTAAACTGAAACACAGATTTACACCTCTAAAATGCTCGACTACGATAACCCAGAGGCAACATTACCAGGGAATCGCCTTTCAGGATGATTTAAAGCACACAAGTTCGGTTATGGCTGAGTCAGGATCAGAAACAGAGGCGTAGTACAAAAAATAATTTTACTAACAACCATTAAACAGCATGTACCAATAGTCAAGTAAAAAAAAGGATTATCACACACACACTGCTACACCTGCTCCAGGGCTGGTAACCACTCGCCTATCCTCAAGAAACCACGGCACCCACACGTGCACTCACACTGCACCCCAAATGTGAACCACTGCACGCGGAAGAGGAGACCGCCACCAAACAGAGAGGAAGGCTCGTCCACACACACACACGGATCTGGGTCCCCGACCCCCTGGAGAAAGAGCGGAAGTACCAGTTAAACATACACACGTATTCTCCTAAAACTTGGTACTCAAAAGAAAAGAACATGCTATCATAAACATACACAAAACCTAAAAAATAATAATTAAATAATAAATTCACAACTGAGTAAATTCACAAACTGGGTCAAAGAGAAATTACTTAATAACTGATTTAAATTACTGGGTAAGCAACAATAACAAAAAAACTCAACTAACCCACAAGAAAATAATAATAAAAAAAAGATAAATACACAAATGTGTTGCCAAAAGAAATTACAAAAAAAAGAAAATACACGTTCAAAGCCGAGCCAACAAAACAAAATGTTAAATAAAAAGATTCACAGAAACTTGGCTAGCACAAATAATAAAGAAAATAGATTCACAAGAATGAATCATCAACCATTTTAATTGTACCAGGTCTCATTCACATATATCATAAAGAAACAAAATAAAGAAATAAACCAATTAAAAGAAAACATTAAAACACAAAAGAACTTTCCATCTTGACATTGGCTAGTGAATGGTCAAACCATTTTGTGGATTTGTGGAGGAAGAGAGAGCGAGTTACGATGCCGAATCTGCGACACACCAAGTGGCCACTCCAGCAGACGTTTAAAGTGTCCAGCTTCGGAACTCACACGTGATATCGGCAAACGCCACGCAACAGCACGCGAGCACTGATCACAGGCAAGGCGCAGTCGATCTGACGGTCTGCAGCACCCTGCTGAGTGAGATTCAGCACGCTTCAAGCGTCGTCATGCAAGGATTCATCCGCCCAAATCCCAACAATGAGAACAGCAACAAAGAAAGCAGCACTAGTAAAAGAGAGTAGCAAACAAAAAAGCCCACTGCAACGACTCGCACTCTGTCATATCACGGAAAGATAAGGAAAAGATAAATTAACCCACCCCAAAATAACACGAGTAATAATAAACCAACCTACCGGTTTGAACTTGCGGTACACCGGTGATTCAACTCAGGACACTGAAACATCCTATTGCAATGCACGTCGCTATACTGTGTCACCGGAGTCCTCAGTTCACACATTAGGGAAAGGAGTCAGATAAGTAAATAAAAACTTTACTCAATATCAACACGTGGAAGTACAGCCACAACTGCAGCTCCTTACCAGACAAACACTTCCGTGACACGCCGGAAATGGATAACGTCACTCGTGACGATGGGACACACATCCCAAAGGCGCTACCGCGCTGCTTTTATAGTCCAACTAAATCATGCGAAATAGACCCGCCCCATCATTATGGCAACGGCAATTACTAACAACGGCTATACATATGAGAATGAGTATATAAATTAAAATAAATTGTGATTTGAACAAGCACACAACATATATCTTACAGTCATTTTATTTTGGTTTCTTGAGGAAAAAAAGAAAAGACAAAATTAGGACGTTAAAAAACTGTATTGTAATTAGAGTTTTTCCTGCTTTTTTCCTGCGTCTTTGCAACGAAGAAATGCTTGCTATTTTTCCCGCAATGAATACCGCTTTTTAATAAAATGAGGAACTGCTGTGTTAATAACCAGATGAGATGTTTTGTTATTAAACTGTTAGTTTAATTTAAGTTTTAAAGTTCTCTGAGTGTTCAGAATTTCAGACACCTGCCTTGAAAAGTTGGATGACTACAGAGAGAAAAAGAGGAAGTGGTGCCCTCAGCTCCCTAGGTCCTGAAAGAGGAAGTGGTGCCTTGCTCCCTAGCTCCTGAAAGAGGAAGTGGTGCCTTCAGCTCCCTAGCTCCTGAAAGGGGAAGTGGTGCCTTCAGCTCCCTAGCTCCTGAAAGGGGAAGTGGTGCCTTCAGCTCCCTAGCTCCTGAAAGAGGAAGTGGACACTTCTGAGGGGTCAACTCAGGACAGTGCAGTAAAAGGTGACAAATTCACTTGAGACCTTTCCTAAAGACAATTTTGCCATGCATTATGGAATTTTGTGGCAGGGTGGATCAAAAGCCAAGACCGAGAGTGCCATCAAAGCCTGATGATCAAACATATCAGCCCAACAAATCAACTGAACGACAATCCACACAGAACAGAAAGACTTCCATCCCCTAACTTGAGGGCCAGGAGCTGTATTTTCAATGATCACTTCAGAGAACGTTTCAAATTAGTTAATTATTACATTAACTTGATTGTTTTTGATTATCCACTGGATTTACAGCAATTCTTCATATCTTAAACTAACTCTTTGAATCTGCTTTCAATAAGGACCAGCAGCCCTACGACAGGAAGCACAATAGCAGAAGTGAGAGATTGACTCAACAATCAGTTAACCCCTTGATCAGCGAAGATCACTGGTGATCCTGGATTTTTGTTGTTCAAATTTCATTACTCGTCAAAACATTACGCTCTTACTTGATCTGGACAAACTCAGCATCATAAGAAAGTTTTAAGACTCCAACTTCGATATTTGACCACTGTTAACGATTAAACTGGTTTGCAGTGACATTAATTTCTTAATTTATGCCAGGAGTGCATTCAAAATTGGTGATTTTCTGGATTCAATAAAGACAATGAACCTAATTATAAACTTTTGAAATCACATGCTGTCATCACCAAAGGGGTACGAGATAGAAATGTTTTTATTTTCATCCATGGATCTGAGATCTCCAAATCTTCTTTTAAATAGCTTATGAGCAACAACAAAAAGTTTGAAAATTGAAATGTATGAATGACAAATTGCATTTGAGAAATTAGAACTGGTTCTCTGAACTGCAACTGTAGGTCTATATGGTTATTATTTTAACCTGTTAAACTGCAACCCCACTTTTGAAAAATCCCCAGAAATGGCATACCCAAACTAAAAGAGATACAGTTCATGAACCCTTTGTTTGTACTAAAAGCAGAAGTATGATCTCATTTGAAAGCTGACACCTGGCGGTTTTTTGTAAATGTAGAATTAATTATTGTCATAATAAAAAAAATATTTATAAATAGCTTCAAAGTTTTGTAAAGTTATTAGAAATTTATTTTGTATGAAACATCTTCATGAAAATAAAATTGAAGTTGGCATTGTATCAATCTATGAATGCACTGCAGCTAAAGCCACATGTCTGACCATGTTATATTTAAAATCTGAAGATGACAAGTCTAAAACTCTGTATTTAGTTAAATGTTTTTCAAGATAATGTCATATGACTTTATTTTGATTAGACTCTAAAATGCAAACTGATGTTTATTGTCATGTTCTAAGCATCTATTCAGTCTATTGTCTCTATTGTTTTGTGGTGCAAACAAGCCCCATTCAGTCTCAGTCTCCCCTGCACACATTCACACCTCTCTGGCCTGGTTATGGCTCTAAATATGTTCTTCTTTTGTCTTCATTATAATTACTAACGACTGGCTATTCAAGCTGTTTCAATCCCTAATTTCTTTTTTCAAAGTCGTCACTTCACATTTGAAACTGTATCAAATGACCATCTTGAAAAAAGAAACATTTCAGTAAGCATTCCCATTTAGAAAAAAATCATAAAAATAACAGCTAGGTGGCAGGTGTACCTAGGGCTAGCTAGCATGTTAGCTTAGCACACCATCAATATACGACAATTTATGAGATTAAAACCATGTTTGTGCTCCAAATTTACTTTATAGCGCAAGTCGAGTGTTTTAAATAACCTTCTATGCTCTGATTTGGCTTCAGATAAAAAAATCAGACAGAAAATATATTTGTAAAATAATATATTTTATAGTATTCTGCACAATGATAAAGTCTATATCGATTAGCATTACATTATATATATAATCTATTATTATGAAAATACCTGACATGGCTCGAAGAACACAGGTAAATCAAATATCATTGCAATCATGTTTATTGTCTTCAAAACATCTTTATCTGCATGTTACAGCGATCTCTGGAAGCTTTGTTTGAGTCGGGACTTCCTGAATGTCACATGATTATGGCACTTCTTCGTGTGTTCCATATATGGACTGCATGTGCACACGGCGCCCTCAGGCTGCCAGTATAGATTGAAAACACAGTACATCCGAGTATTCAAAGCTCATAATGATTACATCGGCCCATTTGGGTATAAATTCAATAAATATTTTTCATCTCTATATAAATCTGACATAAACCTATGAGAATCTATCAATATTTCTTCAAGTCTGCACATTTTCGAGCTAAAAGCCCTGAGGGACGTTGTTTTGTCAAGCGCTGTCATGACGACTTCACAGCGTTTTTTTTCTGAATGAAAGAGCGGCTGACACTCATAATTCATATTAAAGGCATCAACTCATTTTTTGATTACATAACTCCTGACACAAATTAAGACATAACTGTCACTATAAGTTTCTCAGAATAGAATAGTGGTCAAATACTGAAACTTTAGTCTTATATCTTTTTAACGATGTATTGTTTGTCAAGGTAATAACTGTCAGGATACAGGCATAGAGACAGAGGTAAGTGAACTCAAATGTTGTTTTATTTAATGTGAAACAAGTGCAAAGGTGAGTATTCAAAGTTCAGGGGCAGATTACAGGTGAGCAGGTCCTCCTTAGGTTAGTTGATATCCAGCAGTCACAGTTCAATAATACTTGTTTTTTCTCTTTCAGATGCAGCCACAAGCACGTAGAACTCAGCGTGAAAACACAGGAAACTCATGTGAATACCAGATCTCGGGAAACAAGGATTCAGACAGGATTTCTGGAGACAGCGGAACAAGGATACAGAGGTTAGTATTTCTCAGGTAAGTATACGTATAAGTATATATATATACACTCACCTAAAGGATTATTAGGAACACCTGTTCAATTTCTCATTAATGCAATTATCTAATCAACCAATCACATGGCAGTTGCTTCAATTAAGTTTAAGTTTAAGTTTAAGTTTATTTGAATAGGGTCAAGTATGTTACATAAACTCATGTTCCATACTACAACATTTTAGCCAAGGCTAATTCTCAATGTTAGTCCCTAGTGGGCCTTTACATAAAATTAAACACTACATAGTTAAAATAAACATAATAACACAATATAAACACAGCGGAAAATCAGTGGTCACATTTCTGACTTCTGATTAAAGAGTCTTTAAGTTTATATTTGAAAAGGACCCAGTTTCAGTTCAGTGGATAAACAATTCCAGGCTTTAGTGCCTTGTACAGAGAAAGCTGATTGTCCAAATGAAGTATTACATTTCGGGATCTGACAGTTCCCGTTCTGAGCTCCTCTAGTTCTTGAACCCACAGCCCTGAGAGCAACTATGCACTCACTCAAGACCTGTGGTGCTTGCTGATTTAAACATTTATGCATCAGCTTCAACAAAGAAAATTTAGTGAAATTTGCAAAAGATAACATATTTAAATTCCTCAAACTAACTTCCTACTAATGGGCTTCCTATCTAGGATTTTAACCGCTCTATTATAAATCATTTGAAGTGGCTTAACTGTAGTAACAGTAGCCTGTGACCATGAGCAGATGCAGTAGCTCAAATGCGAGAAGATCATGGCGTGCATGAAAGTGTGAGCAGCATGAAACGGTAGATAGTCCCTGATCAGTCTGAATGTATTAAGATTTGCTTTGGCTACTCGACAGATTTTTTAAATATGTTTGTCAAATTTAAGTTGAGAGACAAGTACAAGGCCCAGGTATTTGACCTCTGAGACCTGCTGGATCTTATGCCCATTTATCTGTAAATTTAGTTCTTCTGATATGTACTTGAATCTTGAGGCAAAGCAAACAGACATAGTCTTTTTAACATTCAATGTCAAACCTGCATTTTGAAACCACACCGCCACATTTTGCAGGTGTTTTGCCAGTTCATCAGAAACTGCATGTACACTTTTCCCTCGCACATAAACCACTGCATCGTCAGTGTACATCTGAAATCCTTCTGTTGGACATGAGTCTGGCAGATCATTAATATACAGAGTAAAAAGCAAGGGCCCAAGAATGGACCCTTGCGGTACTCCTGTATTCATTTTTAAGAATGTAGACATTTCATTATTGGCCACCACACATTGATCTCTCAGTTCAAGATATGATTTAAACCACTGTAAAGTTAATGTTGTGAAGTTAAAATTGGACAATTTGTGTATCAGGATGTCATGATTTAGTGTATCAAACGCCTTTTTAAGGTCCAAAATGACGGCGCCAACAATTTCTCCACTATCTATTGCAAATTTAAGTTGTTCCACAAAAATGCAGTTTGCCGTTCCGGTGGAGTATTGAGGACGGAAGCCAAATTGTAATGGGTGTAAAATGTTATTTGATTGTATAAAAGCCATAAGCTGACCATACACAATTTTTTCTAACACCTTTGAAAATACAGGTAAGATACTTATGGGTCGATAATTGCATGCCTGGTCAGGTGTTCCTGACTTAAATAATGGCATAACTTTTGCCTGTTTCCAAGGTGAGGGGAATTGTCCGTTCTGAATAGACAAATTGATCAAGTTTGTCGGCGGCTTTACAAAAGTGTTTTTATTTCGTTTTAAAAAGACTGAATTTAAGTGAAAAAGATCCTTACTATAACTGTTGTTAACTGAATTTATAGCTTCAAACACTTTTACTTCATTGGTCTGTTGAAGTGAGAATGAAGAATATTTGTTTATTGATTGATGTTTTCTGATTTTTAGTTGCTGTTCTGCATTAACTTGTTGCACCAGTTCTTCCACTGACGAAACAAAAAACGTATTAAATTCCAGTGCTATTAGTTTACTGTTCCTAATCTGCCTACCTCCGTTTCTAAGCTCATGGATGATCTTTGATTTGCCTGACGGTTTCAAAATGCCATTTATTTGCCTCCACATTATGAGAGGATACAATCTCCTGAACTCCAAACTGAATGTCAGAATGGGAAAGAAAGGTGATTTAAGCAATTTTGAGCGTGGCATGGTTGTTGGTGCCAGACGGGCCGGTCTGAGTATTTCACAATCTGTTCAGTTACTGGGACTTCACGCACAACCATTTCTAGGGTTTACAAAGAATAGTGTGAAAAGGGAAAAACATCCAGTATGCGGCATTCCTGTGGGCGAAAATGCCTTGTTGATGCTAGAGGTCAGAGGAGAATGGGCCGACTGATTCAAGCTGATAAAAGAGCAACTTTGACTGAAATGACCACTCTTTACAACCGAGGTATACAGCAAAGCATTTGTGAAGCCACAACACGCACAACCTTGAGGTGGATGGGCTACAACAGCAGAAGACCCCACCGGGTACCACTCATCTCCACTACAAATAGGAAAAAGAGGCTACAATTTGCAAGAGCTCACCAAAATTGGACAGTTGAAGACTGGAAAAATGTTGCCTGGTCTGATGAGTCTCGATTTCTGTTGAGACATTCAGATGGTAGAGACAGAATTTGGCGTAAAAAGAATGAGAACATGGATCCATCATGCCTTGTTACCACTGTGCAGGCTGGTGGTGGTGGTGTAATGGTGTGGGGGATGTTTTCTTGGCATACTTTAGGCCCCTTAGTGCCAATTTGGCATCGTTTAAATGCCACGGCCTAATTGAGCATTGTTTCTGACCATGTCCATCCCTTTATGGCCACCATGTACCCATCCTCTGATGGCAACTTCCAGCAAGATAATGCACCGTCACAAAGCTCGAATCATTTCAAATTGGTTTCTTGAACATGACAAGGAGTTCACTGTACTAAAATGGCCCCCACAGTCACCAGATCTCAACCCAATAGAGCATCTTTGGGATGTGGTGGAACGGGAGCTTCGTGCCCTGGATATGCATCCCACAAATCTCCATCAACTGCAAGATGCTATCCTATCAATATGGGCCAACATTTCTAAAGAATGCTTTCAGCATATTGTTGAATCAATGCCACGTAGAATTAAGGCATTTCTGAAGGCGAAAGGGGGTCAAAAACAGTACTAGTATGGTGTTCCTAATAATCCTTTAGGTGAGTGTGTATATATATATATATATATATATATATATGTGGGCCCACAGGTTAAAATATGACCCCACAGGGTAAAAACTGACCCCTAAAGGAAAAAAAAAAAACATATATATATATATATATATATATATATATATATATATATATATATATATAAGTATATATATAACCAATAAATTAACGGCCATGGATGAATTTGGCTAACAATCCTGAGATAAGTTATTGTAGTGGCAGAAAGAAACAATGCCACACATGCGCAGCGTATAACTTTGGGAAGGCAGAGAGCACGCTTGCTCTGTCCTCCACATACTTAGCCTTTTCCTTTTACAGAATGTCATGATGGATCTCATCGAACAGAACTGATTCTGTTCCAAATGTATAACATATTGTCTTGTTACTGTTTAACATGAAATTTCACAGGTCTCATCAGAAAAGTGGGACCGGCCAGACAAGCAGATGAGTTAATAGATGTTGTCACTAACAAAAATAGTCAAGGTCTCCATTAACAGGTGAAAGCAGCCAGGAAATGGTTCACTCCACAAACAGGGTCCAGTGGGTGCGGCTGTGATCTGAGGAGAAATCTTGCAACAATCAGCAAGGTTGGAGAGCGTGACACCTCCATCCAAGCATCTTACCTTAAACTACACCAACCAGCCCTGAGCAACCCCACACCCGAACGCAGACGACAACGCAAAGCGTGAAGTGGGGGATTAAAGGACGTGCTAGTAAAGTACCTCCCTTGCCGACGAGGGAAAGACCTTGCTACGGTTTGCAAAGAATCATACTGGTGAAGATGGAACGTCAATGGGGCAACGAGATGATCAACACACCTGGGAGAAACACCTGGACCAACTAATGGTTTAAGCTTATTTGTGTGATGTTTATTGATATTTTATTTGGTTCAATTAAACTGTACGACTGAGTATTGAGATAGATCTCATGATTTGATTAATTACTGATTAATTTGAAATTATTTCAGGTACACGTAAATTGAGAAGAAGAAAATCTTTTAATTCTGTTGAGTAATTCTGTCTCTACCAGGAACCCAACTTCTCTCCTCCGGACCGTAACCCTCCCAGTCCACCAGATACTGAAATACGTGTATCACCAGATACTGACCCCCTCCGTCTCGAGGTCAATCGAGTCCAAGTCCGAGTCCAAAGAGGGCTGAGGCGGACTTGAGTCCGAGTCCTTAACATCCGAGTCCGAGTCAAGTCCGGCCGAGTCCACAAAGATTGAAATGATTTAAAATGGACCTTTCAAAAAGACCCGCCTCTCTTAGTTACTGTTGTTACGTCCGACAAGCCATCACGCTCTCACCTCCAATAAATACTGTTTTGTGGTGCTTTAATGTGTAGGCCTCAGTTCAAGCAGCATGAGAACTGATAATCTCTTCTATTTATAGCACTAATTAAACATGAATGACAATCAAAACTGCAAAAAGAAATCAATACACACCATTTTTCAAGTTCAAGTCCACTGACTTTAATCTACTAACTGGTTTGGTTTGTTTGTCGGACAAAAATGGCAGGTATCTGCATTATGATAGGTCAGATCGCCTGTCAATCAAATTCCGGAGAAAGGTCTCAACACTGAGCTCTTAAATTAATATTTTAAACCTTACAAAATGATATATAGTCAAAGTCATACGTTTACCTATTGTACATCTTTCGGAATCTGCAATGTAATGCTCAAGAATGGAAGACGATGCATTAAGAGCCAGGGGTAAACTTTTGAGCAAGATGATGGTGATGTTTAATTTTTTCTTATTTTGTTTTACATGCTAATATCTTTTTTAGCCTCTGTAGGGCAGGACTAAATTAATATAATTTTTCAACAAAATAAGAACAATTTACATCCCGTTTCATCCTTAATGGACTACTTGAGCATCACTAGATATTTGCAGGGTTTGTAATAGTTGTGTATGAGTCCCTCAATTGTCACCAGTGCGAAAAGATGGATCTCACAATCATAGTCACTGCTAGTAAGGAGTCAAATATGCAGAAGATGCTGGAAAAGCAATTCTACCATAAAGACTCAGAAGGATTCTCAAATAAATAGAATTTATTTTGTTAAAGGAGTTTACAGACAAAAAAAAGGTAGATGCTCGACAAGCTCCGTCTCTGAGATCTTTGACGTAGGCCTCGTCCTCCGTCAGGGTCTGAAGGTTAGCTTGTAGGTCCTGCCTGATGTTAGAGGCAGGGGCGGAGCCTACCCCCAAAAAGTAAGTAAAATGTGATGAATTCCATACATACCTATGAGGATTCTGAAAGGCATACAGTAGGATTAATAAATAGGGAAGACAATAAGACGACTTTTAATTGCTTATCTTAAAGTCAGGTACTGAGCGTAAAAGATTAAAACTACGATATGTTCTGAGATAAGATAACTTATAGGAGACTTCAGCAAGATCGAGAGTAGGAATGTCACTCTATATGGGCAGAGCTTATTTTTAAACGTGAACGAAGCCGCGTCTGGCCGCAAAACTTGAAATGGGAATTTTAACGAAGCCTTGATAGGCTGAGTTATTAAGATACATATATACGAAAGCCTTGACTGCCCATGATAGTAGGCTTTAAAGTAATCATTAAAACTTTACATTAAGCCTCGATAGGCTGATGCCTCGATAGGCTTAGTTCATGCGACAGAACCGAGATTAAATGTAATATGCGTTTATGAAAAGACACAATTGTCTAAGGCCACGGTAGGCTAATGCCTCGATAGGCTGATGCCTCGATAGGCTTAGTCCATACGTCAGAACCGAGATTAAATGTAATATGTGTTTATGAAATAAGCCACGATTGGCTAATGCCTCGATAGGCTGATGCCTCGATAGGCTGATGCCTCGATAGGCTGATGCCTCGATAGGCTGGTGCCTCGATAGGCTTAGTTCATGCTGATGCCTCGATAGGCTTAGTTCATGCATCAGAACCGAGATTAATGTGATAAGCATTATTGAAAAGACCACAATAGCCTTAAATGCCAGTGATCGTAGAGTTTCGGAAGCCGCGATAGGCTTAGCCATATTGCAGCTATCGTGAATGACCATCACGATAGACATAGCAAGCAGGGATATGAATAACTTTGAGCATTATATAGTATTTCCCATCAAAGCTAATCTATAATAATCAGCTAAGGGCTGAGTTAATAGTGAAGAACGAAATAAATCTGGCGAGCCGAGATTAACTGCATATGTAACTTAACAGAGCAGCGAAAAACGAACATATGATATGAATCATTAACCACCACCACCAGTAGCTAGCGAAGAATTTACCTTGAACGTGGTTTGAGAGGGCTTGTTGAGCATTTAGTAGAACATGGATGTCAGATCTGATGTAGGTCTTGAATGCTGAAGACGACCATCTGCCGAGCATTTGAATAGTGGAGTCGGGAACTTCGCTTTCAGATGCTGTTGTAGCGGCTCCGATGCGAAAGGAATGCCCAGTGTAAAGATGTGGAGACAGACCGCTAAGCGTTAAGACAGAAGCTAGATGAGATCTAAACCAGTGCTTGGTCATTGGAAGACCGTTAGGTATTATAAATAAAGAAAAGTTTATTGAAGTGCATGGTCGAGCTTTAAGATATCTGACCATGGAAGTATGAGGGCAGTAGGAATTTTTGATTTTAGATATAGAAATATTAACGCCTGATTCAGAAGGATCTGTTTTTGAAAACTTGATAAATAAATTGAAAAAAGTAGGGGAAAGACGTAAATCGGATAAAGCCAAGCCACGAGCAGAATTAAAATGTTTGGAATCAGAAGTGAATTCCCCTGATCGCATGAACCCGTAGAATGCGGTTAAAAACACTGCTTCTAAAAGAATGTTAACGTACTCACAAAACAGTCCATTACGTAATGATGATACGAGTTTATGCAGAAGGCTTAGTGTAATAGGAAGGCGTTTGTCAGGTGTCTTATAGGCAGACTTCTCTATGCCTTTGAGTAAAAGCCGAATCGTAGGCATAGAGAAAAGGCTAGGGAAGTTAGGATTATGTAAGCGTCCGTAAAATTGAATGCCGGCCAGTAATTTACGTATTGTTGCAATCTTCAGAGAACGAGAATCAGAGCAATGAACTAAAAATGCACAAACTGTCGATATTAAGATGGGCAGTAGGGGGATACTGAACGAAAGACAAAAAATGAGAAACCCGCGACCAAGCGGAATTGTAGGATTTGAGTGTAGATGGCGAGACTCCTTGAGTCATATAAAACTTGGCAGAATTTAGTAAGTTATTAAACTGAGAGCTTAATCGAGGATTAACTCGGCTAGGTTCGGGCATGGTGTTGGATTCTGGTTTGCTGCTGGGCAAAGACGTCTGAAAGCCTGAAAACGAGAGCGAGAGAGAGCATCAGCAATGCCGTTAGATTGACCTGGTATATGCATTGCTTTAAGAATAAAATTGTGTGTAACGGACTGCCAAGTTAATCGTCGAAGTAGAGACATGATTACTGGGCATTTCAAACGTCCTTTATTTATGATATCGACTGTAGCTTGATTATCGCAGAACATATCGATACGTTTACGAGACCAAGCGGAGCCCCAGAGAACGCAGGCTACAACGATAGGGTATAATTCATAAAGAGCGACTGATGATGAATCCAAAATTAGGGAAAGAAATGCATCCGACCATTTCTCTGCAAACCATTGTCCTTGAAAGAAACCCCCAAAACCATTCGAAGGAGCTGCGTCGGTAAAGAGCTTGAGTGTGACTGATGATTCGGAAACATCATTATAGAAAAAAGAGATGCCGTTCCAGTTATTGAGCAGGTGTGACCAAAACCTAAGGTCTGAACGGCACCCATCGTCTAGGAGGATCGAGTCGAGCAGACTGTCAACTGAATGGGCCAGCGTGAGCAGGCGAGAAATGAAAGAGCGACCTTGTGGAATTATTCTCATAGCAAAATTGAGCTCCCGAGTAGAGAGAGCATGTCGGGTTTTGAAACCATGTGAGCTACGAGAAAAGATTCTAGGACCGACCTAATCCTGAGAAGTTTGTCATTAGGAAAAGAAGCTCGCATCTGAACTGAATCGAGAACGATGCCTAGAAATTCGAGGGAGGTAGAAGGACCTATAGTTTTCTCGATTGAAAGGGGAACACCTACGTCGTTAAATAGTGATCAAAGCGAGTCCAGTACCGTGCTTTGTGGTGAGGGAAAATCAATTAGGAGAAAATCATCGAGTAAATGTAGAACAAACGGGAGCTTGCAAACGTTCAACAGGATCCAACACAGAGCCTCAGATAAGCAATTGAAAATATTCGGACTACTTCTACACCCGAAAGTGAGTCTCACTGCGAAGTAAAGCAATGATTCCCATTTAACGCCAAAAAGGTGCTAGTCAAAAGGGAGAATAGGCATGATTTTGAAGGCATCAGTAATATCTGCTTTGGCAAGCCAAGCACCGCAACCTGCTATTTTAATTAGCTGTATGGCATCGTCTACTGAAGCGTAGTACAGTGAAAAAGGCTCTGAAGGAATGCATTTGTTGACGCTTGCGAGGCTATTAGAATAAGGAGAAGACATCAAAGATCAAACGCTTTTACCCTGAATATTTGCGTGTAGCTACTCCTAAAGAATTAATTCGATACAAGGAAAAAGGAGATGAATTAAAAGGGCCAATTATGTAACCTTCATTTAACTCCCTATCTAGAAGACTTGAGACTGTGTCAGGTTCAGCTAGCGCAGACTGTAGATTTTTAGCTACATACGAGGTAGAGAGGGGGGAACAAACTCCGACTCGAAATCCTTGAGAGAGCCCAGTAATTAAATAGTCAACAAAAGAAGAATCAGGGTGGGAGGAAAGGTAGCTAGAGACTGTAGCTGTGTTGATAGGAGTAGATGGGTGCCCGTTTAGAATTTTTTTCTGGGCCGGCGCTTTCCCTCTGGACGCTGGTCTGAAGCGTCTGGGGCAGACAGATTTTGGATGCGGGTCTCTGCAGAAGCTGCAAATATGCGAAAACTTACACTTAGCGTAGTTGCAAACAGATTCGTTAAAGTTATTATATAGAGGAGTGCCATTAAAAGCGATTATAGGTCTGCCTTTTACATCGAGTGGGGCATGTGAAGGATCAGCACCATGGACAGCGGTCGACTCCCGTGTTGTGAGTCCTTTGGGGCAAAAACCAGCTAAGTGACCGTGCGAGCTGCACACAACCCACGCCAAGGCTCGTTGACCACTAAAATGACGAACCAAAAGCTCGGAGTCGGTGACAGACCAGTCCAGTCTAGTATTGAACAGAGTTGTGAAAGAAGCTGATTTTGCTGAAAATGATTTGTGATATTCGTAGAAGAGCGTGCCTCCGTATCTCTGGTTGAAATCTGCCATCATAGCCAGGTATAAATCAAACTCTTCCCTGCGGTCGGGAAAAGCTTGACATAAAATGTCTCTGAAGATCCCGAACGCTATGACAAATTCGCCAAACGACAAGTTGCGTAGCAATCTAGGATCGGAGGATTTCAGAAACACCGACACGTCACCGCAGTCGACCAATTGCCGATCAACTGCTGGCGAAGGAAGCATTAGAGCAGCTAAATTAATATCCTTGCCTGCAACTATATCTGACCTCATTTTAGGAGACACTGTAACTGCAGCAGGAGGAACGAAACGCCTACCGAAATTTTGGGCTTGTGTAGCCGTCGAGAGGTTGAAGACCGGCATAGGTGCTGACGTGGCAGCGTTCAGAGCTTGTGCAGCCGTAGAGAGGTTGAAGACTGGCGTTGAAGCTGATGTGGCAGCGTTCAGGAATGGCGCCTGATCTGAAGATGGAACAAAAACCGAAGCGGCGGACGTAGAGGGACCCGTAAACTGATCAGCCAATCCGGGAAGGTTGGAAAAGACAGAGCATAAATCAGGAGATGAAGATTGCATAGGTAATCCAGTTGTTTTTGAAGCAAAAGCGGACTCGAACACTCCTAGCCTACTTTCGAAGCCTTTGACCGTATCGGTGAGACCTTGGATAGCTTTGAGGAACTGCGTGTTAAATCCGTCTGTTCCAGGATTGGGCAAAGTTATTGGTGGAGAGGTTTTTGGCCTTTTGGCTTGGGCTGGTGACGAGGACTTGGCGGAGCGCTTCCTGCCTGCTGGTTTGGGTTGAGGGGTTGAAACCAGAATGGCTATAGGATCAGCCTCGGGTGGGCCAGCCGAAGTTCCCAGGGTATTTGAAGCCAGGAGAATGAGATCGTTCCTTGAGAGATCATTGCTGACTGGGAAACCAATCTCTTCGAGGATACTGACAATTTTTGAGACATGATAAGCTGCGTGGAGGATATGCGTAAAAGAAAACTTTGGTACGACACCTGCGGGTAACAACATGGAACGGTAGGATCAGTCTTTTATATTCAATGTCGAGCTGTGATTGGTAGCTTGGAATTATAAATTAGTGACGTGCAATGGAGTCTTTCTGGTAGAACTTACGCTTACACTTTCATAGAATTTGCAGGAGCTGTTTTTTCTTTGTTCAGTGCCTCTTCAGATCATGGATGATCATCAGCGACTGATCAGTGGCTCCGCCCACACACACACACAAACACAGTGCGGGAAAGAGTCAGTGAATTCATGAACCGTGACAGTACCCCTCCCCTACCCCCACCTCTTACGCGTCGACCTCCACCACGAACTGACGTGAAGGATCAGGGGCAATATGGATGGGAGCTGAACTGAAGCGGCTCTTGAGGTTAGCGAATACAGCCTCAGCTGTATCGGAACACCTGAACATCATTCTGGGGGAGGTCAAGGCAGTCAGAAGAGCGGCTAGTTCGCTGAAGTTGCGAATAAATCGCCGATAGAAATTGGCAAACCCCAGAAACCTCTGTAGGACCTTACGGGAATCTGGGCTTGTCAGGGTCCATACGCACTCCCTCAGATGAGATGATGTAACCTAAGAAAGGAACAGACTGTGCATGAAAAGCGCATTTCTCTTGACAAAAAGCCCATTCTCTAGCAACCTCTGAAGCACTCGTCTAACGTGCTGAACGTGTTCCTGGAGAGAAGAAAAAATCAATATGTCATCCACGTAGACATATATGAACTGGTCTACCATATCTCTCAGCACGTCATTGACGAGTGCCTGGAAAACCGCTGGGGAGTTGAACAGCCCGAACGGCATTACCAAATATTCAAAATGGCCCCTGGGGGTATTAAACAAGGTTTTCCATTCATCCCCCTTCCTGGTGCGAACCAAATGATATGCATTGCGTAAATCCAATTTTGTGAAGACAGAGCAACCGCTCGAATGCTGAAGACATCAACGGTAAAGGATAAGTATTCTTCACCATGATGTTGTTCAACCCTCGTTACCGAGGTAACAGAGAAGTACAACACGGTAACAGAGATCCATCATTCTTACCACAAAAAAGAACCCCACCCCCGCTGGAGAAGAGGAAAGACGAAATAACTCGAATGCTAGAGAATCAGAAATGTATTTCTCCATTGCCTTCCTCTCGGGAACTGAAAGTGAGTATAACTTGCCCTTAGGCGGAGACGTACCTGGCAGAAGATCTATAGCACAGTCATAGGGACGATGCAGAGGAAGAGAAGCAGCACAAGACTTACTGAACACTTCCTTGAGATCGAGGTACTCCGCGGGAACGTTTGACAAATTCACCGACTCTTCCTGCAAAGCAGAACTAGACACCGAAGAACAGGCAGACACTAAACAAGACGCATAACACTTAGTGCTCCAAGTGGAGATGGAATTGTGACCCCAGTCAACCCTGGAATTGTGCTGAGTGAGCCAGGGGTGACCGAGGACAATCGGAATGTGAGGGGAGTCAAGGAGAAAAAATTAAGAGTTCTTCTGTGTGTTTGCCTGATGTTATGAGTGTCAGTTGATCGGTGGTGGTGGCAGTTCTTGACTGTGAGTGCGTTGACTGAAATCTGGTTAGTGAGTGGTATGATGGGGATTTGCAGCTTACGTGCCAGAGTCAAGTCCATGAAATTACCCTCCGCCCCGGAGTCCAGGAGAGCTTGACAGTTGTGAAAACGGGTTGCCCATTGCAGGCTCACCGGAAGGAGAGTAGAGGAGGTCTCGTGGGTGGAGATCCCGCCCGACAGTTGCCTCCTGCTTACTGCCAAGCACAATCTTTTACTGGGCAGGTGTTGATGAAATGATCTGTCCCGCCGCAGTAAAGGTATAGTCCCCGGGATCTCCGTCTCTCTCTCTCTCTCTTCCCGGGAGAGTCCAGCTCTACCCACCTGCATGGGCTCGTGATCGAAAGCAGGGCTGACCGTATCGCCGCCACTGGCCTGGGGGCAGGGAACTACACTAACCTTTTCCACTGGTGGCACTTGCACTACTAACTTTTTCAGTTACTAGCGCAAAATATGATTTGGTCGCACAAATTATTTATAGTAAGCCGCTCTGGATAATAATGAACAATAATGAAACTGTATTGCATACAGATGTGCTTTTTCTTTTACTTGCCATGTTTTAAACAACATGCCGCCTTGTTTTTGTTTTCTTTAACATTGGTTGGGATAGATTTACTGCAATAGAAAATACTGTACACAATAAAGAGCAAAATGGATTTCAACATGCTATGGTTTGCACAGATGGGCAGACTCGTGAACTCGTAAGTAGTGATGCACTGATGTGAAAATTGTGGCCGATACCGATAACCGATATTAATATTGCTGTTATGGTCGATATCTCTGTATAGAAAACAAATTTACTGATAATCAAATAAAGAGATATTTTTAAAAACACTTTTCTTTTCTTTTTTTACTTTAGAAATGACTGATATTGGGCACCTTTACCTGTGTGCAAAATATGTCACACATAGGACACGCATGCATTATATTGCATTGCATATAATGTGTGCTGGTCAACTTGTCTAAAATTAAGAAACCCCTAGAAAAGAGTAAAAAAAAAAAATGCTGAAAAAAAAAGTGTTGTATTTATTATTCCAATATCCAGGGAAAACGGCTTCTATTTGTGACGTGCTGTCTTTGCGTTTGAACATTGCACATTTTAAACAGGACACGCATTAGCCTAATAAATGTTAGCCAATACAAACATATTTATAGAAAACAGTTGACAATGAATAGAAAGAAGTCCAATAATAGCATAACAAATCACTTATTATAAAAATAATATCAAGTATAAGTTAAATGAATCCGACATAGGCCTATAATGAGGGCTGTGTTAGCAGTAAAACGGCCGTCATTTAACGAATTTTAAAAACACGGATGGATAATACAAAATGCTTTCTGACATTTTGACAGAAAAAAAACAAGCAAGAACAAAATTTAAACTATAGCCAATTTTCATTTTACAATTATCTTCTCTCTCTCTGTGTGCGCGCGTCCGTGTTTCTGAGAGAGAGAGCTCGCGCAGCACTGATACAATGGTACGTTTTAATCTAAGAAACGGTCGCGGGGCTGAAGCCAACTTGATGTGTTGAATGCTCAGAGCACGTTATAAAACGTATTCTTAAAATACACATTTCTGTTTTAATAAATGCTCATAGTAAAGCATAGCATATTGCCTAAAAACATAGGTACAAAAATAATCAGTGATACATTTGCGACCCATTAAAAATTAGGGTCGCAATGGCATTTCAAAAGGTCGCACATGCGACCATTTTGGTCGCAGTGTAGTTCCCTGCCTGGGGGGTTCCGAAGGTCTCGGGAACTAGAGTCCTGCGGGTATACCGCTCCAACCGCTGAATGCAAGTATCCACTCACAGGGCCAGCTCTATGAATCCGTTGAGATCTTTTGGCAGGTCCAGGGTGTAGATCTCCCTCTGGATACGGTCATATGCAGGAACATGTCCCACTGCGCCTCCTCGTGCCAGTGACACTCTGCAGCAAGTGCGTTCAAACATGGTTCATGTTGACGATTCGCAATAGGAGGGGTGGGGGGAACCAGCGGTGGGGATGGCGCAGTGGGAGTCGCTAGGTGTTGGATCTGCCGGGTGAGGTCTGACACATGCGCTACCAAGGCTTGAACGGCGTGACCAGTGAGGGCTAGATTCCCTCCTGCTGGTTCATCTGAGTGATGTTCTGCGATAAAAATTCAGCCAGTTCCGGTGTTCTCGCTGCATCCATTTTTGGTCAGATCGTTCTGTTAAGTGAATATAAAACAGAAGATGCAAATGCGAGGAATACATAGGGTTATTAAAGAAATTACAGGATGATGATTTGATGAGTTAAGATACAAGCTCAGTCTCTTAGGTAGCGCAGGGAGCAGATGGGCAACCCGATCCTTCGTGTAGTGATGACAGGTGAACAGAATTCTCCGGAAGACGGCAGGCAGACGAGATACAAAAACATCCAAGGCGGAAACCAGAAGCACGAGACAAAGACCAAGACTGCACGGGGATACATCCAACAACGATCTGACAAACACAAGACGAAAGACCATGAGCTTAAATAGAGACCGCTGATCAGTATCAGCTGGCACTGATGATCATCAGCGACTGATCAGCGGCTCCGCCCACACACACACAAACACAGCGCGAGAAAGAGCCAGTGAATTCATGAAACGTGACAGTTATCATTGTATTTATTCAAACAAATGATGTGTGAAATGTGTTTAAATGCTTTTCTTTGAATTTGCATTTGAATGTTTCCTTACTGCTAATTTGCATTTTGTAAAATTTGTAAAATCAGTTGAATGAAAATCAGTAATTTGTACTCTAGTTAAGAAGTTTGTTCCTCATACATTTCTAATCTTGCATTGATTTTTTTGGGAGTAAAATTATGCTGTTATTTTAAAAATTAGGTGAAAATTAAGGATTCAAACAGGGATTCAAAACATTGAGTAGGCTGAATCCCCACCAATATTTAGATTAGTGGTTGATCAATATGGGATTTTCAATGGCCAATTCTTCAAATTTTACTTTTGGTCGCCCCTATCTTGAATATTTGTTAACATTCTTGAAATTAAATGAAAATGTAATCGTACAGCAATGTTATTCTAGTTTGTACAAATTAATGTGTAACAAATCTCTGTATTTACAAATTATAGTACACAACTAAAATATGATAAAATGTCAAAGACAAACTTATTATGAACAGAAGTGTTCTTATTCTTACAATTTATTATAATATTCATAATATAAGATAAGATATTAGAGTGCGGCTTCCGGTTTGAGCATGTAACGAGTAGATGTGTTAGAAGTGGCTCCCGAATTACTTTTTATTTTCTACCTACATTTTTTTGGCATAAAGTTTAGCGCTCCTTGAGTTGATTACGTGTACGCCACAAGTGAAGACAACATGGCTACACAAACTACCCCAAGCTCGGAGTTACCTGCTGATCTTGCTAAGCTTCACTTGGTCGATCTGTCCGACCTCACACAGCAAACGGACTCCCTCCTGAAAAAAGCACTTGGCGAAGTACTGGCACCAATTTCGGCATCCCTGGAATGGGTAAAATCATCTTTTGACTCCCATTAAGAATGTATCCATGATATGGAGGAAGGGCTAAACGACCACAGCAACAGGATCGAGGCTATCGAAACAACATGCACTGCACTTCTAGCTGAGAACGAGAGGCTGAAAAACAAAGTGGAGGATTTGGAAAATCGCTCTCGTAGGTCCAATCTGCGAGTATTCGGTATTCCGGAGCATATGTAGGGGCCGGACACAGTCAAGTTCATGGCTGAATTTTTCGAGGAGGTCCTGGGAAAATAATTCTTCCCGCATCCCCTCATTATCTCCTGCGCGCACCGAGTGGGACCTAAGCCGACTCCGGCGCTAGCTCCAAACGGCCGAGGATATTCCTCATTCTCTTCCACACCTTCCAAAACAAACAGCGTATAATAAAGAGGAAACGAGAGCAGCTGTTTTTAAGGGGACTGTCAGCGCGGAACTCAGCAAGAGACAAGCTGCCTTTAAAGAAGTGAAATCCCTCCTGTACAAGAGGAACGTCAGGTTCGCTCTTATGTATCCCGCCCGGCTCCGCGTCCTTCACGACGGACAGGCGCTGTTCTTAAAGACTCCAGAGAAGGCCAGAGAGTTTTACGAGCTTCACTGGGGAGAGTAAATAATGCTGGAGCACAGGCTATATGAGAAGGTGAAAGCAAGCCTAGCTTTCGGCATAGACACTTTGATTCCTTGGGACTATTTGTTTGCTTGGTTAATATATAGGGGAAAATAACAAGAACATTTTTTTCTTTTTCAAATAAACTACAAGCCCACATGGCAATACTTTCGTTAATGTGGTTTTTGTACATGTTTATGATACTATAACAACGAAGTTGCCTCTGTGATTTAAATATTCAACAGCTAAGTTTTTTTTTTTTTTTTTTTTTTTTTTTTTACCATGGCAGGGTTGTTTTAGTTAGTGTGGCTTTCACACATAACTCTGCATATGGCCATTTCACAAACTGGTCAATTTTAGTAAGGTAAATTAAGTGAAAATATCTGTCCCAAGAGAACTGGATACATTTTATTTTAACTAGGCCAGCCACTTTGATTTATTTTATTTACTTTTATCAGTCCAATCGTGCTCAGTGTAATTGCACAGTGAGTACTGCTGACCCAGATGCAAATCAGGCATATATCACATTATTTTCAATTTTATTTATTGATTTAGTTTGGTCCTTTTTAAAATAAAAATTTCCCAAGGTGAGCCGAATAGATAATCGTATATTGGTAGAATACAAATCACTTACTTAGAGAGGAGCCACCCTCAGGTTAGCATAAGAGTTATAGGCAACGCTGAATGTCTTAGAAGGTGTCCGTCTGGGAATTCCTGCGGTTTTCTTCGTTTGGGGAAGAAGATCTAGGTTTGGGGTGTTCAGTGGGGTTCTTTTTTTTCAACTTAAGTTTCATGAGAACTGGGGAACATTTTATTTACATGGCAACGCCTTATCATTTAAGGATGCACACAGCTATGTTAAACTGTATTTTTGGTTCATTATTATTACTAGTTTATTTTACTTCTACACAACTGCACACAGTGTGTGTTGACATCATTTATGGTCACAAATGCACTTCCACAATGTGGTCCAGGCTAATCATACAAACTTTTGATGTCTCCTATGATAAATAATGCAAGTGGTACAAGCCCAGTAGGGGGAGCTGCAGTTAAGTTTCTGTCCTGGAATTTTAAGGGGTTGAACGGTCCTGTGAAACTTTCTAGAATTTTTCCCATCTTAAACAATTGAAAACTTCTCAGGTTACGACTGTAACCCTAGTTCCCTGAGAAGGGAACGAGACGATGTGTCGATGACGCTTTGGGAACGCCTCCGCATGATTACATCTGAAGCACGTATGTCAACTAGTCCAATGGAATGAATGAGCGTCACGGGTGGGTGACGTCATGACCAGGAAGAGATAAAAGCACATCCGGTGCATTACTCGCGTTAGCTTCTAGAGCCGAAGCAAAGTCGATCGCAGGGATGCAGGAAGTATGGCAGGGCGACGCATCATCTCATTCCCTTCTCAGGGAACTAGGGTTACAGTCGTAACCTGAGCCGTTCCATTTCGAGGGAACTCGCAATGCGTCGATGATGCTTTGGGAACGAGAATACCCAATACGCCGTACTTACAAAATGCCAGATGATAAAACTGTCGGCAAACTAAGTAAGAAGCACCTGGGAACCTGAGTCAGCATCCAGGTCCAAGCTGTAAAACTTCACGAATCTGAGCGGTGAGGACCAGCCCGCCGTATCACAAACGTCTGGGAGAGAGCTCCAGATAATAAAGCTTAGAAGCCATACTCCTAGTGAAATGAGCCCTGACCACCAAATGGTTGGCCAGAGGACTCACAAGCGTAAAGAATAGTCTCGACTATCTATTTGCTCAATAGGTTGGATTTTCTCAACAGAGAAGTCCGATGAACATAAGTGTCCAGCGCTCGCACTGGGCACAAGAGGTTCTTAGCTTTCCCTGGTCTGATAAATGGGGGAGGACAGAAACCTGCAGCACAATAGGCCTCGCAATAAAGGTAGGGACCTTAGGAACATATCCATGTTTGGGGTAAGATTGCCTTGGCCATCCCCGGTGCACTCAAGGCAGGTGGGGACCGAAAGGTCTTGAAGGTCTCGATTCTTAGAGGGACGAAATAGCTAGCAGAAAATAGTCTTAAAAGAAAGGAACTTCTCTGAGACCAAATCTAAGGGCTCAAAGGGAGCCCCAGATAGGCCTTCTAGAACTATTGCAAGGTCCCAAGCCGGCACCCTAGTGCAAGTTGAAGGCCACAGAGGAAACAAGTGATCAGGGGGTCTCGACCCAAAAATGTACCACCCACCAGGGCGTGGAAAGCCGCAATGGCCGCCATGTATACCTTAAGCTTGGAAGGACATAGACCTGATACAAAGCGTTCTTGCAGAAACTCAAATACTGTGTTTACTGAACAGTTAACCGTATCCCACTGATGCTGGTAACACCAAGAATTGAAAAACTATCGAAATAGTGAATATAGTCTCCTCGTAGCGGGAGCTCTGGAGCTTAGAATGGTCTCAACAACCTCGGTTGAGAGACCACTCTCTATGAGTTGGACCCCCTCAGAGGCCAAACCCACAGTTTCCAAATTCTCTGCCGGGGGTGCAATATTGCATCCCCTGCCTGAGACGGAAGGTCTCTCCTGATCGGGACCTCCAAGGGAGGGCCGTCGAGGAGCAGAATTAGGTCTGCAAAACAAATTTGGCTTGGCCAGGGTGGTGCTACTAGCAATAGGCTTATTCCATCATGGCGGAATCACTCCAGAACTCCTGGGAGCAGCGCAACAGTGGAAAATGCGTACAGACGTAGCCTCGGACACATCTGCACCATAGCATCCCGAGGGGGCTGGTTGAGTGAGGGAGAACCAGAGTGGACAGTACGTCGTATGCTGATACGTGAACAGATCCACTTCTGCCTGGCCGTAAAAACTCCCATATTTGCTCCACTGCCTCAGGGTGGAGTCCCCTGGCCTCAGCCCTTGCCTTGACAGGGTGTCTGCTCCAATATTCGGGCCCCCTGGAATATACACTGCTCTCAGACAGCGTATTTTCCTGAGGGACCAAAATAAGAGGCCACCAACGTGTTGTCTGTGGGACAAGAACCAGAGTTTACTCCATATAACCAAGGCGTAGGGATACTGCCGCGTGATCTTGATCGTACAGAGTGGGTTTCCCCTCGGGGAGAACCCACTGGTCCTGAGCCACTACTGTAAAGGTCTAATGTACAGCAGGTCAAAGGGTATCACATTGGACTCTGCTTCCCTGAGGCCTAACAGTCACTGTTCCAGAGCAACACATGATGGCCCCTCAGGTCTGGGAGGAGATGTCTCATATCATTAAAGATGACCATCATCTCTAGGCAATTCATGTGCCAAGAGAAATGATGACTCCTCCACAAGCCCTGAGCTGAGCAGCCTTCAAATACCGCTCCCCAGCTGGTGAGGGAAACATCTGTCGAGATAGCAACTCGATGGCAAAGAGCTCCCAACACCGGAACCTGGGACAAGAACCAGTGTTTCCTCCATATAACCAAGGCGCGGGGATACTGCAGCGTGATCTTGATTATACAGAGTGGGTTGCCCCTCGGGGAGAACCCTCTGGTCCTGAGCCACCACTGCAAAGATCTCACGTACAGCAGGCCAAAGGGGATCACAATGGACGCTGCTGCCCTGAGGCCTAACAGTCTCTCGAACTGTTTCACAGTGTGTGACTGGCCTAGCTTTAGCTCTTTAGTGGCAGTAAGGATAGCAGCTACACGAGCGGGCGACAGGATGGCTTGCATCGTCCCAGACCACTCCAAGAAAAGTGGTCCTCTGTACTGGAGAAGCACACTCTTCCTGGCATCGAGCCTCAACCCCAACCTTTGCATATAAGCGAGGACGACATCTCGATGCCGAACCGCTAACTGTTCTGATTCTGCTAGAATCAGCCAGTTGTCTATGCAATTCAGAATGAGTACGCACTGCAGCCTGGCGGGGCCAGAGCTGCATCTACGCGCTTTGTGAATGTGCGGGGTGATAGAGCTAGTCCGAAAGGAAATGCCTGATACTGGTGTTCTTTGCCCCTGAAAGAAACCCTCAGGAACCTCCTGTGCTGAGGGAGGATGGAGATATGGAAGTATGCGTCTTTCAGATCTATCGTGACAAACCAGTCCTCGGATCTGATTTGAATCACGATCTGTTTGAGTGTCAGCATCTTGGACTTGAGTTCCAGCACCGAACACTTCAACAGACGAAGATCTAGTATGTGACGCAGTTCTCCATCCTTTTTTGGAACAATGAGATAACGATTGTAAAGACCAACGCAATGTCGGGTGAGTACACCTCCTCTATAGCTTTCTTTGCTAACAGGGCCTTTACCTCTTGCTCCATTACCAGAGCCTGCTCGGGATGCACTAACATGAGCAAAACCCCGTTCAAACCTGGAGGACGAGAACCAAATCTGCCTCTTATTACTAACTGCAGGACCCATAGAAGAAAAAGCCAGAAAATCTACCAAGGGAACCAGCCCCTCGAGGCTGGCCTCTGGTGTAATTGAGACAGCCAGTTAGGGGACCTGAAGCATACTGGCAGGAACCACCTGAACTGACTGTTTTCGAACGCAATGTTGTCGACGCAATGTTGTGTTGACACTGCGCCAGAAGCTCGCTGGAGACCGCTGCGCCCCGAAGCACCAAGGGTGGCGGGGTTGGCAAAATGGTCCCCTGAGGGCACCGAGATGGAAAGGGCACGTATAATGAGGTGTACACCGCTCCACCCCGGTTGGGGCTGCCCTCAACGATCTGACGCCGTTGGCGCCAAGACCTTTTCTTTTTCTTCTTTTTCTTTTCTTTTTTACTAGCCGAAGCCTTCTCAGCGTGAAGTACGGTCCATCGATTGATAAATGAGAATCACTAATATTATCAGATTACCTCACCTAATGCACTGAAAAAGGCTAAGATAGTGATCTAACACTAATTACACACTTTAATTCACTGCTATTAAATATGGTACAATTTAAACGTAAATGCACATTGTTCTAGAAGGGTGGCATCATCCCTTACATTTTACACGGCTACATTTACTCACATTGTAATTCTGATAATATAATTTTTAAGGAAAATTGTGCATTAAATAGGGAAGTTATATCCAGGAAACTTTTACAAAAGAAAGAAACAAACACACACACACAAACACACACACACACATGCATGTCTCTTTTGTAGTATCGGCGAAGCTGTTTTATCAGCAGCATCCACACACAAAAAAAACAAAAGTTCAAAATGAAAAATGTTTTTGCGCAAGTGCACTTGTCAAATGAAGACGGATTGTATAATAGATTGATCAAAAAACGTTGTTTAATAACGAGCTGTAGTCACGCACTGACAGAAATGCAGTTCAAGTTAACGCCATGGTTCATAGAGTGCACTCACGCGAGCGCGAGACGCGGCAGTGCACAGATCGTGACGCGCGTCTCTCTATAATGTGATTGTGAAGTAAATGGGAGCGGGAATTCACTGCATTATGAACTCGTCACGCAATACCCCCAATACCCCCAACCCCAAACAATACCCCCTACCTATGTATTCAAAATTTGTAATTTTTCAATTAATAATTATTCATTCGGGTTTGACCCAGATAATCATACATGTTAAATCTCCCAAAAGGGGATAATATATTCCCTGCATATGCGTTCATATATGTACTTAGGCAATTAACCACAAAAGGATTATAATTAATTGCATAAGTAGAATATATTTTACAGACAGGTTAAAATTAGCTCAATTGTATATCAATACTTAATCAAAACGGATTATAATTAAATATTTAATATATCAATTATGTCTATCATAGATCGATCATTGAGATAATCTTTAAGGGGATTAATTTATGACCGAATCATCTGTTTGTCCAGCAAAACCTGATCATTCGATCTCAATCAAACCTCACAAAATTATCCTACTTTATAGACTTTCAGGAGAGGTTATTCCTCTGGCCACAAGGGATAACCTTCCTGATCTATATCGATACCTCTTTGAGTAGGCTATCAATAAAATTTTAAAGCACGTAGCTTTGGATCGTAACATTAAAGTGACTTGTATGAGCATGAAGAATCAATAAATGAATATAATAAAGACAAAGTTACGTATACCAGTTATAACAAACAATAAATGTATTTACAAACATTAAAATGGCAACGACATAATGAAAGAGAATGCCTAAATAAAGAGAGAGAGAGAATGAGTGAGAGAGCGAGAGAGATAGAGACCGTAAGGATCACAGTTTGGCAAAATTCACCTGGACAAAACCCTCTGGACAGAGACCACAAGAAATCGACATCACCCTAAACGGGGGTAAACAAATCTTAATGCTATAAAAGCTTAATAGACAAAATACTTGCACATATATTTAGCTCTTTTGTGTGGCTGATATGAAGAAGGCGTGTGTGTCTCGATCCTGGGAGCGTCACGTGTTCACTCGTTCTTCCAGAGCGAGCCAAGCGCGGCGAGTTTGAATGTCCGTTTTAGGTGAAGTTGTCGGTTGATCATTCAGGCTAAGTTCATTTCACTCGTCGGTGGAAATGAACAAACGAGAATTCGAAAATGCAAAATAAAAACTTTAAAAAACAAACAAACAAACAAAGGAAAAGATCCCCGGAGGGGGATCACGTGGAGCAGTTACATGATGATGCGAAGAGAGGAGAAGGTAAGAGAGAGAGGAGGCAGAGTGGTCAGTTCTCTTAAAGGAACTGAAGTCCAAACCTCTGTGGGGAGCCCTGGCCAATGACATTCAACGAAACTTTCGCGGGCAGAATTTCTTTTGTCCTGTCACGTAGGTCATTTAGATGTTTTATGACAGTGTCAGAAATGCGTTAAATTTTACACCAGAGATGATAAAACATAGTAAAATACATTTCAGCACAATATACGATATGGATTCAGCTGGGATTAACTGCGAGATTTACATTGGTACCAGACAAAACATGAAAAAGCATAGGAATTACAAAGATACGGCTTGATACATTAATTACACACGTTATAGTTAATTTAAAACTACAACAGCAATATATGTATTCCCATCTGACTTGGGCATGCCGACACACATAAAAACATATCAAATATATTTCGGTAAAGTCTTTATATGATGAAAGTTTCATGTGTGTGTGTGTGTGTGTGTGTGTCTTCACCCTGAGTTCTTCCTTGCCAGAAAGGGGGGATAGTTGGGTGATAACACATCTCTGTTACCCCTTTTCCACCAAGGCAGAGCTGGTGCTGGTTCGGAGCCAGAGCCTAGTTTCAGATCGGTTCTTTGTTTTTCGACCACCAAAGCACCATCTCCGAACCAGTAAAAGTGGTTCTTAAGTAGCACCAAATCTTTGCTGGTCTAGAAGTAAGAACCGCTTACGTCAGCGGCTGGGGGCGGGGTTACCATGACCAACAAGACAAACAGAAACTTGTGACCGCCATTTTTTAAATAGCAGCTAATCGTGCTAATAGCAGCTCGATTGTAATCTCCATTAATGCAAGTTACGCGAGCTGCACGAACGTGCTGGATTCGCCGTGTTTGTATACCGATGTAGGTTTGCAAAGCCATGAGCATAAATAGTAACGCAACGACCGTCATTGTTGATGGAAGGCTTGTTCGAGATGCATCGGAGCGCATGGACTGATCGGAGCTGCGTGAGTGTTTGGAGAGCATACGACTCTTTCTGCTTTTGGATCGCTCTCGCAGTTCGAGATTCGCAGTGCCGAACCATCTCGAACAAGCCTGGTGTGTTTGTGTGTGCCGCGCTAGCGTTACTGGGCAACATGAGATGTATACAGTGCCGTAAGATCTGGCTCTGTGGTGGCTCTCTAGCCTGTGGAAAGGCAAACCGGTTCTTTGAAAGCTCGTCAGTCGAGCCAACTCCGAACCAGCACTAGCTCTAGCTCTGAACCAGCACCTGGTTCTTGTTGGTGGAAAAGGGTTATGTGAAGCTCGGTGTCTTGTTGTCTGTTGGACCTCTTGGTGCCATAAAGTTGTCATCCGAATAGTCTATTGCAGACTGGCCGGAGCCTAATGCATAATTTGCCTTCATGAGTTCAGAGGCTAAAATATTTGTGATTTCAGAAGGAATGTGCATTAATATGTGTTCAGATGAACGACCCATGATTTAGCCAGATACCCTACAGTAAAGTGCTATTTGCCAGGGGGGACAGGGATTTCCTTCTGGTCTAAACATCCCTGCTTCTGCTGAATTATTTTAATCCCCACACCCTTCCCTCCACAGTAATCAATGCTATAGGCTACTTCCCCAATAGAACATAAACATATAAAATAAAGATAGCCTATGCAACAAGCACGTTTAAACGACAAACTATAAAACCAAAGCCAGCGTTTTCAGAATCAGAATCAGAATCAGAATCAGAAAGAGCTTTATTGCCAAGTGTGCACACACAAGGAATTTGTTTTGGTACTGAGGCTTCCAGTGGACATATACAGATACAAATACAACATGAAACATAATACTACAAATTATAAGAATAAAAAATATAAATATATGAGAATAAAACTATCACTGTTGGGTTTAGTCAGAATAGACATTTTCAGATTTACAGATTATGAACCTATTTACAGTGTTTTGAATATTATAAATAAATAAATCTACATATAAGTATCACCTGAGTTGTAGATTTTAAGATTTATAAGTAAATTGTAGATTTTCAGTTGTTTATTAGTTCCAGTGGCCTTAATGCATGCACAGCTTTACAAAATGTCACAAAGCGTTTTGAGATTATTTTGAATGAAATATTGAAGTTTATAATTAAGTGTTTTGGCACACCACGCCGAGTGGCCTGGCATGTTGAGTTAGTGTTCGACAAACGCGGCGGCGCGTTCATTTGGAATTATTTTTCTCATAACAGCTAAAATAACTTAATAGGCTACTCCGTAATTTTTTGGTCATACAGATAAGAATAGAGTAGCCTACATCGTTCAAAACTGTAAACTTTTATTCATATTAGGCTAACGACAAAAGTGTATCTGTCGTCTCTGTCTCCGGGAACTGCGCGTCACAAATATGAACTGAAAGCCAGTTGCCTCAGCTCAGTCACGATAAGAAATCGGCTATGTCTAAAGCCTTTAAATTTCTAAATATTTAGGCTAATAAATGTTATCTGATTATGTAATCCATATGAAAACGAGAGGTACCAGTTTAGCCATCACGTAAGCGCTTTCCAATGAGAAAATTACAAGGGTGAAAATCTCGCTCTAATCTAATTCTCTAAATGTAGGCTAAATCGCCCTGAATTAAAATGTAAAAACCGATCAAATAATTTATTTGTCAAAATGTTGCAATATTGTTTCATTTAAGTTCATAATTATTCTATAAATGTTATTTAGTTTAGCAGCAGTACCACGAAGCACCGTGGTTCGAGATTTATTTGAATAATAATAATGATAATAATAATAATAATAATAAAAACTTAATTCACAAATTGCATGCACCTAGAGTGAAGGATCCAACGATCCCTGTAGAATTTAATATTGAGTTGAACATTTTGTTCATGACAACCAATGAGAATTCATGAAAACATGCGTTTGAAGATTATATTTAGTTTTGCTTGGAAAAAGCTGGCCCAAACCAGTTTTATTTCTTAAATTATTGAAATAATTAAATATTTAGTAATAAACCCTCTATGACAGAAATATCACTACATGTAGCTTAAATCATTTAATGCCTTCATTATCATCACTTTAATAGC
This sequence comes from Siphateles boraxobius, assembly GCF_051911475.1. Taxonomy (NCBI): domain Eukaryota; kingdom Metazoa; phylum Chordata; class Actinopteri; order Cypriniformes; family Leuciscidae; genus Siphateles; species Siphateles boraxobius. The sequence goes on along the minus strand of NW_027509019.1, from coordinate 1,767,153 downwards.
CTAATGCTAATGTCTAGAATAGCGATTTAAGCGTGAATTGCGCTTAAATCTTTGTTTTGAACTTTGAACCCTAAAATGTTTATAAACTTTGTTTTAAGTCAACCTCAAACTCAGATAGCCTGTGGGGGTTTGGAGGGACAGTTAAGTGTGTGCAGGACAATAGGTGTTAATGTTCCTCTTTCATATGGAGAGTGTCGGATAGCCAGCCTGATGAGCAAAGGCAAAATTATTTGAAGAATAAATCTCTCGATGTGTCCAAATGTAGGCCCTATCTTATTAAATTATAAATATTGTAGTTTATTTATTGTATCATATTTAAAGTTTTTTCACAAAAATTTAAATTGAAGTGTTCAATCCAGTTGTTTCAACTGGTTTTGTAAAGTTTTAGAATGACATCTGTATGATGTGTTTTTACCCTGAAATGTTTCATTTCGAGAGAGACCGGGCGCGCAGTGAGGGAGACTAAATAAACTTGCTAAAAAGAGATCCAGCGCGCGAGAGAGGCAAAGAAAAACGCATGTTTTTAATTTATGTTGCTTTGGAATATTTTCTTTCTGTACCGTTTTAATTGTTTAATTTAGCTACAATTCCTTTGGCAAAACAAATTTAAAATGTCGCAAGAAAGATTGCGTTTCTTATTTTGCATCGCAAAGGAAACTCTAAACTCGATGCAGCTTTTAAATAAAAGAAAAACTGCCCCGACACTTTATTTAAACCTTGAAATGTTCGATGGGGTTTCAAACTTTCACAATAATTTAGCAGATTAAAGACAAGCTTCTTCATTTTCATTTTCTGACGCGATCGGCTGACAACCTTCCTTTATCAGTTGTTTTGTCTGTGCAGTGGCTCTACAGAAATGTAGCAAATTTATGTGGAAATTTGCCCTTGCTAATTAAACAAAGCGCTTGACTTTAAATAAATGAACAGTCAATAAACTCGCTAATAAACAGTTAAGCATCAAGAACGGTATACATTAATGCTGTCGGCCAACATCGGTTAACAGCAAGTATGCTACAATGAGATTCGACCTCGGGCCGCTTGAAGTTCCGAGAGGCACATGTTGTTGCGTTGACCACTGAGCTACCGTCTTAACGCTGTTCACTCATCGTCTTATGCAAAGCCTCATTGATGTAGCTTAATACGTTTCTATTGCAATGTTTTTAAGTTTTCATTATTTATTCAATTTAATTTCAGTAATTTCAGTATTGTGCATATGAATTATTTTAACTACGTTTCACGTGAATTCATCTGCTACCAGCTTTCAATCGCTCTGAATGAGCTGCGGCGCGGCGGCAGATTATGCAATAGAGAGAATAAACGGATACTATTCAAAGTCTGTGATTGTAGCGCCTCTTAGCGGTAAAAGGCAGCTGATAGACCCCAAATTTTACCGCCGCGGCAGAACGGAATAAACATTATGCGTTCCTTCGCCTTTCTTCTTGGGGCTAATTTTACACCTCTAGATAACCAAATGAAAGCTGACTTTCAAAGGTGGAGCAGTCTACCTCTGACAATTGCAGGGAGGGTGCAATCGGTGAAGATGAACGCACTACCAAAGTATTTGTATTTGTTTCAATGTCTACCGATATTCCTGACTAAATCATTTTTTCAATCAGTTAACACATCCATTACCTCCTTCATCTGGAAGAATAAAGTTCCAAGAGTTAACAAAGGCTTACTTCAGAGGAGTCGTGATGTGGGGGGACTAGCTCTCCCCAGCTTTATTCACTACTATTGAGCAGCTAACTTGAAGAAAATGTTATTTTTGCTTAATGTGCCAGGCACCGACTGGTGTACACTTGAGTGCTACTCGTCATCCCTGCTTTGGTGTACTCCTCCTTGCCCACAAAGTGGTCCAGGTCTACCTCCAATCCCATAGTACTGTTAACCCTTAGAATCTGGGCCCAGTTCCGAAATCATTACAAATTCACCTCTCCCTCCCCCATAAGCCCTATCTGTAAGAATAATTTATTTCCAGCCTCCTCTCTCGACCTAACATTCACTCATTGGGGCAGGAAGAAGCTTTCCTGTTTTAAAAGCTTGTAATGTAAAGAAGATAGTTAAAGGTTCGATAGTTATAAATATGATATATGCCAGAAATATGATCTTTCACGCAGTAACTTTAGATATCTCCAAATACGCCACTGTGTCAAAGCACAGTTCCCTTTCGTTGTCACTCCGAGTTACGTCGGATGACGACGAATGGGGTTTCGCTTAGAACACCTATCGACTTTGAGTATTACAAAACGAGCCAATGGCCAAGAAATGCCATGTGTCTGCGGAATTTGCATAGCGTAACTCCTCCCCACCTCGTGGGTATAAAAGGAGGAAGCCGGCAACATGCAGATATGTTTTCGCTTCGGAGCCAAGAGTATTTCTTCACTCCACAGTCATCTCTGACTTCGCTCTACGAGACGAGCTTCTCTCTCCGGTGTTGGTGTGACGGCGATCTGCAGCCAGCTCACAGTGCCTGCTGATCTGTGCAGTGATCTGCCAGTGTGTGTGTGTGTCTTCCTGTGCGCTTCAACATCACAGAGTTTTTTTCCACTCTCATACAAGAGCTCGCACGCGGCACTTCTTTTTAAAGACGGCTCGCCCGTGCAATTCTGGTTGCAGTGGACTGGTATTGGACTCTGATGGGCACGAGCGCTGTCTAGTGTGTTTGGACTTTGATCATGCTTGAACATCACTCGTGGGTGACTCATGTTCTCGCTGGGAACGTGATCATCGCGTCATATATAGGTCGAGACTCGGTGAACTCGCAAGAGTGAGAGTCCCCTCATCCACCCCCTGATCTTCGGCTGGTGGCCAGGGTGACCTGAGGGTTACGGTCTGGAACAAGGCGCCGACTATGTGTCCGCGACCTCAGCCCCCCTCTTCAATGACGGTGCCCGCTAGTGAACTGCTGATTCCCGCGGGTCTACCCTCTGGTGGCCCGCATATTTCAGTTGAAGCTACAGAGGAAGATGCCATGTCTGTTGCAGCATCACTAGGTGGGTTTGAGTCTTCTGGAAGTGAGGGCTCGTCACCGCTGCCACCTTCCAGTGTGAATACGGCTGTCCCTGATTCTGATCCGGAGATGACGGCCATGCTTTCCCGGGACGATTGTTTTTTGGGCAAGGCCGCCGACCCTCGTCCACGGCAAACCCCAATACCTTTCTTCCCGGACGTGCATGATGAGATCTCAAAGTCCTAGAAGACCCCCTTGTCTTCTCGGGACCGCTCGCTGATCTCATCCGCCTTTCCTCCCCTCGATGGGGCCGCTGCCCATGGGTACACTGGGGTCCCCCTGCCTGAACGCTCTGTTGCGATGCTATGTGTCCTCAGAGTGCTTCTTCTCGGCGCAATCCTAAGCACCCGCCCGTGGCCTGTAGTTTTTCGTCTACGCTTGTGGCGAGATCCTATAGCGCCACGGGACTGGCATCTGCCTCACTGCATGCCATGGTCATTCTGCTGGTCCACCTGACCCAAATGCTCATGGACCTGCACGAGGGCGGGAGTGACCCAGGGCTCTTCACTGAGCTGCGCGCCGCCACTAACCTTGCTCTCTGAGCGACGAAAGTGGCCGTACGCTCCCTGAGTCATGTGATGCTCACCATTCTGTGGCTGAACCTGTCTGATGTGCTGTCTGTCCGACACTCCCATATCCCAGGTCGGCCTCTTCGGCGGAGCGGTTGAGGGCTTGCCCAACAGCTCTCAGCCGCCCATGAGCAGACTGACGTTGATTCTGTCCTGACGCCCCCGCCGTCCGCTCAGATCCCTCGGTCTGCCCACCACCGAAGGCGCCCTCCCGCGGCTCCTACCCGGCCCGTTCACCCGGGCCGGCTCTGGGGGCCACGGGCGGACGCCACAGTCCTCTCCAGTCCCCCCCCGCTACACGCCGGGTTCAAGCAGCGCTCTTGAGATGGGCTCCTCAGAGAAGGGACTCAGTTCTTTCCAGGAGTTGGTAGCAGGACCACTCCTTTCCCCGGGGGCCGGGGAAGAATCCTTATTCTCCAAAGAACTGACTCTCCCGTCTCTGAGCACAGAGAGTTCTCGGACGTCACAGAGCGCCGCCCACAAGCCGTGCTCTCCTCGTCCCCCTCTGTCGCAGAGGTGGTCGGCGTGCCGTCCACGGACCGCTTCGCCCCTGTCCCCCTCTGTCACCAGACCCCTGGCAGAGCTGGCCCCCGCGGGACGACCAGCCTGGTCCTCCCCTGGCCCACTCTGCCAGGGCGCGGTTGCTAACTGTGCCCCCACATCGGGCCGCTATGCCGTCCACGTCTGGGCCAGTTACTCCGCTTCGCTGCCCCTCCGGGGGGACGCCTGTGGTTCGCATGATCCCGCTGGTTCAGTTCCTGGGAGCCTGGTTAGAGCTTCCCCGTCTGTCCCGCTGGGTCGCGCGGACCATCAGGCTTGGCTATGCGATTCAGTTCGCACGGTCTCCGCTCCACTTTGGTCGGTGGCTATGCCCCCATCATGAGAGCAGAGATTGCCACCCTGCTGGCGAAGGGTGCAATCGAGACTGTCCCTCCAGCCGAGATGAGGTCCGGCTTCTACAGCCCCTACTTCATTGTCCCCAAGAAAACCGGTGGGTTACGGCCAATCCTGAACTTGCGCGTGCTGAACCGCTCCCTTCACAGGATGCCGTTCAAGATGCTCACCGCCAAACACGTTTTCGAATGCATATGGCCCCAGGGTTGGTTGGCAGTGACCTGAAGGACGCCTACTTTCATGCCTCCATTCTTCCTCGACACAGACCGTTCCTTCGGTTTGCTTTCGAGGGGCAGGCATACCAGTACGCGGTTCTTCCTTTTGGGCTAGCCCTGTCTCCTCGCATCTTCACGAAGGTCGTCGAGGCTGCCCTTGTTCCCCTTCGGGAACACAGGGTTCGCATCCTGAGTTATATATCGACGACTGGCTGATCCTAGCTCACACTCGAGTTCAGGTTTGCGAACACAGGGACCTAGTGCTTCTGCACCTAGCTCGTCTGGGCCTTCGGGTCAACTGGGAGAAGAACAAACTTTGCCCCGTGCAGAGGATCTCTTTTCACGGTATGGACATCGACTCGGTCGCCATGTCCGCGCAGCTTACGAGCGAGCGCGCGCAGTCACTGCTGACTTGCCTGAGACAATTCGAGGGCAGAAGTGCGGTTCCACTGAAACTCTTTCAGAGGCTCCTGGGGCATATGGCATCTGCAGCCGCGGTCACGCCGCTCGGATTGCTTCATATGAAACCACTTCAGCTTTGGCTTCGCGACCGAGAACCGAGGTGGGCATCGCAACACGGCACGCTCCGAGTACCAGTTACTCCGACCTGCCGTCAGTTCTTCACCCCGTGGTCGAACCTCAGTTTTCTCAGGGCGGGTGTCCCCCTGGAACGAGCTTCCCGGCATGCTGTTGTCTCAACAGATGCCTCCACCACGGGCTGGGGCGCCATGTGCAATGGACATGCTGCCGCGGGCTCCTGGACAGGACCCCAGCGGCTATGGCATGTCAATTGCCTCGAGTTGTTGGCAGTACGCCGTGCCCTGCACCGCTTCCGGGAGTTGCTCAGGGGTCAACACGTACTAGTCCGTTCAGACAATACCGCCACTATAGCGTACATCAACCATCAAGGTGGTCTACTCTCCCGCCGTATGTCACAACTCTCTCGCCACCTCCTCCTATGGAGTCAGAAGCATCTGAGGTCGCTTCGAGCCATTTTCATTCCCGGAGCGCTGAACTGTGCAGCTGACGAGCTCTCACGGCTTCAGCCACTCCCTGGAGAATGGCGACTCCTTCCGACTCCATCCGAATGGCGACTCCGTCGGTTCAACTGATTTGGGACCAGTTCGGGGACGCACAGATAGATCTGTTTGCCTCTTACGACTCGACCCATTGCGCCCAGTTTAATAACCTGACCGAGGGCACGCTCGACACGGATGCTCTGGCACACAGCTGGCCGCAGGGCCGCAATGCGTTTCCCCCAGTGAGCCTTCTTGCGCAGACCTTGCGCAAGGTCAGGGAGGTCGAGGAGCAGGTCATTCTGGTTGCCCCTTACTGGCCCAACCGGACCTGGTTCCCCGAACTAGTACTCCTCGCGACAGCACCTCCCTGGCCGATCCCTCTGAGGAAGAACCTTCTTTCTCAGGGACGAGGCACCCTATGGCACCCTCGTCCCGATCTCTGGAACCTCCACGTGTGGCTCCGGGATGCGACGAGGCAGGTTTGAGTACCCTACCACCAGCGGTGGTGGCTACCATCACTTCCGCTAGGGCGTCGTCCACGAGACACGTCTATGCATTGAAGCTTTCCTTCCTTGTCCTCACACTTTATGGTTGGTTTGTTGTCTGTTCATGTTTTGTTTCTTGTTTTTGGACTGTTTGATTATTTGGATTTGACCCCTGCCTGGAAGACTACAATTTGGATTACCCTATTAAAGACTACTGCTATTGGATTTTCTGCCTCCTGTGTGTGTTACGTGACAATATATACAGGAAAGGGACGGGAGTTGTAATAGATGCTCCCTCTCTCCAGCTGATTTAACACACACGTTTTGGTTGTGCCCCCGTCTAAATCAATATTGGTCATCTGTTTTTCAAACTTTGTCCGAAGTCATAAAAATTCAAATTAAACCCTGTCCGTTGATTGCAATATTTGGTATTCCAAAGGAGAGCTTAGCTTTAAAGGGCACCTATTATGCCCCTTTATACAAGATGTAATATTGGTCTCGGGTGTCCCCAGAATGTATTTGTGAAGTTTCAGCACAAAATACCCCACAGTTAATTTATTATAACCATTTGAAAATGTCATTTTTAGGGGCTGTTTTAAAAGGAGCTATCCCCGCCCAGCCTTTAGTTGACGGCGTAACTTGCATACCTATGGCAATAAACAGTCGGTAGAAGCAGAATGACTGAGAGTGAGAGACCCGCTGTTTTGTATGGCATTCAGCCGTACATGTTTGAACCGGAATCAGACCCAGATGATGAAGAGACTCCGGCAGAAGAAACACAAATGAGAATGGACCAGGACGTCTCGGAATGGTTATTTGATACATGTATGTACTTATAGAGTTGTAATCGCGCCCCCTTTGCAATTATGGATGTGCAACACACACACAGACACACACAAACTGTGATAACGTTGGCGCAATTTTTTGAAACTACACACAAATACTGTGATAACGTTTGCTACGTACAAACGAAATTACATTTATGTGATGTTTCTGTCTGCATGCCAATATCCCTCGTTCTACAGCTTCGTATTGATGTGCTGGCCTTTGTATAAACATAGCAATTTTGATGTCTTTACAGAAAACATGCACAGTTTTTAATACAATATCTTTAAAAAATATATATTTATTATCGTGTGGTTACACACTACACAAACAAGGTTTGAATTATCTGCACAGACATCCTACGACGACGACAGCAACTTTAGACGCATTTTTTTGTTGAATTGGCTGACATCGACTGAAATGACTATTTGCTCAAAAATCATAAAATACACTTATTTCTCTACTGGAGGTGATGTTGGATCGCGAACAGTAGGCAACGATCCACACTTGAGGATTAACTTAAGCAAGACCTGCTTTGAATTGACCCTCGTTTACAAAACAGTCAGTCAGAAAATGATTCACACAAACAAACGTATTTTGGAAGTTTAAGTGGCGCCTTTCCTTACTAAATAAAATCCATCCACTGCGTTTTCAGTGGCTCTGATGTCGGAAGTAAGTGAAAACTAGTCTATGTACATTATTACATCCCACAACAGAACACTTATGTTTCTGAACACCGGCTGTCGTTGAAACAATGGAGGATGGTGAACAGATCACCGAGGGCGGGGTCTATGCCAAAACGACAGTGTCAATCAAACCACGTCGGTGGGGCTTGCTCAATTCTACGTCACATTGAGCCGAATCTTAGAACAGCTCGTTCTGAGACAGTGCTTATGATTTATTGAGATTGTAAAAAAAACACTGGGTGCATTTTTATCATTCAAGGGCGGTTTTGCTCCCACACTGCCAACACACATTTATGTTCAAACACCATGTAAAAGTGAATTTTGCATAATAGGTGCCCTTTAACCTGGGACCAATCGGACATTATTACTTTTACATCACTTCTTGCTCATCATAGAATCTTAGGCCTCGTTTACACTGCAGGTCTTGATGCCCAATTCTGATTTGTTGCCTATATCCGATTATTTTACACGTGCTTTCAATTGTGACCCATATTTGATTCATGCGTTTACATCTTTTTTTAATTTTTTCTATACATGTTTATCCAAATCTATGGAATTACTTTTGTGCCAATAATAATGAAAGTAACTTTTCAAGAAACTAATGAAAATATAAATTGAAACTGAAAAAAATATCTTTGAAACTGAAAAAGAATAAATCGCGGGCACATTTTTTTACTTCGTTCTTAATACACGGCATGTTTTGCTAACTATTTCTCATATTTCTTTCGCTAATCTGAACTTACAAATGCGGTTCCAGAATTTTCAGTTACGCTTCTGAAGTTTTCGTTTACGCTCCCTGAATTTTCGTTCGCAGTTCTGACACACATCTCTCGTGGGGGCGGGGCTAGTAGCAGTGTGTTCTCATTGGCTTCTGAGTTTTTGATTGACAGCTTCGTGACCTGGAAGTGAATTTGTCAGTGTTGTGTTTACATGTTTGAATGTGAGCGTCTGTAAGCGCAGCTTTCTATTTCATTTTACTGATATTAAGTTTGTGTATTTATTTGCTGGTACACTATATTGTTGAGATGATTTCTTATAGAAGGAATAGTAGCCTACAGACGAATGATATCATTATCATTAGTCATCGTCACTATCAGGATACTGGATACTCGTGGTAAGTCTTTTTTTTCTTTTTATATATACAATACTAATGCTATTTATAATACAGTACTTGCTTTTTAAGGTGGTGAGGCATTTTAGAGCTCAGTGAGCCCATAACATTATACAGTGTTGTCTTGATTCAACTGTTAGCCCAATCATTACATGACTTGTTTATCTACATACGATTATGTCTTTGATTAGATCATAGTTGCTTAGATTAGATAATATTCCCCCCAGCCACCCCAAACAACATTGGGCTAGAGTACTGTACAGTATCTGTACTGTGTAGCCTACAGTACAAAAAGTACTGTATCAGACAATGACCGATGCCATTGGACCAGAGCGCTGTCAATCACTGCCTGATTCAACTTTGGCAATGTAAAGCCTTTTTTTACCATGCCAATAAAGCTATTTAAACCTGAATTTCTCAATTTCTGATGAATTTGTGATGCAGAGTTTTTGAACTCATACCACGTCTCTGTTCATGATATGTAAACACACAATTATTTTGAAGTATCACCCTGGTCACAATATTTATTCTGATTACTTTTGTGTGATAAAGATGACTGATAAAGCTATTATATGTAGCTAGTATGAGTAACAAAATGCTTTTTCTGTGTCCATATTTGACTAATAATAATGCAAAAATGTTCACTTCAAATTAACATTTCTGAGAAAAATGTTTAATCTTTAATACTCTTTAATAATAAATATATGTCCAAATTCAAAACTTAATACATGCAAGTAATTATGACTGAAAACATCCAGCAACTAGGGAATACACAGCCATGGATATATGTTTATATATAGGGCTATAACACCCATCTACTGGTTACACAACAGTATTACAGATGATAAATGGTGCATGACTCAGATGTAAATATTTAGTACTGTAAAATCCCTTAAAACATTTATATAATTTGTTTGAAATAAATATTTTAAGTCTTCAACTTGTTACTGTATGTGGGAGTTCAAATCAGTTTGTATTGATTATAATATGTTTCCTTTCTCAGTTTTCCAGGGAGTTGAGCAACTTTTCCATAAACAAACTTCTGATGCTGACACAGAGGATGGAGTGATAGTACCAGAGATACACTGTCCACATCAGACTTTGTTCAGACACATCACATTTGAATGACTGGGATCTTGATCTTCAGACACCTGATTTATTTTGTTTTTATAAAATAGCAAATATTTTAATTTCCTCTAGATCAAAACAAACACAGTTAACAAGTACACAAGAGGTTGCACTTGATTTATATTAGTTTATGCTGATCATGGATTAGCATACCAACAGCATATGAATGTTAAGGGGATAGTTCACCCAAATATACAATTCTCACTTATTTTACTCACCCTCATGCTGTCCCAGATGCATTTTACTTTCTTTCTACAGATAAACACGAATTAAGATTTTAAGGAAAGTAATCCATCTCTGCGAGTCCTAAAGATGCTTTAAAAACCACACACAGTGACCGTGATGTCCATGCGACCTCAGTGGATGAATCAATCACTTCTGGAGTGAAACAATAGGCTAGACAAGAAAAATACTAATAATGTAAATTGTAAACCGTTTAAAACTATTAAAAGTCACTTCCGACCAACTATCATATGTACATGAATTACAATCCACTTGTATTATATGGACTCACAGAGATGGATTATTTCCTTAAAAATCTTTGTTTATGTTTATGTGAAGAAAGAAAGTCATATACATCTGAGATGGCATGAAGTGAGTAAATGCGAGAATTCTCATTTTTTGGGCGGACTATCCTTGTACCCACCCAGTCACTGCTTTGTTACTTTTACTATAACAGGAACTGTTCAAAGGATCATAGCATCATTTAAAATGTATATGAATTTTAAATATGTATTCTGTATTTGTAATTGTGCATTTTGTATAGTAATGTATATCATGATAATACTGTGCATTACATGTATAGTATGCAGGTAATGTTTTGTGGATTCTGGTCTTTCCTGTCACAACATTATTGCATCCAAGACTTTCACTTTGATACTTGTGTATATGCCGTATTGACAATAAAGAATGTACATTTATTTGAATTCATATTTGTAATTACTTTCATTTAACTGGTTGTATAAATCACAATTGAAACTGTTGCTGATTGTTAAAATTTTAATTTTAAATTTTAAATGTTAGAAGATAATATTAACTAAATTAAATAACTAAATAAAATTATCAGCATGATAAAAAACATTCTTTGTGTGACATATGTAATGAAATGCCCTTTGAGGTCTGTACCATTTGACAACAGGCCACGATTGTAATTTTTATATAGTTTAAATTCCTCTTATGTAAGTGATCATTAATGTTGATGGTGTAAATGCATATGCTGACAATGAGTAATGTGATGGACATGGTTGCCAACCTTGATTACCTGGTTGAAGTGAAACTTTCTTCTTGACGGCTGAATATATCACACACTATGCTAGTATTATTTTTAAATTGTAACAGCTCAACCTAACCAGAGCCTAACATGCAAAAGAATCATCAGGAATAAACAAATATTCTCCGAAAACATTGGACACTAAACAATATTTTCAGTATTATACAGTAGGCCTATTTTAATGTACAATTACACCTGAATAGTGAATAGACTCAATAGATCTCTTGCACTCCTAAAAGTTTCTGTCGACAAAGTAGTAGCAGCAGGTAAATACAGATAAAATTAAAAAACAAACATAACTTAATATCAGTAAAATTAAATAGAAACCTGCGCTTACAGACGCTCACATTCAAACATGTAAACACAACACTGACGTCTTCACTTCCAAGTCACGAAGCTGTCAATCAAAAACTCAGTAGCCAATGAGAACACACTGCTACTAGCCCCGCCCCCACGAGAGATGTGTGTCAGAACTGCGAACGAAAACTCAGGGAGCGTAAACGAAAACTTCAGAAGCGTAACTGAAAATTCTGGAAGCGCTTTTGTAAGTTCAGATCAGCGAACGAAATATGAGAAATAGTTAGCAAAACATGCCGTGTATTAAGAACGAAGTAAAAAAATGTGCCCGCGATTTATTCTTTTTCAGTTTCAAAGATATTTTTTTCAGTTTCAATTTATATTTTCATCAGTTTCTTGAAAAGTTACGTTCATTATTATTGGCACAAAAGTAATTCCATACAAATCAATGGTCAACTACCTTGATGTGGTGGGAACTGAGTAGCCTGACTGACAGTTGTGATACTGTGAGTCTGAAGCCTTGTTAACCAACTGGGGTCGAAATGTGGGCATGCAGTTGGGTGCTTGTTTTCAGCGTGTAGATCCTTAAACTGTTTTGAAGAACTGTGTAACAAACAAAAAGAGAAAAGCTGTTTTCCCAGAATGTTGTTAAATTTATTGAGGGCGGGAAGGGTGGGACAACTGTGTTGGGAGGGGGGGGGGGTATTGTTCCCTTTTTTTTCTTTTTTTGGGGGGGGGGGGGGGGGGGGGTTGTATAAGGTTTTAGTTGTTTAAGATGAAAATGAAACTGGAGAATTGTCTCACTTCCTGTAAAATGTGACATCCTTGATCCTCCAATAAAACTATGTATTAAAAAAACAACAAAGATATTAGAGTGCTATTTTTCAAAAACAGCGCTATATTGAACTTGACTCACACAGTACTTTGAGTCAAAGGTAAAAAAAAATGTTGCACATTCATGTTCACAAAAAAACTATTATTTTTCTCATACACCATTTGTATAATACTCAACATAATAAAGTGTAATAGTATATTGGATGCATGATTATACAGTGCAGGATACAGATGATCTGAACACTGAAACAATCCATCCTTTTTTCTGAATTTTCCATTTCGGACCACAATAGCGAGAGCAGGAAACGTCCCTCTGCATGAACGTTTTGGTTTTGTTGTAGCAAAGAACTACATTGCACAAAATTCTGTACAAAAAGCATCTCTGTACTCTCTCTTTCTTGTTTTTTCTCTGTCTTAGCACACATACACACTCTATCAGGCATATGTCTCTGTTCATTAAAGCTGCAGTCCGTAGCTTTTTTGGGTTAAAAATTATCCAAAATACATTTTTAAACAAGTACATAACCAGTCAGTGTTCAAAAATCTCTGCTTTCCATAGCTCGATTCAAAATGGTAAGCTTGTAATAATGTTTGTAACTCCAGTGTTACTGGTGGATTTCTGTGGGAAATTCGAGCATGACTTTGCGTCATTACGTCACATCTGTACATATAAAGAAGAGTCTCGGCTAGTAGATACGAGTGTGAGGATGTTGGAGGTGGAGATTTATAGCCTTTTCTCACAGCTCTTGATATAATTAAACTTATTAATTTGATGGCGGATCCAGAAAGGTTCAAACAACAATCACCGGCAGTGACAACTGGAGATTCACCCGCTGTAAAATGCAAAAGACTTCGGAGTGGCTACAGAAAAGAGGAGACTGCAACTGGCCCATGCGAAAACAAAGATAAATATCTGAAGGGCATTAAATGTAGTCACACAATGCTGATGTTGAACATTAACAATTTGAGAACAAAGTATAATTTGCACGTTTTTACATTATATGATAAGCGATTGTTAGATTTAATCAGCGCCATTTACTGCAATGCTCTTTTTCCATTAGTTGGTCAAAACCAGAAAAAAAGTGGATCTTACTTGTTCAGAGAACATGTCGGTCATACTTCCAAAAAGAATAATCTGTGATTGTTAATGCCAGTATCCACACCAACGGCGACTGACAGCCGCACATTCTCCTCAAAACATTGGATTCATCCGCGCTGTGCCGAGCCGAGGCACAACCTACGTTAAGTTGATAATTCCGCCAATAACAGCAATTGCAGATTTTGAACAGAGATGGCGACAAAGAGGAAAAACGTCCCGGGTTACGTATGTAACCCTAGTTCCCCGAAGGGACGGACGCTGCGTGAAATCGCAGTGGGAACGCCCTCAGCGTGACGCGTCTGAAGCATGAATGAAATCAGTCAATGGAGAGAATGAGCGTACGGCGAGTGACGTCATCGACCAGGAAGCTATAAATATCCCCTGAGTACACAATACGCCAGCTTAAAAGTTACTGAAGCAGCGACCCAAGGGGATGCCGAGAGTATGGCAGGACACGCAGCGTCCGTCCCTTCGGGGAACTAGGGTTACATACGTAACCCGGGACGTTCCCCTTCAGGGACTACCGCTGCGTGAAATCGCAGTGGGAACGCAATACCCACATCCCCATACGACCAAATCCCCGTCGTGTGTCATTAGGAGACACAAACCGACGAGAGAACCTGAGCCCCGGGAGTGGAGCTAAGATCGAGGGAATAAAATCTAACGAAAGTGTGCGGTGAGGACCAGCCTGCCGCATCACAAACGTCCTGAAGAGAAGCTCCTGAAAGAAGAGCTGTAGAAGCAGCCATACTCCGGGTGGAATGAGCCCTTACAGCCAAAGGTGAAGGCTGATGGGCCGAACCATAAGCAAGTGGGATGGCCTCGACCACCCACTTGCTCATCCTTTTTCTAGATGCAGGACACCCTTTCTTAGGTGACCCAAACAGACGAACAGTTGTTCCGATCTCCTCCACAGGGCAGCTCTGTGGACGTAAGCATCAAAACCCAAACTGGGCACAGCAAATTAATTTTCTCCTGGTCTGACGTCAGAAAAGGCGGAGGACAGAAAACCTGCAGAACTATAGGTCTAACTGAAACAGTTGGAACCTTATGAACATAACCTGGTCTCGGAAAGAGAAAGGCCTTAACCAACCAGGAGCAAATTCCAGGCACGAGGGAGCCACCGAAAGTGCTTGAATATCTCCAATTCTTTTTAGAGATGAGATAGCGAGAAGAAGGATAGTCTTTAGAGTAAGAAACTTTTCCGAAACTTCCTCGATGGGCTCGAAAGGAGCAAGGGAGAGACCTTCTAAGATGACGGCCAGATCCCAAGCTGGTACCCTTTTGCGAACTGCAGGCCTCAGCCTCAAGGTGACACGAAGGAAGCGAGACATAAGCGGGTGTTTCCCGAGGGAACCTCCACTTGAAGGGGTGTGGTAAGCAGCTAAGGCCGCCACATACACCTTCAGTGTGGAGTGGGATAACCCTGTGGAGAGACGGTCCTGCAGGAAATCCAGGACTGTACCAACCGGGCAGTTAACTGGGTCCTGCTGGCGCTCTCCACACCAAGAGGTGAAAAGTTTCCACCTCGCGGCATATAACTTCCTCGTGGAGGGAGCTCTGGATCGGAGGATGGTCTCAACGACCTCAGCCGAGAGACCAGAATCTATGAGCTGGGCCCCCTCAGAGGCCAAGCCCACAGCCTCCATAGCTCTAGACGGGGGTGAAGGATCGACCCACTCGCCTGAGAGAGCAGATCTCTCCTGATCGGTATCTCTAGGGGAGAGCCGTTGAGGAGAGACACTAGGTCCGCAAACCATACCCGGGCCGACCAGAACGGGGCTATTAGCAGGAGACAGAGCCCGTCCCGGCGAACCCTCTCCAGAACTCCTGGGAGCAGAGCGATCGGGGGAAAAGCGTACAAGCGTGACCTCGGCCACGGATGTACCATCGCATCCAACCCCAGCGGGGCTGGATGGCTGAGAGAGAACCACAGCGGGCAGTGTGATGTTTCTCGAGAAGCAAATAGGTCTACCTCGGCAAGACCGAAATGTTTCCATAGGAGTTCCACCACCTTGGGGTGAAGACTCCATTCCCCGGGCCTCGGCCCTGTCTTAACAGGATGTCTGCCCCCTGATTTAAATACCCCGGGAGATAAAAGCTCTCAGAGAAAGAATTTTCCCCTGGGACCATAGAAGGATCTGACGTGCCAGTTTGTAAAGCGGGCGAGAACGCAAACCCCCCTGATGGTTGATATAAGAAACCACCGATGTGTTGTCTGTCTGGACAAGAACATGGTGGCCCCTTAGGTCTGGGAGGAAGTGTTTCAGAGCCTGAAACACCGCCAACATCTCTAGGCAGTTTAAGTGCCACAGACGATGATGGTCCTCCCACAGACCCTGAGCCCACCCGTGAGAGAGGCATCTGTCATTAGCATAAAGCGACGACAAGGAGCTCCTAACACAGGGCCTTGGGACAGAAACCAAGGATCTTTCCACATGATCAGGGCGTGATGACACCGTCGCAAACTCACGATCATGCGAAGCGGATTTCCCCTCGGGAGAATCCCTTGGTCCTGAGCCACCACTGTAACAGTCTCATGTGCAAGAGGCCAAGAAGTATCACGTTGGACGCAGCTGCCATGAGACCTAGCAGTCTCTGGAACTGTTTTACAGTGGATGACTGGCCTAGCTTGACCTGATCTACTGCAGCGAGAATCAAAGCAATACGAGCAGGTGACAATCGTGCCTGCATCGTCGTTGAATCCCACACTACACCTAGAAAAGTGGTTCTCTGTAATGGAGAAAGAACACTCTTTTTGGCGTTGAGCCTCAGCCCCAGTCACTTGATATGAGCAAGAACGACATCTCGGTGCCGAACCGCCTGTTGTTCCGATTGAGCTAGAATCAAGCAATCGTCTATATAGTACAGAAAGCGGATGCCCTGTAACCTCAGCGGGGCTATAGCAGCATCCGTACACTTCGTGAATGTTCGGGGTGACAGTGCTAGGCCGAACGGAAGAACCCGATATTGGTACGCTTCGCCCCCGAAAGCGAACCTCAGGAACTTCCTGTGTTGAGGGAGGATAGATACATGGAAGTAAACGTCCTTTAGATCTATCATGACAAACCAGTCCTCGGATCTGATTTGAACATCCCCAGTGACAGACACAGCGCCCTGTAACGTACTGGCAGGGAACAGCTGGTCTGGGCACTCCACAACCCTCCTCGGAGGGGGCGAGCGTCCCTCGGGGAATCGCTCGCCGAGTCTCTCTACGCCCTGTGAAGGCAGGGTTAGTAGAGCGGACCACTGAGGGCATCGGAAAAGACAGGGCACCGTGTTCTTGTGCAGTGAACTCAGGTCTTTCACGATAGGGACCACCCTCAGAACCCTGACGTTCAGCACGTCAGGATTTTTTTTTTTTCGATGAAGTAGTATCCTAACTCCCTGCTGGGTTCCGCCAGGAACTCTACTAAGGGAACCAGCCTCTCGAGGCTGGCCTCCGGATGAACATCCCGAGTGACAGACACAGCGCCCTGTAACATACTGGCAGGAAACAGCTGGTCTGAGCACTCCACAACCCTCCTTGGAGGGGGCGAGTGTCCCTCGGGAAATCGCTCGCCGAGTCTCTCTACGCCCTGTATAGGCAGGGTCAGTAGAACAGACCCCTGAGGGCATCGAGAAAGACAGGGCACCGTGTTTTTGTGCGGTGAACTCAAGTTTTTCCCGATGGGGACCACCCTCAGAGTCCTGACGTTCAGCCCGTCAGGACTTTTTCGACGCGGCCTTTCTGGCGACAATGACTGTCCTCAGATCAGTCCTGCCCCGAGAAGGCCGCGCCGGAGAGCACCCCGCCTCATCCCTCCAGTTTCTCTGCAGGGGGGCACGAGACGTGACAATCCGCTTCTGCTGTGCTCTTTTTGAAGACGAACTCGACGAAAGACTTTGCTCTGGTTGAACATTCTGCGTGACAGACACAGTGCCCTGTAACGGCGCACCGGCAGGGAACGACTGGTCTGAACACACTAGAACCCTCCTTAGAGGCGGCGAGCGTCCCTCGGGAAAGCACTCGCCAGACCCTTCTACGCCCTGTTTCGGCAGGGTTAGTAGGACGGGCCCCTGAGGGCGCCGGGAGAGACAGGGCACCCTTAAGGGAGGTGAACGCAAGTCTCTCTCGGCGGGGACCCCCCTCAGATTTCCTTTGAGCAGGTCGGCCTGAAAAGCCTGCATAAAAGTCATCGTATGCAAACATGCAGCCGCCTGCCGAGCCACCGAGTAAGCCTTCCCCACCAGCACAGAGGTATATATATTTATTTATTTATTTATTTTTTGGTGGAAGAGCCGGTGCTTTAAGTGAAGACGATGAAGCAGGAGAGAGATAGCTCGCAAGCGTCTCCTCCGCCTACAGTATCGTCACATAACCAGCAGATTTAGCACCAACAATGTTGCCATAAGCATTGGACTGATTTGTGTAAATTCTGCTTAAAACCGGTCTAACCCAGGTCTTTGAAACCTCAGCATGAAGATCTGGGAAGAACGGTAAGCACCGGCTAGAAGGTTGAGGTCGTGCAGACAGAAATCTATCATCTAGATTGCTTTTAATTCTAGAAACCTGTCTATCAGCTGGCCACTCGATACTGTTATTTATTTTATTTTATTTTTTTTAGCTTTTCAACAGCCCGAGATAATACATCCATCAAACCTTCTTCATTTGCAGTATAATGTGATAAACTAGTTTTCTCTGATAATAAACTTTCGACATCCAGCTCCTCAGAACTGGAAAATCTCAATTCAACATCATCATGTGCCTCCACCCGGGCAGAAGTAACCGCCGCAGCGCATGCTTCCAGAGCCGGGTGAGAGGCACTAGATCTCGTCGGAGATAGCTGAGATAGGGCGGAGCCCGTCTCAACGTCGCCAGCGAGATCCATCTGCGAGCCCCAAGACAAACGCCGCCGCTCTGCCTCAACAGAAGCGGGACCCGAGCCTCGGGGAGCTCGCAGCAAATCACTCTCCTCGAAGAGCGATCGCCACGAGCGCAGAGTTCTCAAGGGAAAACGCTCGCAATGCTGACAATCGACTCCCTCGAGAGCCGACTGGGCATTGCTGCACTCCCAAACAAGCCACACTTAGCTCGTGTGAATCCCCACCCGTGATGTACTGAGTGCAGGGGGGAACACACTTCTTATACTGCTCGCTCATATTGGTTTTTTTATATAAAATATATATAGTGAAAACTCCTGACAAAACAGACAAACACAATCGACAGATTCAGACACACACAGAGCTGCTGAAGTAACTAAAAGCTGGCGTATTGTGTACTCAGGGGATATTTATAGCTTCCTGGTCGATGACGTCACTCGCCGTACGCTCATTCTCTCCATTGACTGATTTCATTCATGCTTCAGACGCGTCACGCTGAGGGCGTTCCCACTGCGATTTCACGCAGCGGTAGTCCCTGAAGGGGAACTACGGTCTGCAGCTTTGATCAGAAATGCCTTTTATTACAATCTTATCCCAGAGTAAATAAAGGCTTGTTCTCAGGGGTAAACTGCATTTTAAAATGCCAAACTTTGTGCTGTTATTGCAAGTTATAATAAATGGTGACCAGAGTTGGCTTTTGTTTTTGTAGATTTGGCCTGTGAGGTTAAGGATACATACTGTCTCTGTTGGTCACTGTCTGATGTGGTTTTGGCAGTTGGTTTGGCTTGACTATCTGAGGTGTAAACTGTGGTTTTATGAGGCCTGAAACAATCAGTTGCTAGCCTTTGCTTTGTTAACAGAACATGCAGCCACAACATGAGGACACAATTAACATGTAGGCTTTAGGCCAAACGGTATCGGATTCATAATAGCACTCACTTCTTCTCTTTTTTTGCAACTGTATTGTAATGGTATTAAAATTCAACATTGCAATAACCACCTAATCTATTGAACATGGTAGATGATTATCTGATCAAACTCTAAAGTTTCCTATAGGCACTCATCATATTTCATATTTCTGTAATTAACCGAGTTTTTGACCCAACTTCCACCCATTCTCACATGGTGTTTTCTTTTAAACATGCACACATTTTAGGGATTTTTTTTTTACATTGCTCCAATGTAGGAGCAAAGCTAAGAAAGTAAAACTCAAGATATTCAATAATATATTTAATGTTTGTAAAGCACAGTAAAAATTCAATCACAATTTTCACATTTTTTAAAAGTTACAAAAAATTTGTTATTTGAAGCGAGCTGAGTTAATACACTTCAAAAGATTTATTTGAAACAATACTGCTTACATTTTTAATTTCAATCTCTTAATATTTCACAGTCTTACCCTCATCCACTTATATTGTAAGTACTGAGATGCTTTTGCAATACAATAAATCGTCACATCCTCACCAAAACTGACATTAAAAGGACTGCTTGTGTTACACTCAATTTCATCATAACTGTTTGGAAGAATAGGATATATTTGATATGGATTTTGTTTACTTATATAAGCTTTAATTGAACAGAGAATGATAAAGATTAATTCAAAAAAAAAAATTTTTTTTTTGTATTCTCAACAGTCACAATTGACAGTCAGTTCCATAGTGGTATTGAGACCTTGCTGATTTTGGACAGATGAGTCCCATTCAGGCAAACAGATGTACAGATCGCTGTTGTTTCTGGTGACGTTTGGTAAAATAAACTCTCCATTCAAGCTTTCCATCAAAAATAGCTTGTCCTGATGAGGAGAATGAAATCAACACAACAGCTGTATAGACTGTGGTATTTAGAAATGTAGATTTTTCAATCTGACTCACCTTTGACCGTCTAAGTTCATAACGGAGTGGTGGAGGGCTTGCTGAACAAGTTATTTTCACTTCATCTCCCTCTTTTATGAATCTGTTTGGATGCGACATCTTCACTGATGCTGGAGGCTCTGAAATTAGCAGACAGCAGCTACTTGTTCACTTTTACATTTGTGAGAATATGAGAATGTAGGTTACCGTGAGCAGTTTACCTGTGACCTGCAGATTTGTAGTTCTTTTAATCGAGCCATCAGGATAAGAAGTAATTTCGCAAATATAGTTTCCACTGTCTTTCATGGTAACTTCATACAGGGTCAGGACAGAGCCCTGTAGCTTTCCAGTTTTTGAACTGGTCATCGTCGTCAGAAGAGGACCGGTTTGAAAGTAAAATTCTGGCATTGTCGGATGGAACACCACGATCTTCTTATCATTCTTCTCATTATCATTCTGTTTAATCCATTCCAGCTGGATAATTTTGATGTCATGTTCCTCTCCCACAAAGCATGGCAGGCTGACGTTCTGTCCCTCCACAGCAGTTACGGACACCTCATGATGTATACGCGTTCCGTACGTTCCTGATAAACCATTTTCATGAGTAAGAATCAGTTTCTTTCATGAAAACACAGATTGCATCATTGGTCAAGGTTTATTTATTCTAAAAGTGCTACTGACAAGTTTTCACCTTTAAGCCATTATAAAAAGTTCAGTTTCATCTGTAGTATAATTGTATTATATTTCTTAAATTTTTGTACATTTTTAATCATGATTTACATTTTTTAAATATATTTCAAGATAAAAGTGTATTTATTTATTTATTGTTTTTAAGCATTAAATAAAAGGTAATATATTTCCCTTACTGCCTTACACCTTGAATGCATGTGAGCAGTGCCGTCGCAGGTGGGGTGCGAGGCCCTGTGAGACATTAAAATAGGAGGCCCATAATAATAATAATAATAATAATAATAATAATAATAATAATAATAGAAGATGCTTGATAAATAGTTTTTTGTTGTTGTTGTTGTTGCTCTCAACAATCAATTCTTTTTATTATTCTTTTGTTTTTATTATCAGGACAGTTGTATCATTCTATAATTTTTTACTTCATTTTAACACCGAATTGAAAATCAGGCTTATCATAGGAGACCTTCATTTAAGTCAAATTGCAATTTGAATTCATTTTGACTATATTAATAAACAGGACAAAACAGTCAGTTTCATGTCATTAAACAACTAACCACATGGCCATATCAGTTAAAAAGCTATTAAACGTTCTTCTTTGTAGGTAGAGATACAAGCCCCTCTTACCTTGTATTATGCATAAAATTATAAGAAGTTTGTAAGTTGCCTCTGTCATCAGAAACTCCATATCTGTGAGTCCAAAGGTCTTAACAAAAAGAGTCAAACAACTGCAGCAGCAGAGATACAGGAACTGTGTTACGCCACCAGAGAGACAGGAACTGGATTGTACTGTCACTTTATTTTCATAATCTAGCAAGATTTACTTATGAGATCTAGTCGCTTGGTTTTGCTTAAGCTGTGCAGTATAGTTTTCTTTTCTTAATGGAGAGATGCTCTTATGTCTAGAGTAGATTGGATGGAGTTAATTTTTTATTAATTTTTTATGACCTTATTTTGATTATGTGTCGACAGTCAGCATGTCTTCCTCGATTTCCTGTCAGAATGCAAAGTTACGAGCTGCGGCCACATTTTTGCACGTACAACAGACACACAGTAAAGATCACATCAAATATGAAAGCCCCTGCTGCCATTAGATGTTATTGTTTGTGGATATTATATCAAAAATCAGGCTGGATGGCAAACTGGCCCCCATGAACTTTTCGCTTCTTTCTTTGTTATTATTAGAATTTACTGTTGGTTCACATCTTCAAATGAGACGTGACTGGAATCTACAGTGGACAGAGTATGAATACTCAGTTTAACAAATGCAAGATATTTCAGCCTACTAAAATATCTTGGTTAATTGTTTCAGGATTATTCTCCCAAGTCTTTCTGGTAGAACTTAGATTTAACTCTCAGTTGTCTCACTTCTGAACTAACTACCTTTTACTCAGAGAACATTCACATGTGCCATTTCCATTCCTCACGGCTTTTAAAGCTCATTATCATTGTCTTGTAGAATAAGATCAAACTCACAAACTATGAAATAATAATGAGGCAATGAGTGCTGTAAATGGGAAGAAGCGAATTGATGCCTCAGTAACTGTTCCGTCATTAATTAATCGCTACACACGAACAAATGAGTAACACACTATTAACATTCTAGTAACTACTTTTAACTAACAAGAAAGTATGAATAACTAATTAGTAAGTTACAGCGATCAGTTGAATGCAGCAGTTCACTATAAGCTAATCAATTACTAAAAAAAATTCATACCTCCCAGGACTACTGTGAGAACTACAACAGTATATTCATAATTAATGTGAATAATGCATTATGTATAATTAATCCAGGGCCGGCGCTAGCCATTTGGGTGCCCTAGGCACAAATGGCACAAAACCCCCGGACCCCCGTTAAAATAAAAGATTCAACATGCAGGGCTAAAAAAGCCTGCCCCGGATCATTTGCACTACTAGCGACGCCCCCCTGGAAATGCATACACGACGCAAGGACGCCCGCGCTACAAAACGTCTCGGTTACGTATGTAACCCTCGTTCCCTGAGTACAGGGAACGGAGACGTGTCGTCGGGGGAGTTCCCTGACGAATTGGGATCACGCTAGGGAGCCAACCGTCTTCGAGAGAATTAAAAACGAGCCAATGGACATTGGCATGCAAGATTTGCATTCCGCGACCCGCCCACCAGCGCGGGTATAAAAGGCGGAAGTAAACATTGCGCAATGCTTTTCGCTGAGGAGCCGAACAGTGTCCAGTCCTCCGCGAAGGTACAGCAACATGGCGAAGGGACGACACGTCTCCGTTCCCTGTACTCAGGGAACGAGGGTTACATACGTAACCGAGACGTTCCCTTTCGTCCTGGGAACTCCGACGTGTCGTCGGGGGAGTTCCCTGACGAATTGGGATCCCTAATAAAACGCCATGGTGCTGGCCCCTTCCAGCGCCCGGCAAAGCTACCCTGCAGCAGTTTCTTGAAATAAGTTGCGGGAGCTAGCACGGGAAACACACTGCTGTTCCGCGAGACCCGCACAGTGGATATTGGATAACACTGGGAAAGCGTTCCCTCAAGGGAGGAGGGAACGCTGCGGAAGCCCCAGCCTGACTGAGGAAGGCCAGGAATACACATATGTACTAGCCCGAAGGAATAGTGAAACATATGGCAGTCCCTGAGGTAGTCCCAATCCAAGGGAAGTGGGAGCGTACTCAACAGGGACGACGAACGAGTCCGTCAAGGGGAAGACACGGCTGAACTGCACGTGGCCTGATGGGTCACAATTAGAAACCACTGGAGCACCCAGTCTACTAGCAGCTCCTACCTAGAGGTAGCAGACCTGGTGCCGGGCGCTCCGCCACGCCCAGCACCGGAGGGGTGAAGGAGGAACTCACGAGGCTCACCAACGTAGGGCGCCATACGGAGCAAAGAACGCACGTATCCGCTGATTGAGGCGGAGTGGCGTAGCAAGCCGACACAACCTATTCCCTCGACCCACTGGCCGCAGCCAGAACTCGGGAGGAAGCAGGTTCCACACGAAGGCTATAGAACCTAGCGAACGTGTTAGGTGTCGCCCAGCCCGCAGCTCTACAGATGTCTGTCAGCGAGGCGCCTTGAGCCAAAGCCCAGGAAGCGGCAACACCTCTAGTGGAGTGAGCGCGCAGCCTGGGAGGACAAGGCTCACCCAGAGACTCATATGCTCGGGTGATAGCATCCACTAACCAGTGGGCTAACCTCTGCTTGGAGACGGCCTTCCCCTTCTGCCGGCCTCCGTAACAGACAAAGAGCTGATCTGAGGTTCTGAAGCTTTGCGTTCTGTCAACATAAACCCGCAGGGCACGGACGGGACAGAGAAAAGCCAGGGCTGGGTCCGCCTCCTCCTGGGGCAGAGCTTGCAGGTTCACTACCTGGTCCACGAAGGGAGTGGTAGGAACCTTGGGCACATATCCGAGCCGGGGTCTCAACACAATGTGAGAAAGGCCCGGCCCAAACTCTAGGCACGATTCGTCGACCGAAAAAGCCTGCAGATCCCCGACCCTCTTGAAAGAGGCCAATGCCAACAGGAGCGCCGTCTTAATGGACAGGATATTAAGCTCTACCGTCAGTAAAGGCTCAAAGGGGGGACTTTGAAGTGCTCTAAGTACCAGAGCAAGGTCCCAAGAGGGTACAGGGTGCGAAACACGAGGTGGATTTAACCTCCTGGCACCCTTAAGGAATCTGATGACCAGGTCGTGCTTCCCTAGGGACTTACCTTCCACTGCATCGTGATGC
This sequence comes from Siphateles boraxobius, assembly GCF_051911475.1. Taxonomy (NCBI): domain Eukaryota; kingdom Metazoa; phylum Chordata; class Actinopteri; order Cypriniformes; family Leuciscidae; genus Siphateles; species Siphateles boraxobius. The sequence goes on along the minus strand of NW_027509019.1, from coordinate 1,742,591 downwards.
GCGGCTACCGCTGCGACATACACTTTGAGGGTGGAGGGGGACAGCCTCCGCTCCAACCCATCCTGCAGGAAGGAAAGCACGACACCGATCGGGCAAGTCCGGGGGTCCTCCTGACGGGAGGAACACCAATCGACGAACAGGTTCCACTTCAACGCGTAGAGGCGCCTCGTCGAGGGGGCTCTAGCGGAAGTGATGGTGTCTACCACAGCCTGTGGTAGACCACCTAGAACCACCGCGTCCCGTCCAGGGACCAGACATGGAGTTTCCAGAGGTCTGGACGCGGGTGCCATAGAGTGCCCCGTCTCTGAGAAAGAAGGTCCTTCCTCAAAGGAATCGGCCAAGGAGGGGCTGTCGCGAGGAGCAAGAGTTCGGTGAACCAAGTCCTGGTGGGCCAATACGGCGCCACAAGAAGGACCTGCTCCTCGTCCTCCCTGACCTTGCACAGAGTCTGTGCCAGAAGGCTCACTGGGGGAAACGCATACTTGCGCAGGTCCCGGGGCCAGCTGTGAGCCAGGGCGTCCGTGCCGAGGGTCCCCTCGGACAGGGAGTAAAACCACTGGCAATGGGTCGTGTCCGGAGAAGCAAACAGGTCCACCTGTGCGACTCCGAAGACACTCCAAATCAGCTGGACCGACTGGGGATGGAGTCGCCACTCTCCTGGCAGGGGAGGCAACCGTGAGAGCTCGTCTGCCACACGGTTGAGCTCCCCTGGAATGTGAATGGCACGAAGCGACCTCAGATGCTTCTGACTCCATAGGAGGAGGTGGGAGGCGAGTCGCGACAAACGACGGGAGCGTAGACCACCTTGATGGTTGATGTACGCAACGGTCGCAGTGCTGTCCGTACGGACCAGTACGTGCTTGTGTCTGAGAACCCCTCTGAGGCGACGCAAGGCTAAGCGTACTGCTTGCAACTCTAGGCAGTTGATATGCCAATGCAGTTGAGGCCCCGTCCACAGACCTGAAACTGCATGCCCGTTGTACGTGGCCCCCCACCCGGTGGCAGAGGCATCTGTGAAAACCACAGCATGCCTGGAAACCTGGACTAAGGGCACTCCGGCCCGTAGAAACACAGGATCCGACCACGGGGAGAAGGTTCGGCGGCAGTGCGGGGTCACTTTGACCCGGAACGTGCCGCTGTGCCACGCCCACCTCGGGACTCGATCGTGAAGCCAGCGCTGAAGCGGTCTCATATGTAACAGGCCGAGCGGCGTTACTGCGGCTGCGGCTGCCATATGCCCCAGGAGCCTCTGAAATTGTTTCAGTGGAACCGCTGTCCTGCCTCGAAAAGACCTGAGGCAGGTGAGCACTGACTGGACGCGTTCCTCTGTGAGGCACGCAGTCCGGGCGACCGAGTCCAGCTCCATACCGAGATAAGAGATCCTCTGCACGGGGCAGAGTTTGCTCTTGTCCCGGTTGATCTGAAGCCCCAACCGGCTGAGGTGCCGAAGCACCATGTCCCTGTGATCGCACAAAACATCTCGCGAGTGAGCTAAAATTAGCCAGTCGTCGAGGTAGTTGAGGATGCGAACGCCTTGTTCTCTCATGGGAACAATGGCCGCCTCCGCGACTTTCGTGAAGACGCGGGGTGACAGGGCCAGCCCGAAGGGTAGGACTTTGTACTGATACGCCCGACCCTCGAAAGCAAACCGAAGAAACGGTCTGTGTCGAGGAAGAATCGAGACGTGAAAGTATGCGTCCTTCAGGTCGATCGCTGCAACCAATCCTGGGGACGGATGCATTCGAAAATGCGTTTCTGCGTGAGCATCTTGAACGGGAGTTTGTGCAGGGCCCGATTCAAGACTCGCAGGTCCAGGATTGGTCGTAACCCACCGCCTTTCTTGGGTACAATGAAGTAGGGGCTGTAAAACCCGGACCTCATCTCGGCAGGAGGGACCGGCTCGATCGCGTCCTTCGCCAGCAGGACATCGATCTCTTTCCGCAAGACAGGGGCGTCCACCGACCGCACACGGGTAAAGTGGATGCCGCTGAACTTGGGGGGCCGGCGTGCAAACTGAATTGCATAGCCGAACCGAATGGTGCGGATGAGCCAGCGGGACGGACTCGGAAGCTCTAACCATGCCTCCAGGTATCGCCCCAATGAACCCACTCGGACCACCGGCGTACCCACGGAGGGGCAGCGAGGTGGAAGACAGGGACCCGGGTCTGGTGGCATTGTAGCCACCAAGAGCGGGGTCTGGGCGTGCTTGACACCAACCTGCTTCCACCGAAGAGCAGGCGGCAGAGAAGGCTCGTGGGCCTTCTGCTGCGGACTGCCCGATGGCGAAGGGAGGGGGAGAGACGAGGAACGAGGCCCTGCCTCCTCGTGCACCGGTCTCTGCGCCTCGGAGCCCAGCCACAGACCGGAGTGACGCAGCTGGGGCTGCGTCACTGCTATCCGTAAACTGGGAAGAGGGGAACGGGGGTGTAAGCGCTCGGGGGCGGCACACGCTGCCGTTCTGGGCCTCTTGGAAGGGGGAGACTGTGTGCCCACCAGTCTCGGCCGTGGATGACCTGGAGGAGGAAGAAGAAACTGCTCTTTTTTTGAAAATGTGGGTACCGCTGACTGAGTGGCCAGCGGCGGAACAGAAACAGAAAGGAAAGAAAGATTCTCCACCCGGCCCTCCCCCGGGGGAAGGAGGCGTGCAGGGGCACCCTCCGAAAGAGCAGGATCCAGCACCTCGACCAGGTCGCCCGTCTCAGGGACGCTTCCCGCCCTTCTTTTTACTGGAAGGGGCGGGTGGCGTCTGGGCGGGCTTGGCCGCCCTCTTACGACCAGACCTCCGGCCTCCAGGGTTGGACTGCTGCCCTGAAGGAGGAGCGGCCGCGGGAGGGCGACCTCGGCGACGAGCAGCCGGAGGCTCTACGGCCACAGAGGACGGACCAGCAGCAGTCCGCCTCCTGTGCAGGACGTGCCGTATCGCCTCTGACTGCTTCTGGGCGGTGGAGAACTCTTGGGCGAAGCTCTCCACCGCGTCGCCGAAGAGGCCCCCTTGAGATATGGGGAAGTTGAGAAGCTTGTTCTTCTCCGCTTCGCGCATATCTGCAAGGGTGAGCCACAGGTGGCGTTCCTGGACCACCAAAGTGGACATCGCTCGACCCAGGGAACGTGCGGTGACTTTCGTCGCCCGGAGGGCGAGGTCCGTCGCCGCACGCAGCTCCTGCAGCAATCCCAGGTCGAAACCACCCTCCTGCATGTCATGGAGTGCTTTGGCCTGGTGGACCTGCAGCAGCGCCATGGCATGCAGGGCGGAAGCAGCGTCTCCACACGCCATGTAGGCATCCCTGGTCAGACCAGAGGAAAACCTACAGGCGCGGGAGGGGAGTGAAGGGGCACCCCGCCAGGAGGAAGCGGTCTTAGGACACAATTGCATCGCAACCGACCGCTCCACTGGGGGGATTCCCTCGTACCCGCGTGCTGCTCCTCCATCGAGAGTGGTGAGGAAGGAGGAGCGAGGTTGCCTACGCCTGGTCGCAAGGGGGGCCAGCCAAGACTTCCTAAGCTCCTCATGCACTTCAGGGAAGAATGGTACTGGAGCAGGCCGCGGGGCAACAACACGGCCCGCTCCGAGACACCAATCATCCAGCCGCGAAGGTTCGGGGCCCGGTGGAGGGTTCCAGACGAGCCCGACATTCGCAGCTGCCCTTTCGAGCATAGCGGCCATCTCTGGATCCGGCTCAGCCGCAGCCACCACGCCCGAAGGGGGTAGACCCGCTGAGTCATCACCAGAAGATGACCGCTCTTCCTCCGATGCCGCGATCGACATCTGATCCTCAGGCGGTGCCCCGAAGGAGACAAACGGGACCGCACGAGGCGGTCCCGGAAGCGCCGCCGGGACACCTGATGGCAACGAGCTACTAGAGGCGTGGGAAGCCCGTGAGGATCTTTCACCAGACGGGACATTCCGCACGGTAACCCTCATCCGCTCACCAACAGGAATCACCGAAGTAGCCGTCTGCTGAACTGAACCGGCAGACGAACTAGATCGGGGATTCTCTGAAGGGACTCCCCCATATTTCAGGGTTCGCAGTCTCGAACGCAGCATCGCCAGAGTCATGTTCCCGCAATGAGAACACGACTCGTTCATAAACGCTGCCTCAGCGTGCCCTAAGCCCAAACACGTGAGGCAGTGTTTATGACCATCCTCCTGAGGGAGAAGTCGACCGCATCCAGAAACGCACGGGTGAAACGACATCCTGAAAAGGACGCGAAACGCCCGTGTTGCTCTTTTAGACAGAAAAAGATGCTCTTTTATGTGCCGAGGCACAGAGGGACCACCGCGGCAAACACAACGGGGAAACTGCAAGCCCGTGTGTTGCACTCACCACCAGTACCAGCCGTTAAAACAGCTTTTTTTTTTTAAGAGAAACGGCCGGCCGCGGGAGGCGATGGTCGCTCAATAGTACCGTAACACCAGCACCGAGGATCCTTTCTTGTTCCAAAGAGGACTCGTTGGTTTTAAAACTTCTCAGAGACAGCAGCTTAGCTCAACAGAGAGACACACTGGACGGCTCCGAAGCAAAAAGCATTGCGCAATGTTTACTTCCGCCTTTTATACCCGCGCTGGTGGGCGGGTCGCGGAATGCAAATCTTGCATGCCAATGTCCATTGGCTCGTTTTTAATTCTCTCGAAGACGGTTGGCTCCCTAGCGTGATCCCAATTCGTCAGGGAACTCCCCCGACGACACGTCGGAGTTCCCAGGACGAAAGGGAACTAACATTTTTATTTAAAACATTGTCTTACCAGCAAGCGACGCGCGAATATCATCCCGCTGTCTCTTCTTTTTCCTTTTTTCCGCCCCCGACTCTTGGTGCCTTTTCGAGGCCATGTCTGAGGTCGGTGTCTGCCAAATTTGACATTGATTGAGGCATAATCATGCATAACCATTGATTGGGGAGTGAACGCAGGCGCACGTTGGCTGCCGCTGCTCCGTCTACTGATTGCTGTTTTATGTTTTTACTCAGCTGTAGCGGCTGTTTTATTGTTTTATTGTCAAAGTTGCAATAACAATAACAACCAGAGTTTGTCTACATCGGAAACTTTGTTTTTGGAGCGGTCTAATTGGCTCGGTTTTGTCGCACAGACAGAGCTGAGTAGAGCATAGTGAGAATATGAAGTTCACTAAATCACTTTCCTGGATTGTATTCGTCTGGTTTATCATCTCCTCTGGCTTTCGCCCTGTGATTTTAACTCATCAATACACGGCGGAGGAACTGTTTGAACTGCGCTTTCGCCTCTGCGAGCCACATCCTGTTTTACACTTTCATCGGGACATTGCTTATCATCCACGACGTAAATACATTCATCGGGGGTCCCGACGAGGTTACGTATCTGATACTTCAAGAACTATACCGTCTTTCTGGTCTTCCAACCCCCGTCCATCAAAGAAATATCCACGGCCAACGGACCACAGTGTGTTAGCAAGGCTACCTAGATCAGCTGACACAAAAGTCGGTAAGAATGATCTTACTTTTGGATTATGGAATATTCGATCGCTGTCAAACAAAGGTCCTCTTGTGCATGATCTGCTCTCGGATCGTAAGTTTGACTTTCTTTGCCTAACTGAGACGTGGCAACAAAGTAATGACTTCTCTCAACTTAATCATTCTACTCCCCCGGGCTATGTTTACATCTGCAAACCCCGTGCATCGGGCCGTGGTGGGGGTTTAGCAATATTACACAATGATAAATGGAAAGTCTCAGAAATACCCATGCCTGAATACACCTCATTTGAATCTACTACATTGCAAATTACTGGGTCAATTCCTACGATTCTTGCTACTGTGTATCGCCCCCCTAAGACCAACTCTGTTTTTCTACATGAACTTTCTGTGTTTTTAACTTTTCTTTCTTCACTGTTGTTACGAATTTGCGTGGAAGCAAAGGCAGTAGGCGGATCTAAATGCAGCAGTAGACTTTAATTACAGATAGGCTACAGAACAGACAAGATACTCGTGGTACGCACATTAAAACATACATTCAATAACTGACCACGAACAAAAGAGCAGACAGGATTTAAATACACAGACGGGATGAGGGAACAAGACACAGCTGGGGCAAATCAGAACACCGAGCGGGACCATACAATCTAACAAGACAACACACCTGAAACAAGGGACCTAATAATGACATGACTAGAATAACAGACTACAATTAACAAGGCACAAACTGAATAAAAGACCAAAGACAGAGAAACCACAAACCAGAAACATGACAAAATGAATAAACACCGTAACATTATCCCCCCCTTCCATAAGGCGCGACCCCGCGCCGAATGAACATCAAATAGGGGCGGGAGGGTGGGCGCCCTGGAGGCTGACGAGTGCGTGGCTTGCCCGGAACAGGAAGCCTCCAGGGCGGAGCAGGACGTGACGGCGGCCAGGGCGGAGCAGGATGAGGCGAAGGCCAGGGCGGAGCAGGACGAGGCGAAGGCCAGGGCGGAGCATGGCGTGGCAAAGGCCAGGGCGGAGCATGGCGTGGCAAAGGCCAGGGTGGAGCATGGCGTGGCAAAGGCCAGGGTGGAGCATGGCGTGGCAAAGGCCAGGGTGGAGCATGGCGTGGCAAAGGCCAGGGTGGAGCATGGCGTGGCAAAGGCCAGGGTGGAGCATGGCGTGGCAAAGGCCAGGGTGGAGCATGGCGTGGCAAAGGCCAGGGCGGAGCACGATGAGATGGTGGCCAGGTCGGAGCAGACTCAGACGAGGATGAGGACCATGTCGACGTCGTCTCCATGGCCCTCACGGAGTACCTTCTGCCCCCCCCCAAAAAATACTTGGGGAAATCCTCGGGAGGAACCTCCAGGTGGTAGATGGGTTCCGGGCAGGCCTCCCGGAGCTTGAAGGGCGCAGGCAGGACGAGGCGCAGAGGCCGGCAGGGCGAGGCGCAGAGGCCGGCAGGGCGAGGCGCAGAGGCGGGGCCCGGCAGGGCGAGGCGCAGAGGCGGGGCCGGCAGGGCGAGGAGTCTGGGAACGCCCTCCGTAGCCTGGCGAAGCAAACGAGTCCTCCTCCTCCTTCTGCGACGACGCTTCACTGGGCTTGATTCACTACTGGACGTACTTGACTCAGTTGACTCAGTTGACTCAGTTGACTCGGAACTTGACTCGGAACTTGACTCGGAACTTGACTCGGAACTTGACTCGGAACTTGACTCGGAACTTGACTCACTTGACTCGGAACTTGACTCACTTGACTCGGAACTTGACTCACTTGACTCGGAACTTGACTCACTTGACTCGGAACTTGACTCACTTGACTCGGAACTTGACTCGGAACTTGATTCACTTGACTCGGCACTTGATTCACTTGACTCGGCACTTGACTCACTTGACTCGGCACTTGACTCACTTGACTCGGCACTTGACTCACTTGACTCGGCACTTGACTCACTTGACTCGGCACTTGACTCACTTGACTCGGCACTTGACTCACTTGACTCGGAACTTGACTCACTTGACTCGGAACTTGACTCACTTGACTCACTTGACTCGGAACTTGACTCACTTGACTCGGAACTTGACTCACTTGACTCGGAACTTGACTCACTTGACTCGGAACTTGACTCACTTGACTCGGAACTTGACTCACTTGACTCGGAACTTGACTCACTTGACTCGGAACTTGACTCACTTGACTCGGAACTTGACTCACTTGACTCGGAACTTGACTCACTTGACTCGGAACTTGACTCACTTGACTCGGAACTTGACTCGGAACTTGACTCACTTGACTCGGAACTTGACTCAGAACTTGATTCACTTGACTCGGAACTTGACTCGGAACTTGATTCACTTGACCCGGCGGCGCTTGACTCACTTGACTCGGCGGCGCTTGACTCACTTGACTCGGCGGCACTTGACTCGGCGGCACTTGACTCGGCGGCAATTGACTCGCTTGACTCGGGAAGCGCGGTCTCACTTGACTCGGCGGCACTTGACTCACTTGACTCGGGCTCGTCGAGGCTGAAGCGACGTGCGGGTTCGGAAGACAGAAGCTCAGCCTCAGGCATGTCGATCTCGGCAGGAAGAAGCTCAGGCATGTCGGTCTCGGCAGGAAGAAGCTCAGGCATGTCGTGGAAAGCGGGCTCGACTCGGTTCACGTGAAGCGCAGGCTCGTGGAGCGTGGTCTCGGCTGAGCAGCTGAAGTGAAGCGCGGGCGCGACCGGGCTGACGTTAAGCGCAGGCTCTCGCGGCTTCTCCTCCACGCCCACAGTAAACGGGGAACCGCTCCACAACAGGGCCAGGTCAACGTACCATTCTAAAGATCCGTGAGGACCAGGTTCGGGCATCAGAGACCGGAGTGGTTCCGATAATCCTCCGCGGAAGAAGATCTTCAAGCCGTGGGTGTTCATTTGCGCGAGATATGCCAGCTCGAGGAATTCTGCGACATAATCCTCGATGGCGCGATTCTCCTGGCGAAGACGGAGGATCTGGACATCAGGACTCCAGGTAGGCATGGCTGCTAGATCCTAGGGGGTCAGTTATTCTGTTACGAATTTGCGTGGAAGCAAAGGCAGTAGGCGGATCTAAATGCAGCAGTAGACTTTAATTACAGATAGGCTACAGAACAGACAAGATACTCGTGGTACGCACATTAAAACATACATTCAATAACTGACCACGAACAAAAGAGCAGACAGGATTTAAATACACAGACGGGATGAGGGAACAAGACACAGCTGGGGCAAATCAGAACACCGAGCGGGACCATACAATCTAACAAGACAACACACCTGAAACAAGGGACCTAATAATGACATGACTAGAATAACAGACTACAATTAACAAGGCACAAACTGAATAAAAGACCAAAGACAGAGAAACCACAAACCAGAAACATGACAAAATGAATAAACACCGTAACATCTGTCTCCTAATGTGATCCTGCTTGGGGACTTCAATATTCATATTGATAATACTGGTAGTGTATCCACAAGGGATTTTTTATCATGTCTTGATGGCTTTGGTTTACATCAATTTATCAATTCACCTACCCATGTAAAAGGTCATACCCTGGATCTTGTGTGTTGTTCAGGTCTAACTCCTCATAATTGTCCTACTTCTGATCTGTCCATATCCGATCATATGTTGGTGTCGTTTAATGTTCAGTTACCTGTTTTTAAGCACAATCAATGCCGTTCTATCTCATTCCGGAACATAAAAAACATTGATGTTACGATCTTTGCTGAATCATTTTCCAACCTTTTTAGTAATGTTCACTATTCCACCCCAGACGACCTGATTTTACATTACAATAATGGATTGCAAACTATCTTAGATGTTTGTGCTCCATTAAAAACCAGGTCGGTTTCATTTGTTAAGTCTGCTCCTTGGTTTACTCCAGAACTACGCATATTAAAAGTTAAAGGTCGACGCCTGGAGCGATTATATGTTAAGACTGGACTTGTGGTGCATAAAGAACTGTATTCTGAGCATATGAAAAATTATAAGGTTGCCCTTACTACAGCTAAAACTGATTACTTTGCCAGTGTGATTAGTTCTGGCGAAGGGAATTCAAGAACTCTCTTTTCTGTGTTAAATAATATTTTAAAACCACCTGATTCTTTTCCCTCACATCTTTACTCTGCTGATCTCTGTGAAAGTTTTATGTCGTTTTTCATAAGGAAAATTGAAAACATTCATCAACCAATGTCTGTGACAAAGTTAGACAGCTGTCAATTTAACCCTTGCTCTGATCAACCTCCTAATTTTATGCTTACCTCTTTTGAACTACCAACCATCGAGGAAGTAAGTACTATTATTAATAAGAGTAAATCTACCACATGTCAGTTGGACCCTATTCCAACGTACCTGGTTAAATCCTGCCTGTCTTCTCTATCTCCTTTAATTATGGAAATTATACATTCTTCACTTACTTCTGGAATTGTGCCATCTCAACTGAAAACTGCTGTGATAATTCCTTTACTTAAAAAACCGGGGGCTGATTCAAGTAACTTTGATAATTTTCGCCCCATCTCAACTCTTCCTTTCCTTTCTAAAATTTTGGAAAGGTGTGTTGCAGCTCAAGTCCAGAGTCATCTGTCTCACAATGGTCTGTACGAGCAATTTCAATCTGGGTTTCGACCTTACCATAGTGTTGAGACTGCTTTAGTTAAGATCTCTAATGACCTATTGTTAGCTGCTGACTCTGGACTTTTATCTATCTTAATCTTACTTGATCTAAGTGCAGCATTTGATACTGTATCACACAGAATTATGTTGCACAGATTGGAGACTATTGGAATTACTGGCACCCCTTTGACTTGGTTTCAATCATATTTTTCGGACCGTACTCAATTTGTTCAGCTGAAGCAGTTCTGCTCAAAGACTTCGCATGTCAAAACAGGTGTCCCGCAGGGCTCAGTATTGGGTCCTCTTTTATTTATAATTTATCTTTTACCCCTTGGTAATATTTTTAGGAAATTTGCCATTCAATTCCACCTATATGCCGACGACACCCAACTTTATCTGTCCTCTAAACCTTCCGCTAATTTTCCGGAGCAGACCACTGGGAGGTGGGGAAGGGGGGGCACCAGAGGGAGACTGGCACAGGAGATTCACCTTTTTCTCGACTAATTTGGTCTAGACCTATATTACTTTTGTATTGCTTTTGTATATTAACATGCTTTAGACATATTTTATTTGTTATTTATACTAGTAGCCTATTGTGATGATTTTTCACGACCCAGATATTTTGGTGCCCCCCCCCCCAAGCACTTGGTTCCCCTCGTAGTGCGTGATGTGCGTGTGCGGAGCGTCGGCCCTGAATTAATCCTTAAGTGAAGATCATGGGATCAGTGGCGTGTCCGGGATTTTATATTTGGGGTGGTAAAGGGGGGATGGGGGGCAAGAGCAGAATGAGGGGTGGCAACTAGGCTTCCCATGGTATATGTAAAAATTAATTAAAAATGTTATACTGGTTATGAGGACATATGATTATTTTCATGAATATCTGATGCTCAGAGAGGGCTAACAGTAAATTCTGAACTATCAGCCATTTCAACTGAAAGATGAAGGCTGTAATACTAATGTTGGATTAAGAAATCTTTAAAGTATCATCGTTTTCAATCTGTTTCTAACATTGTTTGTAAGTATGTTTGTGAGTGTATGTTAGTGTGTGTGTGTGTGGGTGTGTGCATAATAATGTGCGTGTAAGCATATTAATTGAGAAATCATGGAAAAAATGCCCTTGCTGTAGTGGAGATTACTGGTAGAAACAAACACTTTTAAAACAAAATAAATTGATTCCTTAATTTGTACTCAAAGTGCATTTATTTATTCATATTGATCAAAAAATTAATTAGAACATTTTGATTGCTAAACAATAAAACATTGCATTTTGGGGAAAAGTCCAGGAAATACTGAGCCCCAAAAGAAATTATACATATTCTGTGAGATGCAGTATACTACTGTAAACTGATTATGTGAACCTAGTTACACTAGTCAGACAAATAGTCAAACATCAAGTACAAGTTCACTTCATTTATGTAGCACATTTACAACAGCCACTAGGCTGACCAAAGTGCTTTACAGAACAACCAGATAGCCTAAATAATACGAAAATAATACCTTCATAATAACACATAAAACACAAATAAAACCAGCAAAGCCAAGAGGAACCAGAGTAGCAAAGCAGTATCAGACTCAAATATAAAATAGTCAAACATGAAAAGCAGCAGCCATTAACTCATTATCTGTACAAAAAAATCAGAATATGACACAAAGTAGATATACTAATGTAAATGATTCTTTGAACCTAGTTACACTAGTCAGACAAATAGTCAAACATGAGAACCCAAAAGATCAGAAGAGCTGAATTCTCCGGTTACCATGCTAAGCACAAAAACGTTTAATGAAAACATCCATGTCTACAGCCGTTGAACGCTCAGACTCAATACTAAGTATTGACAAATTGCTTAGTCTACTATCTGACATAGTGGACCGCATGTGAGTTTTTACAAGTTTCAGCGTAGAGAAACTGCGCTCACATGAGGCACTACTCACAGGTAGCACAACAGCTATTTTTGCAAGACGGAAAAGCTCAAAGAAGACTTCTTTAAAGGTTCAAGAAACCTGGTGAATTCCATCAAAGTAACAGGAATCATCTGTCCATCAGACTTTTTCCTGCTTAAAATTCGTCTGGTCTGATAAAGCTCGTGTTTTAGGTCCTCCATATCTGCATCATAAGCCTTGGCTAAGAGGGGTTAAGTGCTTGTATTCCTTTCATGATCCCACAGTTAAATTTTGAGAAACACCTCTCTATTACTCCAATCATACAGTCAATGATTGGGTAGTAAACGTGATTTAAAGGCTTCCTGTCCATCTCCACATGCTGTCCAACTATAGATGTTATGACACAACCCTGCAGTGTTCTAGATAGCTGTCGTTTTCGCTTAGGGAGTGGTTCACCTGGTATCACTCAATCTCTGGAGTTCTCTTGGTGCTCCCTCGAACATCTCACTTGTCACTTCTAGCCATCTGTGGTGAACATATGTGGAAAACATACAGCCTCTCCAGTAAGGAAAAGAAACGTCCAGCATCCGGAACTGACTTCACACAGTCCACAAGAACAAGGTTTAAACAGTGTGCACTACAATGTACATAGAATGCATGTTTGGCCATCTTTCTGATTATTGCTTGTACTCATGTGTGCTGACCACTCATGACAGATGCTCCATCATACCCCTGTCCAACAAGATTGTTCCTGTATTCCAATCCACATTTCTCTAAACTTTCAATTATTATGTTTGTTAATCCTAAAGCATCTAACTGCTCTGCTTCTTGGAATTCCAAAAAGCTTTCATGTACCATGCCATTATAATAGTACCTCAGCACAAAGCCCATCTGTTCTTTCTTTTTTTCAGGTCCTTTGTCTCATCAGCTATAAGAGCAAATTGTTCACTCTTCTTTACCTCTTCAATAATTTCATTATGCACTATTCCTGCTAAACATTCAAGGATTTCATTTTGAATTGCTAGTGTATTTTGCACGGTATTTTGGTGAAAGGCTGGTTGGTCCCTTTCGTCTTTGGGACTGAGAATTCGGTGTCCATTTTTTTCCAAAAACAAGCTGAAACATGGACTCATCTGACCACAGCACACATTCCCACTGTCTTCTAGACCATCTGAGATGACCTCAGGCCCAGAGAACTCGCCGGCATCTCCACATAGAACTGATGTAAAGCTTTCTGCTTGCGTAACAGAGATTCAAGTGGCATTTCTTACTGCAGAGTCAGACTGTGTTCAGTGAAAGCGGTTTTCCAAATTACTCCTGAGCACATGTGGCTGTATTTAACGGATTAGCATGATGGTATCTTTTGCAATGCCATCTGAGGGCTCAAAGGTCATGCACATTCAACAGAGGTCTACTGTCTTGCCTTACACAGACTGAGATTTCTCTGGATTCCCTGAATCTTGTGACAATATTATGTATGGAAGAATATAAAAGACAAATTCTTTGCAACCCTGTATTGAGAAATGTGATTTTTTTAATTGTTTGACAATTCTCTCATGATATTTGGCACAAAGTGATGAGCCATGACCCATGACCCATCTTTGCTTAAAAAGACTGAGAATTACTTTTACACCCAAACACGATACCCTCAACTATTACCAATTTACCTGCTAATTGTGGACTGTTTCAAAAGAGTTGGATAATCTAATTTGGATTATCTTTTCACTTTTATTTTGTCTCTGTCACAACTTTTTTGGGGTGTGTTGTAGCCATCAAAATCAAAATCTGTTCATATTTACAAAATACAATTATGTTGGTCAGTGAAAACAATGGAAAACGTACTCGGTTACTAACGTAACCTCGGTTCTCTCTAGAGAGGGAACGAGTACTGCGTAATATCTTACGCTATGGGGAAAACCTCTTTTCCATGAGATATTGAAGCCAAAAGTTATCCTTAATTTTGGATTAATGTAAAACGGGTTGCGGCAGCATGCAGACATAGGCAAGGCGGCTTGCGTGCCTATTGGCTGACCTGCGGCAACAGCAGCAGCCTATCAAGAGAGGCCCTGCGTGACACCATATCCAATGGGACCCGCCGAAATAGGCGTGGCCTTGACCTATAAATATAGCTCGACAGGCTGATACAAACTGGTTTTCATCGCCGAAGCGAACCAGAGCATGTTGTAAGCACGGCAAGATACGCAGTACTCGTTCCCTTTCTAGAGAGAACCGAGGTTACGTTAGTAACCGAGTACGTTCTCTTACGAGAGTTTCTCTCGTACTGCGTAATATCTTACACTATGGGGAACACAGTGTAAAATGCCGTGCGTACCTCACCGAAGCGAGAACCACAAGAAACACTGTTTTGAAAGACAAATGTTTCATGTCTGACAAATGGATTGGCTCGAATGGGACACCTTTCATGGCTTTCAGAACCGTAGAAAGGTCCCACACGGGGAGTGAAGGAGGTCTGGGAGGGTTCAGCCTCCTAGCTCCTTTGAGGAATTGTACGATCAGATCGTTTCTCCCAAGTGACTGGCCAGACGCCGGTTTAGTAAACGCTGCTATGGCCGCCACATAGACTTTAAGCGTGGATGGGGCTCTGCCCTTATCCAGTAGCTCTTGAAGGAAGGAAAGAACTTCCGTAACCCTGCGGTCTAGGGGTGAAAAGCCCTGAGCTTGACACCAGCCAGAGAACACAGACCATTTTGAGGAATAGAGCCGTCTAGTAGACGGGGCTCTAGCCCGCGTGTTCGTGTTTAGCACTCCCTCCGGGAGGCTAGCGGGTACCCATTGATGGCCCATGCGTGCAGGGACCATAGCTCCTTGCGAGGATGCCAGATCGAGCTCTTGGCCAGAGAGAGGAGGTCTTCCCTCGTCGGTATTGGCCACCGGGCAGTGCTGGTCAACTGCATCAGGACTGGGAACCAAGCCTGGTTCGTCCAGAGCAGAGCCACAAACAGCACTGAGCATCCGTTTTCCCTGATTCGTTCCAACACCTGGGGCAGGAGCGAGACAGGGGGAAAAGCATAAAGAGGGCAGCGGGGCCAGACGTGGGCGAGCAGCGCTCCCCATCCCGAGGTGGAGCCGTCCGTGGACACCACCATCACACTCGAGGAAGTCCCCAGACAATCGCCTTCCAGGGTTCCAGAGCTGAGACACATTCCAGATCAACCTTGAAGCGAAACAGACCGGAGGCCCACGCCAGAGCTCTCGGCCATGACTGCAGTGGGTGCATGGGAAGCAGACCCAGCTGGAGTACCGAAGATGCTGAGGCCATAAGGCCCAGCATTTTCTGAAAACTTTTGAGCGGGACTGTATTGCCGCAGCGGAAGGATTTCGCGGGGCGCTGAACGTTCCGTCTGCGCTCCAGCGACAGGCGCGCTGTCATGGACAGCGAGTCCAGTACTGTGCCCAGAAAAGAATTTTTCTGACTGGGAGACAGTGAACTTTTTGCCCAATTGACTGTTAGACCCAGGTTCTCGAGATGCTCGAGTAATATGGCCCTGTGTTCTATGAGCTCTGAGCGTGATCGAGCTAGATTCAGCCAAATGTCCAAGTAGTTCAAAACTCGAATGC
Source organism: Siphateles boraxobius (assembly GCF_051911475.1). Lineage (NCBI taxonomy): Eukaryota > Metazoa > Chordata > Actinopteri > Cypriniformes > Leuciscidae > Siphateles > Siphateles boraxobius. Next base: position 1,727,067 of record NW_027509019.1, on the reverse strand, counting down.
CCCGAAGTATCAGGGGTGCGAGAGCCGCGTCCATGCACACTGCAAATGTACGGGGTGCCAGGGATAGGCCGAACGGCAGGATTGTGTATTGATATGCCTGGCCCTCGAAGGCGAATCTCAAGAAACAAGAAGAGCTCTGTGACGAGAAGAGCTCTGGTGTGCTGAAACGTAAACACTGTGTTTGCAACGTTCAAGGCGGGGGCACGCTGATCACAGCGGGCAGCCTGGCCAAGCTCTGCTTCTCTATGACCATTTGTGGAGAGAGAGCGAGCGGGGCAAACTGGTTCCAGCTGCGACTGGCATAGTAGTTAAAAGCGGACTCACCATGCTTAGAGTGAACCCTTGGTATTTCTAGCTGATGTGATCCTAGTGATCTGAGTGATCTGTTGGGTTTATATTCAGTGAGCATATCTGCAATGTATTGAGGTCCTAGGCCATTGAATGATGTATATACCAGTAATAATACTTTAAAATCAATCCTATATGTAACTGGCAGCCAGTGTAAAGACCTGAGAACTGGAGTGATATGTTCATATTTTCTGGTTCTGCTCAGAATCCTGGCAGCAGCGTTCTGTATGAGCTGCAACTGTCTTATGGTCTTTTTGGGAAGGCCAGTGAGGAGTCTATTACAATAATCCACCCTACTGGTGATGAAAGCATGCACAAGTTTCTCTAAGTCTTGACTGGAAACAAAGCATCTAATTCTTGCAATATTTCTCAGGTGATAGTATGCTGATTTAGTTATTGCTTTGACATGACTACTGAAACTAAGGTCTGACTCTAGAGTCACACCAAGATTCCTGACTTGATTTTTAGTTGTTTGACCTCTAGACTGAAGGTATGCGTTCACCTTGAGAACTTCATCTTTGTTTCCAAACGCAATGACATCAGTTTTGTCTTTGTTTAACTGAAGAATGTTTTGGCACATCCAATTGTTTACTTCATCGATGCATTGGCAAAGGGAGTTAATGCGGCTGTAATCGTTAGGCGATAGGGCTAAGTAGATCTGTGTGTCGTCTGCATAGCTGTGGTAAGCGATTTGGTTCTTTCTCATTATTTGGCTCATTGCGAGCATGTACAGGTTGAATAGGAGTGGTGCAAGAATTGAGCCTTGAGGGACTCCGCATGTCATGGGTGTCCATTCAGACTTATGATCTCCAATACTCACATAATAACCTCTCCCTACTAAGTATGACCTGAACCATTTTAGGACTATCCCAGAAAGCCCAACCCAGTTTTCCAAACTGTCAAGAAGTATGTTGTGATCTGTCACGGTTTGGGTTTTGTTTCTTGTCCCTGGTTCTTGTCTGTCATGTGATCCCCTGTTCTAGTCATGTGATCTTGCCTTGTGTTACCCTGTCTGTTGTGTCATTGGTTGATTGTTTAAGTCTTCCCAGGTGTTTCCCGTTAACCACGCCCCCTTGTTATCCTGTTTAGATCGTTAACCCCTGTATTTAGCCCTGTGTTTCAGTCCAGTCTTTGTGAGTTCTTGTATTGTTGTAATGCTGTATGCACGCTGTCGTGTTCCTGAGTCTGGTTACCAAGTCTGTTTAGTTTTGAGTTTATTTAAAATAAACACTGCTGCACGTGGATCCTGCTTTTGCCTCTGTTTCAGCTGCATGTAACAGAAGAACTCACCGCACCGAGATCCAGCAGCAGCCATGCGAACCCTGAGCCCAGATATCCAAATCTTGCGTCTCTGTCAGGGTGATCGATCCATTGAAGACTACGTGGCAGATTTTGTCGAACTGGCACATCTCGTGCAAATGAGCACCGAATGCCTGATGATCTTTTTCCGTGGAGGATTATCAGAACCAATCTGGTCTGTGATGCCTGCCCATGATCCACACCGCTCGTTGGAAGAATATATCGACCTGGCTCTTTTGCTGAGCGGTTCTCCGTTTACTGTGGGCGTGGAGGAAAAGGAGCTCCGTGAGCCCGTAGTACCCCCTCAGCCTGTTCTTCTCATCACTTCAGCCAACAAGCTAGCCATGGCATCAGTCTATGGGCGTCCAGGACTGATGTCAGTGTTGAGGGCCAAGAGGACCGTCGTTCAAGGGGCCAGTCTTCCAGAGACCGTCCAGCCAGAGACCGTCCAGCCAGAGACCGTCCAGCCAGAGACCGTCCAGCCAGAGACCGTCCAGCCGGAGCTTCACGTCAGCCACGTCCGGCCGGAGCTTCACGTCAGCCACGTCCGGCCGGAGCTTCACGTCAGCCACGTCCGGCCGGAGCTTCACGTCAGCCACGTCCAGCCGGAGCCTTCACCGCTGGTCCCGTCCAGCACAGCGCCTTCACCGCTGGTCCCGTCCAGCACAGCGCCCTCACCGCTGGTCCCGTCCAGCACAGCGCCCTCACCGCTGGTCCCGTCCAGCACAGCGCCCTCACCGCTGGTCCCGTCCAGCACAGCGCCCTCACCGCTGGTCCCGTCCAGCACAGCGCCCTCACCGCTGGTCCTGTCCAGCACAGCGCCCTCATCGCTGGTTCCGTCCAGCCCAGCGCCCTCTCGCTCTCGGAGACAGAGGAGGAAGAGGACTTCCCGCGTCCCACAATGCCTGGAAGTCCTCCCTGTACTTTCTGTCAGCCCAGAGTCCTCGCCGCTGGTCCCGTCCGATCCAGAGACTGTTCAAGTCACGTCTGCCGATCCAGAGACTGTTCAAGTCACGTCTGCCGATCCAGAGACTGTTCAAGTCACGTCTGCCGATCCAGAGACTGTTCAAGTCACGTCTGCCGATCCAGAGACTGTTCAAGTCACGTCTGCCGATACAGAGACTGTTCAAGTCACGCCGCGATCCAGAGACTGTTCAAGTCACGCCTGAACCTGATCGCTCTATGTTTGTTTCTGTGTTGACGTCTGTCCTTGTGGCTGTTTCTGTTCTGGTGTCTGTTCCAGACCCCGAGCCAGTGTCTGTTCCCGAGCCAGTGTGTGCGTGGTCTGTTCCCGAGCCCGAGTGTGTGTTGTCTGTTCCCGAGCCCGTGTGTGTGTTGTCTGTTCCCGAGCCAGTGTGTGTGTTGTCTGTTCCCGAGCCAGTGCGTGTGTTGTCTGTTCCCGAACCAGTGCGTGTGTTGTCTGTTCCCGAGCCAGTGCGTGTGTTGTCTGTTCCCGAGCCAGTGCGTTTGTTGTCTGTTCCTGAGCCCGAGCCAGTGTGTGTGTTGTCTGTTCCCGAGCCAGTGTGTGTGTGGTCTGTTCCCGAGCCCGAGTGTGTGTTGTCTGTTCCCGAGCCAAAGCCAGTGTGTGTGTTGTCTGTTCCCGAGCCAGAGCCAGTGTTTGTGTTATTTGTTCTCGAGCCAGTGTGTGTGTTGTCTGTTCCTGAGCCCGAGCCAGTGTGTGTGTTGTCTGTTCCCGAGCCAGTGTGTGTGTTGTCTGTTCCCGAGCAAGTGTGTGTGTTGTCTGTTCCCGAGCCCGAGTGTGTGTTGTCTGTTCCCGAGCCCGAGCCAGTGTGTGTGTTGTCTGTTCCCGAGCCAGAGCCAGTGTGTGTGTGTTGTCTGTTCCCGAGCCAGAACCAGTGTGTGTGTTGTCTGTTCCCGAGCCAGTGTGTGTGTTGTCTGTTCCCGAGCCAGTGTCGTCTGCTCCTGAGCCGGTGTCTGCTGTTCCTGAGCCGGTGTCTGCTGTTCCTGAGCCGGTGTCTGCTGTTCCTGAGCCGGTGTCTGCTGTTCCTGAGCCGGGGTCTGCTGTTCCTGAGCCGGTGTCTGCTGTTCCTGCGCCTGAGTCACCGCCCTGGCCGCCCGAGGGGTCTTCACCGCCCTGGCCGCCCGAGGGGTCTTCACCGCCCTGGCCGCCCGAAGGGTCTTCTCCGCAATGGCCGTCCGAAGGGTCTTCACCGCCATGGCCGCCCGAGGGGTCTTCACCGCCCTGGCCGCCCGAGGGGTCTTCACCGCCCTGGCCGCCCGAGGGGTCTTCACTGCCTGGTCCACCCTGGCCGCCTGAACTGCCTTGCCCCCTGCACAGACTTGACCCTCCGTCCCTCCCCCAAGACCGCCTCCACTCACCACCCTCCTGAACTTGTGTTTTTTTTGTTTTGATAGGCGTCGGGAGCCGCCCATAGAGGGGGGGGGGCTATGTCACGGTTTGGGTTTTGTTTCTTGTCCCTGGTTCTTGTCTGTCATGTGATCCCCTGTTCTAGTCATGTGATCTTGCCTTGTGTTCCCCTGTCTGTTGTGTCATTGGTTGATTGTTTAAGTCTTCCCAGGTGTTTCCCGTTAACCACGCCCCCTTGTTATCCTGTTTAGATTGTTTACCCCTGTATTTAGCCCTGTGTTTCAGTCCAGTCTTTGTGAGTTCTTGTATTGTTGTAATGCTATATGCACGCTGTCCTGTTCCTGAGTCTGGTTACCAAGTCTGTTTAGTTTTGAGTTTATTTAAAATAAACACTGCTGCACGTGGATCCTGCTTTTGCCTCTGCTTCAGCTGCATGTAACAGTGATCGACAGTGTCAAATGCAGAACTGAGGTCGAGTAGTACCAGCACTGATAATTTGCTTGTATCAGTATTTAAGCGAATATCGTTTATTATCTTTATGAGAGCTGTCTCTGTGTTATGATGCGGTCGGAAACCAGATTGAAAATTGTCAAAGTATCCATTCGAGCTTAAGAATTTGTTCAGCTGATTGAAGACAACTTTTTCAATGATCTTGCCTATGAAAGGAAGATTTGAGATCGGTCTATAGTTCTTTAATATGGTCTTATCCAGATTGCTCTTTTTCAGGAGGGGCTTGACAACTGCAGTTTTCAGGGAGTTCAGAAAACTCCCAGAGAGAAGTGAGGCATTTACCACTTCTAGGAGATCTGCTTCTAAGCTGTGTAACACATTTTTGAAAAAAGATGTGGGAAGTGTGTCAAGGGCACAGGTTGATGTTTTAAGGGGCTGTACGGTTTCTTCCAAAATTTTGCCATCAATTTCTTCGAAATCAGACATAGTGGCTACTTTCTCAGGCTGTGGTCTGATCTGCCTGACCCCAGCGCAACTCAAGGATGAGCTGATCACCTTTCTGATATTATTGATTTTCTCAGAGAAGAAGGAAGCAAAATCTGGCTTGGGGGGTTTGTCAGTCTCTCTACAGTAGCAAAAAGAGTGCTATGTCGTTTATATTGCTGTTTATAATATTTGAGAAGAAAGTCTGTCTAGCTTTGCCTAGTTCCTTATTGAAAGCATGGATGCTGTCTTTGTAGATGTTATAATGGACTACAAGTTTTGTCTTCCGCCACATGCACTCTGCTTTTCTGCATTGTCTTTTCATATTTTGCTCTGCTGTTGAGTTTCTCCAAGGTGCTTTTTGTCTGCCATTCTTCTTCCAGACATTCACAGGAGCAATATCATCAATTACACTCTTACCTTTTGAGTTAAAAGAATCAAGGAGAATATCAACAGAGTCAGCAGATATGCTTAGTGTTAAAGATATAGCCTTCATAAATAGTACACTACTGTTCTCATTTAAGCATCTCTTTTTGACAGACACAGATCTAGCTTCAATGGCAGGAAAGATCAATATATCAAAGAAAATACAAAAATGATCAGACAGTGCTACGTCCTTAATAACAATCGATGAAATGTTTAAACTAGTGCTGTCAAACGATTAAAATATTTAATCGCGATTAATCGCATTAATGCCATAGTTAACTCGCGATTCATCGCACATTTTTATCTATTCTAAATGTCCCTTGATTTCTATTTGTCTCATTATTTTTTCTAATTTTAATGCTCTTATCAACATGGAAAAGTGGATCAGCAGTAAGTTTGTTCTTAGCTGTGGTATCCATGTGTTTCTGTCTGAAGTCATCCATTGTAGAGCTTAGATCGGGCCCAAAAAATCAAGCCCGACCCGAGCCCGTGCGCATTGTGTCCGAGCCCGACCCGGCCCGACACATAAACTGTAATTATGAGCCCGAGCCCGATTTAAACCCGTCCATTTTTTTAATATGTGGGTGGGTCGTTATAACTGACGTTCTCAACTACTTTCTATGTTACTTTCTCCCGACCGCAACATTTTTGTCCCGCTCCCGCCCGCAAATAGACTCTTTTTTTGTAGGCTACCTCCAAATACTTTCGCCTACGTGTCGCCACCATACACATCAGCATAAATGCTCCTGATAAATTATTTGTTATTAAAGCATTAACACACAAACCACTGTTATAACATAAAAGCAAGCAGGCTACTGAGTGCATGGTTTGGCATGACTGAATGCGAGCAAAGTGCGCTCCCTTTATAATTCCTAAAAAGCTGACATCAGTTCATCGCAATCTCACACATCTGTTTATTATCAATGAAGCTGACTGCACAATGCATCTTCCATAATATATACACTTTGTTTGTTATAATTTGAGGATTTGCCAGCATACAGAATTCAGCACTGAACAAAAAGTCTGCTTTGAGCGGTGAGGGGAGTCTATTTTAAATGCTTCTGATTGGCCATTGCGTTCAAGAAATCAACACATATGTCTGTGATTGGCTACATCCCTCAACGCTGCAAACATGTTATAAAAAGAAACTCTGGCCTGTAAATCGTTTCTATTTTGTTTTAGTTGTTCTTGTTGCTTTTCTGCAACATATGAATAAAAATGTATTAGTTTTTATGTTTTATTCATAGATATTTCTAGTTTGCGGGAGTCCCGCGAATCGTTTTATGCTCCCGTATCCGCACACAGAGTGAGTGCATTACCGCTCGAGCCCACCCTCGCACTCGGCCATCAAATCTAGTCCCGCGCCGCACTCTATTGCGTTGAGCGTGCACGTCTCTAGATCGGCGTCTCGTGCTCGCGCCATCCACTCAAAACGTAACGTTAGCCTACTACTCTTTGGCCGGCGCGCAAGCCCAAACAAGTACGTGCGGCGTGCCTGTTGTTTTGTTTCCGGTCTAGCTATCCGGTGTGATGTTGTAGTTTTTCTAACGTTACTAGTTGTTGCAACAGAATGTGAAAAAAATACAAGTTTGCTAGGGCAAAAAGAGCCTTAATCTCGCGATAAAAAAATTGACGCCGTTAAAATGTGTTTGCGTTAACGCCGTTAATAACGCGTTTAACGCACAGCACTAGTTTAAACCCTTACTGATAAGTAAATCTAGAGTGTGTCCACGATTATGTGTGGTACCATGTACATGCTGAGTCAGATCAAAAGTTTTTAAAACAGTTTTGATTTATTTTGCCATATTGGTTTCTGCATTATCTATGTGAATATTAAAATGGCAAAGCAGTCAAACTCTGAGGAAATTGTTGATAACAGTTCTGTAAAGTCCTCAGCCGAGGCTAGAGAGTTTTTTGGAGGCCTGTAAACAATGATAAGTAAAATGCGTGGAGCACCTTTTAACACAATACCCAGATATTCAAAAGACGGGTAATTCCCAAATTATATTTACTTACACTGATTGACATCTTTAAAAAGAGCAGCAAAACCTCCACCTCTTCTAACAGCTCTGCAGACACTCATAAAAGTAAAGTTAGGAGGGGCTGTTTCATTGAAGACTGTTGCACTGCAGCTTTCTTCTAGCCAAGTTTCATTTAGCAACATAAAATCCAGGTTGTATGTGGTTATTAAGTCGTTGACTAGAAGTGATTTATTTTTAAGTGAGCGGATGTTTAAAAGTGCTAACTTAACAGTCTTACTTTTTGTCCCCACAGCAATCTTAGTTTGTCGTGTAATATGCACCAGATTAGATGGGTTTGCTGTATGGCTTTTGAAGGCCTTAGACTTTCTATCATGTAATCGAACAGCAATAGAGAAAGATAAAGATACAGGCACACTGGGTTCCCGCTTGTTCTGTAAACATTTGAGAAAGTTATTGTTATCATAGCGGGGACCCGACACATATCACTGAGAGCTGGTATCAGTTGTTTTTGGTTCACCTCGAGCCGCTGGAGGAGGGTGTGGGCCCTGGCGCTGTGGCAGAGGCCGAAGAGCTCTCGAGGGAGGAGGGGGAGGGCGAGCTGGGCCCGCAGGCTTTGTTGGTTGCAGGGCCTGCTCTTTTTTGGTTGGTAACTGGGGGCTTGCAGCAAAAGAGTGGGATTGTCTAGTTCCAGCATACACCAGTTGTTCCATTTTCTCTGAGAAGCACAGAAGTGGAGATGCTGGAAAGAGGGATAAGGTTTCTGGTGAGAGGGACTGTTGCTCTGGTGTTATCGGAGGCTGTAATATACTGTCCTGGTTTCCCTGGCTGTTTTCCAGAAATTCGTCCTTGGGTGCTGAATCTTGGAGCAGTGCTAGTATGTCACAGTCTGTCTGTGGTGAGCTCTGAGGGCAGGGCTCAGCTGAGATTGTGTCCGTGAGCAGAGGTTGTTGTGGCTGAGTGGTGTTATCATTGTCCTTGTGTGATGTGTCAACCGTATGTCCATTCAGGTGCTGAAGTGAAATCCTGTGGTCATTCATACTGTATCCAGGTGTGTGTGTGCCATTCAGGTTGAGTGGATTGGGACAAATTGCAGAAGGATGACGGAGGGAGAAGTAGCACCGTCCACCACGGAGAATGCTGCAGAGATAGAGGTACGCAATCTGTCCGAGACGGTGGCGTTCCAGGATTTCGCAACTTCTTCGTGAAGCTAAGGAAGAAAAGGCGCGGGCCTAGACTGTGATGGGGCGTGGTCCTTTTGCAGAAAGCATCCGTCCAGCAGGTTGCGCGCAGGCTGCGCGGGCGCCTCCCACTCGAGGCCGAGGTTGTCGACGGCCTGTGAGATCAGACGCATCAGCTCTGACTCGATGCCAGCCCTTTTCCCTGAAGGCTTGCGGGCAGGGGGGGGAGGTCCACTGAGCTCACCCAGTCCTCACTGTCCGATGCCAGGATAGAGCAGCAGGCCTCGGCTGTCTCGTCGATCTCAATGGCGGACGCGGCGGCGGACTGCGGCCGCTGTCCGTCGGTGAGCGACTCAAGCGATGCCCGCGAAGCTGGCGGGCGAACCGGCGAGCTTTGGCTGGCAGGAGAAAGGCTCGGGGGCGCGCTGAGCATGGCGCATCTTGCGGCGCGGCACTACAGCGGGCAGAAGTGCAGGCTCTGAGAAGGATGCCAGGCGAGTCCTCAGAGTCACCATGGGCATCAGCTCGCAATGAGGGCATCCGCCGTCAGCGAGCGCGAGACCAGTGTGTTCCTTACCCAGGCAGGAAGCGCAGATGACATGGCGGTCCCCGTCACTGAGTGCGGCTTGTCACGAGCCACAGGAATTGTTGGGCATCTTGAAAAAGACGCTAGCTCTTTTAGAGAGGGAGAATGTGAGTCGCGAAGGCGAACACACACTCTCAGCAGAGTAAAAGGATATTGACGCCGGAAAGCGTAGCAGGTACGGCAGCTGAAGGCGGCGAGGTGAAGGCCAGCAACTTCAAGGCTCGTCCCGCAGAAGGCTTGTTCTCGACGGCGCGGCTTCTCACTCTGGATCCAGCGATGCGTGAGCTTCGCTGAAGAGATGAAAATCAGTTTGTATCAGCCTGTCGAGCTATATTTATAGGTCAAGGCCACGCCTATTTCGGCGGGACGTGACGTAGTGGTGCGAAGCGCCCCCATTGGATATGGCGTCACGCAGGGCCTCTCTCAATAGGCTCTTGCTGTTGCCGCAGGTCAACGCAATCCGCCTTGCCTATGTCTGCATGCTGCCCCAACGCGTTTTACATTAATTCAAAATTAAGGATCATTTTTGGCTTCAATATCTCATGGAAAAGAGGTTTTCCCCATAGCGTAAGATATTACACAGTATGAGAGAAACTCTCGTAAGAGAACTTTTCTTTGTACTTTTGTCAGTTAAAAAAAGTTTAAATAGAATTAACAAATCACAGATCCTTGATTTTAATGCATTTTACAAAACGTCCCAACTTTTTCTGATTTGGGGTTGTAGATTACTTAGTGGTTTTGAAAATATTACTATAAATTACAGCAACACCTCCCCCTTTTCCTTTCAGACTTTTGAAGTAGGGGATTGAATATTCAGCAACCTAAGCTTTATCGTTTGCTCAACTGTATTATATCTATTTTTTATTTGTTGTACATCAATTACATTTTTAAGCTTAGATGGGTTTGGACGTTTTTTGGATTTCCAAATTCAGGGAACAGACACAGTCTCTATATGATGATATCTAGGTGAAAGAGGCTCTATGTTATGGGATTTATCTGACCTCAGTGATATGAGGCAGCTAGCAGACGTCGGTTTAGCCAGTCTGTCTGCTTCCTGACCTGAGCCCCAGATTGTCATGTTTCAGCTCTAAGACTATGAGCCAAATTACTAGACAGAAGAGCAGCACCATCCCAGGAGGGATGAATACCATCTCTTTTCAACAGGTCAGGTTTGCCCCAAAAACTTTTCCAATTGTCTATGAATTCTATATTATTTTGCGGACACCACTTAGACAATCAAAAGAGCTTTGATTAACCTGTTTTTTCCTAAACTAGTAGGCTAAGCTGTTAGTTTAAGGGAAATATTTAATTTAAACTTTTCTAGCCTCTGTATATTATGTGCTAACTGAAAACAAATAACGTGAAATGTTACATTTGTCCATTTTTGGTTCATATAATTTCATATGTGATATGCAGGCTAAGCTGTTATGGCCTGTTAACAATAGGCTAACTGAAATGGCTAAAAAGGGAAATGTCGAGCTATATTTATAGGTCAAGGCCACGCCTATTTCGGCGGGACGTGACGTAGTGGTGCGAAGCGCCCCCATTGGATATGGCGTCACGCAGGGCCTCTCTCAATAGGCTCTTGCTGTTGCCGCAGGTCAACGCAATCCGCCTTGCCTATGTCTGCATGCTGCCCCAACGCGTTTTACATTAATTCAAAATTAAGGATCATTTTTGGCTTCAATATCTCATGGAAAAGAGGTTTTCCCCATAGCGTAAGATATTACACAGTATGAGAGAAACTCTCGTAAGAGAACTTTTCTTTGTACTTTTGTCAGTTAAAAAAAGTTTAAATAGAATTAACAAATCACAGATCCTTGATTTTAATGCATTTTACAAAACGTCCCAACTTTTTCTGATTTGGGGTTGTAGATTACTTAGTGGTTTTGAAAATATTACTATAAATTACAGCAACACCTCCCCCTTTTCCTTTCAGACTTTTGAAGTAGGGGATTGAATATTCAGCAACCTAAGCTTTATCGTTTGCTCAACTGTATTATATCTATTTTTTATTTGTTGTACATCAATTACATTTTTAAGCTTAGATGGGTTTGGACGTTTTTTGGATTTCCAAATTCAGGGAACAGACACAGTCTCTATATGATGATATCTAGGTGAAAGAGGCTCTATGTTATGGGATTTATCTGACCTCAGTGATATGAGGCAGCTAGCAGACGTCGGTTTAGCCAGTCTGTCTGCTTCCTGACCTGAGCCCCAGATTGTCATGTTTCAGCTCTAAGACTATGAGCCAAATTACTAGACAGAAGAGCAGCACCATCCCAGGAGGGATGAATACCATCTCTTTTCAACAGGTCAGGTTTGCCCCAAAAACTTTTCCAATTGTCTATGAATTCTATATTATTTTGCGGACACCACTTAGACAATCAAAAGAGCTTTGATTAACCTGTTTTTTCCTAAACTAGTAGGCTAAGCTGTTAGTTTAAGGGAAATATTTAATTTAAACTTTTCTAGCCTCTGTATATTATGTGCTAACTGAAAACAAATAACGTGAAATGTTACATTTGTCCATTTTTGGTTCATATAATTTCATATGTGATATGCAGGCTAAGCTGTTATGGCCTGTTAACAATAGGCTAACTGAAATGGCTAAAAAGGGAAATGTTGAATTCGAACATTTTAACTTTTGTAATATCGTGTCATATTCGATACATAGGCCAAGCTGCTAGCTAACCTTTAGCTGTTAGCTTGCTTATGTTACGGGTCCCGGGCTTGGAACACGTAAAATAGATTACAAGTACCTACAACTGGTTTAGGCTACATGCATCAAAAGTAAAAAAATAGTTTAATTTTCTCATAATATACATTGCACATCACCACATTGGTTAATGATTCTCAAACAACTCTTCAGATGAATCGGTCTCTCTAAATCCCTCCTTTCCGAGGCTTTACTCTGCTCTGATTGGCCAGATGGCCCAGTCTGTTGTGATTGGTCTACCGCGTACAGCGCGTGTTTCGGATGTTCCGTCCCTCAGTCCTCAGCAAATGTACACACTGTAAAGACAGTAATGATGGCATAGATTTTGCCCAGATTTTATCATATCAACCTGAACGCGAGACGGATGACGAAACATTGGAAGAACCACTTATTCAACATGAACCTCCATCACAAGGATGACTTGAGCAGGACGTTTCTCAGGGATAGCCTAAGCTACTCAGTTTGAGGTACATTATGAGAGGTTGCAACTGTAATTCCTCACCATCAGCATTAACAAGAGTTTGTCCATCAACAAACCCATGTATATTTCTAATTTATTTCTGGAAATTGAAATGGTAAATTATTGGATACTGAATTAAATTGTATTATTTAAATCCAATACATCCAAGATGGCGCCGCAGACGGCTGCCTCGGTGTGGGGCTCTCCAGCTATTGTGTTGTTTTTGTTCGTTTGTTCTGCGTTTAGTCATTCTTTTCCTATCAGTTTCACCAAAGATGAACTACTAGACATTAGGAAACACACAACAGATAACTCTTCTACCGTTTTTGATTATTCAGACGTCTTGCAGGACATTCTCGTCGGAGGGGCAGCGTTGTTGTTCAAACGCGCGGTCAGACGCAAACGCGGGAAGCGCGCCAGCACGCTGGTTAAACTCCGCGAGCGCGGCCTCCGCACTGCACTCCCCATATTCATCTTGCGAATCTCCGATCCCTTCCTAACAAAACGGACGAACTTCTTCTCCTCAGCCGCACTAACAAGGATTTTTTAAACTCTGCTGCTCTGTGCTTCACTGAAACCTGGATGAGTGAAGCCATAACGGACAATGCAATACATCTGCCGGGCTTCCAGCTGTTCCTAGCGGATCGCATCGCGGAGCTAACGGGGAAAACAAGAGGTGGTGGATTGTGTTTCTACATTAACGAAAGTTGGTTTTCAGATGTAACAACACTGAAGATGTGCTCTCCTAATTTAGAGGCACATTTCATAAACTGTAAAACTTTCTACTCGCCTCGGGAGTTTTCCTCTTTCATTCTCGTAAATGTATACATCCCTCCAGACGCATGTGTGAGCGTGGTGCTACAGCTGGCTGAACAAATAGCTGAAACGGAACAAAGGTATCCTGACTCTCTTTTAATCATTCTTGGGGATTTTAACAAAGCAAATCTTTCCCCTGAACTACCAAAATACAGACAGCACGTTACATGTCCCACCAGATACAGTAATATACTGGACCACTGTTACACCACAATAAAAAATGCGTATCACTCCGTCTCACGGGCAGCTTTGGGGCTCTCTGATCACTGTTTGGTTCATCTCATACCGACCTACAGGCAGAAACTGAAATCAGCTAAACCTGTAATAAGGACTGTAAAAAGATGGACTGATGAAGCAGAGCAGGATCTTCAGGCCTGCTTTGATTGCACTGATTGGACTGTTTTTGAACCTGCTACCAACGATCTGGATGAGCTCACAGATACTGTAACATCATATATAAGTTTCTGTGAGGATACATGCATTCCTACCAGGACATTCTTATCATTTACTAATGATAAACCATGGTTTACTGGGAAACTTAAACACCTTCATCATGCCAAAGAGGATGCCTACAGAAGTGGGGATAAAATCTTGTATAACCAGGCCAGAAACCGACTGACAAAGGAGATCTGAGTTGCTAAAAGAAGCTACTCTGAAAAACTGAAAAAAAACAGTTTTCATCCAACGACCCATCATCAGTATGGAATGGCCTGAGGAACATCACCGACTACAAGTCATCATCCCCCCGATCTGTGGACAATCAACACCTGGCTGATGATTTAAACTCATTTTATTGCAGGTTTGAAAAGCCCTCATTCACACCACACACCGGCTCTGACCTGCACTTCACACATTCACCATCACCTCCTGCACTCTCATTACTCCCCCCTCCTGCCATCCAACCTGAGTTTAAGGTCTGTGTGGAGGACGTGAGCCAAGTCTTCAAAAAACAGAAGACTAGGAAAGCCTCAGGCCCAGATGGCATCTCATCTGCTTGTTTAAAAGCCTGCGCTGACCAACTGGCCCCAACACCAGACTGGTGTTGGCCCTCCTGAAGGACATCACTGGAGCCCTGCTGGACCCCTTTCAGTTTGCTTACAGATCAAACAGGTCTGTGGATGATGCAGTCAACATGGGACTGCATTATATCCTGCAACATCTCGACAGACCAGGGACTTATGCAAGGATCCTCTTTGTGGACTTCAGTTCGGCCTTCAATACCATCATGCCTGGTCTTCTCACAGCCAAACTGACCCAGTTTTCCATGTCATCCTCGATCTGTCAGTGGATCACCAGCTTCCTGATGGACCGGCAGCAGCGAGTGAGACTGGGGAAACACACATCCAGGACTCTCACCACCAGCACTGGCGCCCCCCAAGGGTGCGTTCTCTCCCCATTGCTCTTCTCCCTGTACACTAATGACTGCACTTCTAAAGAACCCACTGTAAAGCTCCTGAAATTTGCCGACGACACCACTGTCATCGGTCCCATCCGAAACGGTGACGAGTCTGCTTAAAGACTGGAGGTTGAACAGCTGGCTGTCTGGTGCAGTTATAACAACCTTGAGCTGAACACGCTCAAAACAGTGGAGATGATCGTGGACTTCAGGAGGAACAGCCCAGCACTCCCCCCACTCACCATCATGAACAGCACTGTGGAAGCAGTGGAGTCATTCAGGTTCCTGGGCACTTCTATCTCTCAGGACCTGAAGTGGGACAATCATATTGACTCCAATGTTAAAAAAAAGCCCAAAAGAGACTATACTTCCTTTCGCCAGCTGAGGAAGTTCAACCTGCCACAGGAGCTGCTAATTCAGTTCTACTCGGCCGTCATTGAGTCTGTCTTATGCACTTCCATCACTGTCTGGTTTGGTTCAGCTACCAAATCAGACATCAGGAGACTACAACGGACAGTCCGGACTGCGGAGAGGATTATTGGTGCCCCCCTGCCAAACCTACAGGACCTGTACTCTTCCAGAGTGAGGAAGAGAGCAGGTAAAATCATCACAGACTCCACTCACCCTGGAAACCTCCTGTTTGATCTGTTACCGTCAAGACGGCGACTCAGATCACTGGCCACAAGAACATCTCGGCACAGGAACAGTTTCTTCCCACGGGCTATTTCCCTCCTGAACAGTTAACACACCTCCCAAGGCATATGCCTTAAGTGCAATACTCCCACTGCTTAGTGCAATACCCTACAACTCAGGTGATACTTATATGTAGATTTATTTATTTATAATATTCAAAACACTGTAAATATGTTCATAATCTGTAAATCTTAATATGTCTATTCTGACTAAACCCAACTGTGATACTTTTATTCTCATATATTTTTATTTTTTATTCTTATAATTTGTAGTATTATGTTTCTTGTTGTATTTGTATTTGTATTTGTATATGTCCACTGGAAGCCTCAGTACCAAAACAAATTCCTTGTGTGTGCAAGCACATATAAATAAAATATATTTATAATAAAGCTCTTTCTGATTCTGATTCTGATTATTTACATGTGACTCGACCACATCACAACACAGATCAACCGTCATTTTACTGTTACTTTCATCTAGACATCTAGATGATGCGCTGGCGCGTTTTGCTGGAATTTTTTCACATAGCAGCAAAATAATCTTAAAATACTCTGTCATTTATGGTCATACAGACTTAAGAAATATGAAAAAATAAACTGTAAAATGTCTTGTTGATGTGTCCACGTGCGCTATTCAAAGGCAAATGATCTGAGGTGATTGGCAAACACTCACATCAGGTCTATAAAACGCATCAAGTTTGATACGAATCATGTACTTTACGTCGTCTTGCGACGCTGTGAGGAATAATAATAGCGTAATAGTAATATAATCCTGGCAAATTTACCTCAGAAGTGCTGGTTTAGTTTCACTTCGAGGAGCAACGGATCCAGCTGAGGTGGAATAGTTCTGGTAACACTTTATTTCGATAGTCCACTTTAGACATTCTACTAACTACAAGTAACTTTTAGAGGTGTGAACCTACACTGGTCTCACGGTTCGGTTCGGTTACGATTATCATGTCATCGATTCAGTTCAATTCGATATTGCGATGCACCGCATCCTCAATTTTCAATTTTACTTCAAAAGTGATGTGTGCGTGCGCGCGCGCGCGCGTGTGTGTTCGCCTGTTCGGGAAGTCGCAGTGACAAAAACAGAGACATTCCAGTTTAAGTTTCATGGGACTAAAGGCTGTTTATGCCATTAAGATAATGAAATTCTGTCAAATCAATTTTGTTTTAAAGAAATGTTCATTTAAAAGCAGCGCTCATTAATCAGTGTATAGTTACCCTGGAGACGCGCGCATCAACCGTCACCGAGTCTGTTGTTGAAGACGATCATCCATTTATAATCATGCGTAACAACACAATTGTAATTTGACCATCGGGTGCGGAAGGGTTGCCATCTGTCTCGGTTTGTCCCGATTTATCTTTTAATAACCTGTCCCGGGAAATGTATCCACTCTCCCAAAAGGCTACGTGAATGTATGTTGAAACCGTGCAGCGCGCGCACAGCAGAGAGGGAGAGAGCGAGACCTTGCGTGTGTGTGCCTCAAGAAGCGCATGTAACTTGCATGCACATGTAATGTATGTATGTAAATGTATGTAAGAAAGAATGTTTAATTCGCACTCGCGTCTCGCCTCCCTCTGCCAGTGTATGCTACCGGCTACCGCGACAAAGCGCATATGCGCGATGAAATGACGTCAGAAAAGCGTCAGTACATTATAACCGGTTATGGTCTATTACTGAACCGAAACCGAATCGTCCTCGTCTGCATCGCGGTGCATCGTAGAAACGATTAATTTCGACACCCCTAGTAACTTTGCAGCTACATGTCAACTAACTGTCATTAGAGTATTATTAGACTGTCCTCTTAATATCTGCAAACACTTTATTTTGTTGGTCCCCCAACAGACATTATACTGACTATAAGTAACTTAGCCACTACAAGTCAACTTGTTCTCCTAACCCAAACCCTAACACCTAACCCTAACTTAACAGTCTACTGACAGTTTACTACAGCCTACTAATTCCCTACATTCACCTGCTTTTTAATCTGTGTCACTGCTTACAGACAAAGTCATTTAAACAATCCGAGCCTCTAATACTGATAGTACTTCAAGAAAGTTATTTCCATTGCCAGGATAGGAATAATTGATGACCTATGTTTTTGGTAATTCAGGGAACAGATACACGTCTTTGTAATGGGATGTGTGTGACAGTGTTTTATGTGACTTTTATTACGTCTGTTTGCTGAAAACATTGACATACAACTAGCTTGCAGACAAACTGCTGTGACTCAGCTGCAGTGAAGCATGTTCTCATGTCATATATGGATTTTTATTAACCACAAATGTGTTTACCAATAGCATAGCCAACTATGGTTGCAAGATCTGTCGTTATAAGCACAGTTCAATGAGTCGATGTTTCCAGAAACCATTTAGGTTCCAACAAACATTCACAAATGGCATCACAAAATCATTGTTATAAAGACAGCACTCGACCTGTGGTTAGAAGCAGAGTTTCTTGTTTGTATGAGACGTGGACTTAACTGAATAAATCCTTATCATGTGCAAAATCAGCAAGCTGACATTTCAGCACAATCTATATATTTTATTTCAAACATTTACAAATGTCATTTACATCTTTTAGTTAGTCAAGAGATTTAAATCATTGTTTTTGAAGAGTGAGCATGTACATAAGATCTTGTACTCTGGAAATATTACTCCGACACCTGCATAACATCTTTAACCAACGTGGTTGAATGATAAATTTGCGACAATTCAATTTCGGGAAACAGTCATGACTAGCTCGTTGCCTTCTTCAATGATGCATTGTACTATGGTAGTTAAGCAGCGAGTTGTACAGGAAACACACAAGTTTTAGTTTGTTGCTGATAACACCCCTAGTGGGAAAAAACTATACCATAATGCATTTAAAATACATTTATTTCATACTAAGTATAATACAAATACATTAACATATTTCCTGAAATATCGCTTGAGACTTACTGATATACATATTATAATTAAACTTTATTTAATTTAATTTTAATAAAGTTTTTATTTAATGCACATTTCTTAATATTAAGCCTAAAGTGTGTTTAATATCACTATTAGTAAGGATATAATTATTTCTGTATAATATCAGTCTTTAAATGGAAGATATTTAAAGTGTACCTAAAGAATACTTGGAATAGTATTCACTTTATACTTTATCCACTTTAGCACAATCAAATATACTTAATTAAATCTTTACATGGACCTCAGGACTATTTCTAGATAACTAAAGTGCATTAAGCACAAAATTAGTTGTTCCAATTTAGCAGATTTTAAGTATACTAAATTATTATGCCAACAGTACAATAGCAGGGTATATTAATGAATATGTAAATGTATTTGTAGTATATTTGGCATAAAATAAATGTATTTCAAATACATTTTAGTATATTTATTTTTCACTAGGGGTCACTCCCTACATATTTAAATGTAATTGCTTTGTTTAATGGCTTTTACTACAACATTATAAATTACATTGAGAACATGTAATATTACCAATTCACCAGGCTGCTTCAGTCTGAAGGGTTGTATCTAAATGGTATTGAGTTTATTTTCATTTTTAACATCTGCATAGATTAATGTATGAATAAAAGTAGAATGATGAGTCCAAAATATAATTAATCAATTGGAAAATTTTATTCAGTTATATACAGATAAATCTTCCTGATGGCCTTAAAGCACCTTTTTGTTATTCTGGTCTGTTCCATACCCTTCAGTGTTTTACTCGTTAAAAACATTCCTTCAAAGGTTTGCCTTGAGTCAACATTGAGTGGGTGGAAATGCTGTGATTTTATTCCCTGTAGACGGTCAGATGAATAGACAGAGTTCAGCCCACGTCTGAATTCAGCTCATTGTTATTTCATTTACAATAGGAAAGAACAGTATATTACAACATGAGTGTGTTGGTGTGTTTAACCAAGTAGGGCTTATATTTGTTTATAATTATTCTCTGCAGCTGCCAATAATTGTTCAAATGAAAATGGGATAGCCTGTTCTTTGTTGAAAACAACTGAACCTGAATAAACGGCCAGTTCTCCCTTCTGTCATTGCTAAAGAGAGATTTAAGCTGAATTTCCATAGACTACCAGCAGTTTCTGGAAAGAGACTGAAACCGATTAACTCTCTCATGATAAATAGTAATGAAATGCAATGTTATTATATTTTATAACGAGATTGCATGGGCCAGGAACTTACCTGTGTCGGTGGACAAAAGGCTAACAGTGCCCTGAATTGCAGACATTCATGTAGAATTGTCACAATAGATTTTGCTGGTCACACAAAACTTTCAAAATGCTTGTGAAGCAGTCATTACCCTCCACTTATGGTAAAACTAATGAATAATGAATGCATGAATATATCCATACAAAACAAACCACTAATATGTTTGCGGAAAAAAAGGATAGGAAGTTTTTAAGAGCTAATCAACATAAATAATTCTGCAATAATTTGACATAATTATTTATATCTTCCCATTTTACAGAAATAAAGAGATTAATGATAAAATATTAATGTTTTAGAGCAAAATTATTGCACTAAAACAATGCATCTGAAGCTCAGATCGGATCAGAAAGTTCTGTAAACGCATATGGCCGTAACTCCCTGCAGCACATACTACTCTCCATTGGAAATGAATGACTTCTGGTTTGTTGGAAATTTGTAGTGACAAGGCAGTTTTGACATCTGGAAAGTAATGTAATGAAAATTTGAGGTAGACATGAACAGAGTTGGAGAAAGTTACATAAGTTAAAAGTAATGTGTTACAATATTGTGTCACTCTCTTAAAAAGTAACTAATTGCGTCACTTAGTTACATTTTATGGAAGGTAATGCGTTACGTTACTTTTGTGTTACTTTTCTCACCTGAGCTGGGCTTGATAGTTTGAAGTTCAACATTTTTACTTCAGCGATAATAAAAAAAACAACAGCAGAAGAAACACAAATGTAATGCTTATCTAAAGTAATGTTCTCTTATACGTATGGTTGAACTGGATCATTAAAGGAGGAGTCACCGCTAGTCTGCCATCAGGATTCCTCTCACAGACCAACGACCAGACACAGCATGTGAACCAGGGTCTCAAGGGAAAGGTCAATGGCTAGGCTCCTAAAAGCCCTCTTCTTGGAGGTGGCAGTTGGTGTCGGCTGAGTACGCTCAGAACTCACTGCCGGCATCTTTTTTACAATGTCCAGTGGTTTTTAAAGCATGAAGTTCAGTAGTAAACCAAGGAGAGGAAGGGGTGGAAGGGACAAGTCTAGATCTAATAAAAGCATGTAGATAAAGTAAATTATAAATGTATCTGTATCTATTGAGAGTGTAAATTGGACAGTAAAGTCATAAAGGTAAAGAGAGAAGGTTGCACAGATTCAGCAAAGGTCTCCAAGCCAAAGGTTCCTAAAGCAGGGTGCACACTGTGCGATTTATTATAGTCCTTTATGATTGTTTCTTGTCAGACTGTAAGAACATGATCCCCGCTGCAAAGGCACTTCACACTGTAAGATCTCTGTTGTCATAAATGTCAGACTGACAGTCAAGACACGTTAAAAACGGACGCATGCAAGAAAATTCTTCTGGAGTTTTACATTATCAATCAATGACACGTTCGGTGACAGGGAGTGTTACAGGCGGAATATAAATGGTGGCTACAAAGAAATCTATAAAGTTAATTTTGGTGAAGGAGAAGTCACACTGCAGGACTGGGAGACAAATCTTCTGGTCAAATTTGATCGCAACGGTCATTAATCAGCTGATGGTGAACATTTCAAACTAATGATCAAAGATTTCAGATTTTAGCCTAGGATCAGAGGAATATTTTAGGATTTGCTAAATTTGTCTCAGGCGGCCAAAATTTTACAGTGAGAACCCGGCTTAAAGAAGGTGCAGGTGATGCAAAACTTGTTTCTCTCAGTCTGAGAGTCATTTTGGTGCCAGCCTTTAGTGTGTCATGCACTGAGAGGGTTCTGTCCAGCCAGATTGGCCAGGTGGAGGCTCTTGGCCAAATCACATCTAATCACTTAAATTTGCCACAGGTCAGACACAAAGGGTAGAAACGTCTCAAAATGATCCAGAAAAATGGGAGGCATCTGAGCTAAATTTCAAGTGTCATAAATAAGGGAATACTTATAGTATGTCAGTGATATCTAAGCTTAATAAATAAATAAAAATGAATTTGCAGTTATCACAAATCTGGTTTTGCTTTTGTCATTTTGGGGTTTAAAGTGTAGATTTATGTGAAAAAATGTCAGCATTTTAACATATGGCTACAACATAACAAAGTATGGAAAAATTTAAAATTAAAAGTGGTCTGAATACACTGTATGTCCAAGCACAGCTTCTGTGAGAAATAATTGTATTCAGACTATTCTCTGTTTTATTATTTCGTTAGTCATTTAACAAGTTTATGTCAAGCCCAGAACAAACACTATTATTTTGGATAACAATACAGGATAACGGCTGTTAATATTTCACTGCTGAGAGATGTGGCAGCGCCTGAAAAAATGCCAGCCAGCATAACTTGATAGATCCAGTCAGAGTCATAAGCAACACATGCAATGTTCTGGTTGCTGGTCTTGTGTTGAGGGCTGAAGTCTTCAGTTCCCCTTCAGGGACTACCGCTGCGTGAAATCGCAGTGGGAACGCCCTCAGCGTGACGCGTCTGAAGCATGAATGAAATCAGTCAATGGAGAGAATGAGCGTACGGCGAGTGACGTCATCGACCAGGAAGCTATAAATATCCCCTGAGTACACAACACGCCAGCTTTTAGTTACTTCAGCAGCTCTGTGTGTGTCTGAATCTGTCGATTGTGTTTGTCTGTTTTGTCAGGAGTTTTCACTATATATATTTTATATAAAAAAACCAATATGAGCGAGCAGTATAAGAAGTGTGTTTGTCAGCATTGCGAGCGTTTTCCCTTGAGAACTCTGCGCTCGCGGCGATCGCTCTTCGAGGAGAGTGATTTGCTGCGAGCTCCCCGAGGCTCGGGTCCCGCTTCTGTTGAGGCAGAGCGGCGGCGCTTGTCTTGGGGCTCGCAGATGGATCTCGCTGGCGACGTTGAGACGGGCTCCGCCCTATCTCAGCTATCTCCGACGAGATCTAGTGCCTCTCACCCGGCTCTGGAAGCACGCGCTGCGGCGGTTACTTCTGCCCGGGTGGAGGCACATGATGATGTTGAATTGAGATTTTCCAGTTCTGAGGAGCTGGATGTCGAAAGTTTATTATCAGAGAAAACTAGTTTATCACATTATACTGCAAATGAAGAAGGTATGATGGATGTATTATCTCGGGCTGTTGAAAAGCTAAAAAAAAAAAAATAACAGTATCGAGTGGCCAGCTGATAGACAGGTTTCTAGAATTAAAAGCAATCTAGATGATAGATTTCTGTCTGCACGACCTCAACCTTCTAGCCGGTGCTTACCGTTCTTCCCAGATCTTCATGCTGAGGTTTCAAAGACCTGGGTTAGACCGGTTTCAAGCAGAATTTATACAAATCAGTCCAATGCTTATGGTAACATTGTTGGTGCTAAATCTGCTGGTTATGTGACGATACTGTAGGCGGAGGAGACGCTTGCGAGCTATCTCTCTCCTGCTTCATCGTCTTCACTTAAAGCACCGGCTCTTCCACCAAAAAAAATAAATAAATAAATATATATACCTCTGTGCTGGTGGGGAAGGCTTACTCGGTGGCTCGGCAGGCGGCTGCATGTTTGCATACGATGACTTTTATGCAGGCTTTTCAGGCCGACCTGCTCAAAGGAAATCTGAGGGGGGTCCCCGCCGAGAGAGACTTGCGTTCACCTCCCTTAAGGGTGCCCTGGCGTAGAAGGGTCTGGCGAGTGCTTTCCCGAGGGACGCTCGCCGCCTCTAAGGAGGGTTCTAGTGTGTTCAGACCAGTCGTTCCCTGCCGGTGCGCCGTTACAGGGCACTGTGTCTGTCACGCAGAATGTTCAACCAGAGCAAAGTCTTTCGTCGAGTTCGTCTTCAAAAAAAAGAGCACAGCAGAAGCGGAGTGTCACGTCTCGTGCCCCCCTGCAGAGAAACTGGAGGGACGAGGCGGGGTGCTCTCCGGCGCGGCCTTCTCGGGGCAGGACTGATCTGAGGACAGTCATTGTCGCCAGAAAGGCCGCGTCGAAAAAGTCCTGACGGGCTGAACGTCAGGACTCTGAGGGTGGTCCCCATCGGGAAAAACTTGGGTACACCGCACAAAAACACGGTGCCCTGTCTTTCTCGATGCCCTCAGGGGTCTGTTCTACTAACCCTGCCTATACAGGGCGTAGAGAGACTCGGCGAGCGATTTCCCGAGGGACGCTCGCCCCCTCCAAGGAGGGTTGTGGAGTGCTCAGACCAGCTGTTTCCTGCAAGTATGTTACAGGGCGCTGTGTCTGTCACTCGGGATGTTCATCCGGAGGCCAGCCTCGAGAGGCTGGTTCCCTTAGTAGAGTTCCTGGCGGAATGGGTCCCCCACCCAGCAGGGAGATAGGATACTACTTCATCGAAAAAAAAAAAAAAAATCCTGACGTGCTGAACGTCAGGGTTCTGAGGGTGGTCCCTATCGTGAAAGACCTGAGTTCACTGCACAAGAACACGGTGCCCTGTCTTTTCCGATGCCCTCAGTGGTCTGCTCTACTAACCCTGCCTTCACAGGGCGTAGAGAGACTCGGCGAGCGATTTCCCGAGGGACGCTCGCCCCCTCCGAGGAGGGTTGTGGAGTGCCCAGACCAGCTGTTCCCTGCCAGTACGTTACAGGGCGCTGTGTCTGTCACTGGGGATGTTCAAATCAGATCCGAGGACTGGTTTGTCATGATAGATCTAAAGGACGTTTACTTCCATGTATCTATCCTCCCTCAACACAGGAAGTTCCTGAGGTTCGCTTTCGGGGGCGAAGCGTACCAATATCGGGTTCTTCCGTTCGGCCTAGCACTGTCACCCCGAACATTCACGAAGTGTACGGATGCTGCTATAGCCCCGCTGAGGTTACAGGGCATCCGCTTTCTGTACTATATAGACGATTGCTTGATTCTAGCTCAATCGGAACAACAGGCGGTTCGGCACCGAGATGTCGTTCTTGCTCATATCAAGTGACTGGGGCTGAGGCTCAACGCCAAAAAGAGTGTTCTTTCTCCATTACAGAGAACCACTTTTCTAGGTGTAGTGTGGGATTCAACGACGATGCAGGCACGATTGTCACCTGCTCGTATTGCTTTGATTCTCGCTGCAGTAGATCAGGTCAAGCTAGGCCAGTCATCCACTGTAAAACAGTTCCAGAGACTGCTAGGTCTCATGGCAGCTGCGTCCAACGTGATACCTCTTGGCCTCTTGCACATGAGACTGTTACAGTGGTGGCTCAGGACCAAGGGATTCTCCCCGAGGGGAAATCCGCTTCGCATGATCGTGAGTTTGCGACGGTGTCATCACGCCCTGATCATGTGGAAAGATCCTTGGTTTCTGTCCCAAGGCCCTGTGTTAGGAGCTCCTTGTCGTCGCGTTATGCTAATGACAGATGCCTCTCTCACGGGTGGGCTCAGGGTCTGTGGGAGGACCATCATCGTCTGTGGCACTTAAACTGCCTAGAGATGTTGGCGGTGTTTCAGGCTCTGAAACACTTCCTCCCAGACCTAAGGGGCCACCATGTTCTTGTCCAGACAGACAACACATCGGTGGTTTCTTATATCAACCATCAGGGGGGTTTGCGTTCTCGCCCGCTTTACAAACTGGCACGTCAGATCCTTCTATGGTCCCAGGGGAAAATTCTTTCTCTGAGAGCTTTTATCTCCCGGGGTATTTAAATCAGGGGGCAGACATCCTGTTAAGACAGGGGCCGAGGCCCGGGGAATGGAGTCTTCACCCCGAGGTGGTGGAACTCCTATGGAAACATTTCGGTCTTGCCGAGGTAGACCTATTTGCTTCTCGAGAAACATCACACTGCCCGCTGTGGTTCTCTCTCAGCCATCCAGCCCCGCTGGGGTTGGATGTGATGGTACATCCGTGGCCGAGGTCACGCTTGTACGCTTTTCCCCCGATCGCTCTGCTCCCAGGAGTTCTGGAGAGGGTTCGCCGGGACGGGCTCAGTCTCCTGCTAATAGCCCCGTTCTGGTCGGCCCGGGTATGGTTTGCGGACCTAGTGTCTCTCCTCAACGGCTCTCCCCTAGAGATACCGATCAGGAGAGATCTGCTCTCTCAGGCGAGTGGGTCGATCCTTCACCCCCGTCTAGAGCTATGCATGCTGTGGGCTTGGCCTCTGAGGGGGCCCAGCTCATAGATTCTGGTCTCTCGGATGAGGTCTTTGAGACCATCCTCCGATCCAGAGCTCCCTCCACGAGGAAGTTATATGCCGCGAGGTGGAAACTTTTCACCTCTTGGTGTGGAGAGCGCCAGCAGGACCCAGTTAACTGCCCGGTTGGTACAGTCCTGGATTTCCTGCAGGACCGTCTCTCCACAGGGTTATCCCACTCCACACTGAAGGTCAATGTGGCGGCCTTAGCTGCTTACCACACCCCTTCAAGTGGAGGTTCCCTCGGGAAACACCCGCTTATGTCTCGCTTCCTTCGTGTCACCTTGAGGCTGAGGCCTGCAGTTCGCACAAGGGTACCAGCTTGGGATCTGGCCGTCATCTTAGAAGGTCTCTCCCTTGCTCCTTTCGAGCCCATCGAGGAAGTTTCGGAAAAGTTTCTTACTCTAAAGACTATCCTTCTTCTCGCTATCTCATCTCTAAAAAGAATTGGAGATATTCAAGCACTTTCGGTGGCTCCCTCGTGCCTGGAATTTGCTCCTGGTTGGTTAAGGCCTTTCTCTTTCCGAGACCAGGTTATGTTCCTAAGGTTCCAACTGTTTCAGTTAGACCTATAGTTCTGCAGGTTTTCTGTCCTCCGCCTTTTCTGACGTCAGACCAGGAGAAAATTAATTTGCTGTGCCCAGTTTGGGTTTTGATGCTTACGTCCACAGAGCTGCCCTGTGGAGGAGATCGGAACAAATGTTCGTCTGTTTGGGTCACCTAAGAAAGGGTGTCCTGCATCTAGAAAAAGGATGAGCAAGTGGGTGGTCGAGGCCATCCCACTTGCTTATGGTTCGGCCCATCAGCCTTCACTTTGGCTGTAAGGGCTCATTCCACCCGGAGTATGGCTGCTTCTACAGCTCTTCTTTCAGGAGCTTCTCTTCAGGACGTTTGTGATGCGGCAGGCTGGTCCTCACCGCACACTTTCGTTAGATTTTATTCCCTCGATCTTAGCTCCACTCCCGGGGCTCAGGTTCTCTCGTCGGTTTGTGTCTCCTAATGACACACGACGGGGATTTGGTCGTATGGGGATGTGGGTATTGCGTTCCCACTGCGATTTCACGCAGCGGTAGTCCCTGAAGGGGAACGTCCCGGGTTACGTATGTAACCCTAGTTCCCCGAAGGGACGGACGCTGCGTGTCCTGCCATACTCTCGGCATCCCCTTGGGTCGCTGCTTCAGTAACTTTTAAGCTGGCGTGTTGTGTACTCAGGGGATATTTATAGCTTCCTGGTCGATGACGTCACTCGCCGTACGCTCATTCTCTCCATTGACTGATTTCATTCATGCTTCAGACGCGTCACGCTGAGGGCGTTCCCACTGCGATTTCACGCAGCGTCCGTCCCTTCGGGGAACTAGGGTTACATACGTAACCCGGGACGTTAACAGTTCACTAAAATAGTCTTTCAGTCTTGTTTGAGTGTGTTTAGGATTTGACTGATAAAGACAAGTCAGTTCAGGTAAATTTATTTGCACACTTTTCACAACACCCACTGTTTCAAAGCAGCTTTAAATAGATTTATATTGTTAATGTATATAATATCTCAACACCAAGCATTGAGCAGGTTGGAACTGGGTGATGGAATAGTTTTACATTTGATGATGATTTGTTATTAGTATATTTTTATTTATGTATACAGCAAAA